>NC_135136.1:41227820-41534775 GCF_051014445.1 Colletes latitarsis | reverse complement strand
GAGCGTGGAACGTCCTCGGAACGGAATTGGTAATTTGGGGGACCTTTATTCCCCCGCAAGGATCGCATGTAAAACGTTCCTCGCGATATAAAGTCCGCCTTTCGAGCGGAAACTGTCGTGTACGTTCCTTCGTTTACCCCTTTACGAGCCGCCTCTGCTCAAAATAATTCCCCCTCGAGTCTCCTGTCTTGCAGAAAATTCGAGGGGCCCTTTAATCCACCCTTTTCCTCTTCTTAACAATTTCATTCGCGAGATCTAGCCGAAATTGGGGTCTTACGAAATAAAAAGAGCCCTGTCGCTGCGTCAGGAATCATATCGTTCTATTTTAATTCGATTCGAGGCACGCTGTTTGCGTAGTAATAATAAAGATTGATTTTATTTCGAAAGTCCAGCGACCCGTGTCTCTGTTTGCACCGGGAAAACGTTCCACGCAACGAGACTAAGAATAGGCGACGAAAGATAAAGATAAAACGAAGGGAAGAGGGTAGTTGACACGTAACTCAATACGAGCGCGCCTTGTTTACGAGGTTATAAAATTATCGAACCGACGCTCGAAACTGGAATGAAACGATCGGTTTGGCACGAGGAGGCACGTGCAGATACTTGGGAATTTCGCATTGTCCATTCGGCCGGCGAATATTTAATGCGAATCTCGGATTTCAGCGTCGAAGGTGTCCGTGGAATCTCGTCGACACGTTCCAGCCTCTGTCGTTTCCACGACAGGCTCGTGAAACCTGACAAAGGCGCCGACCTTCCAGTTATTTAAACAATTTTTGCTTTCGAAAACGAACGACCTTTCACCATACCGCGACACTAATACGTAATACATTCTTTAAATTTAAGCAGACGCAAAAAGTCGATCGTATGTTCGTTAATTTCGTTTTTGTTTCGTCCGAATTTTAACCCTCCGGTAGCATTCGTGGATTTGGGGGAAAAAAATCGACCATCCTCGAGCGTTCAACCCGATTCGATTCACGAATCGCTCGCACGTGTCTGGTATCCGCCATGTTATTGGCAAGCTGCCGACTGCGTTCGCGACGCAGATTGCTCATCTAACAAGGCGCATCTACCTGCCAGCTAATTGCCCAGTTTCCAAAGAACGTGTGCCAGGCTTTATTTGTGTCCCTTGCCGTTTCACCGACTCTCTGTCCGTGAGAGGAATCGAGAACGTTTCGGGCTGCAAACTGCACACATCTAGTTTCTTTATTTATTAGCCAAAGGAATTCTACCGTTCAAAATGGTACAATGATATGTAAATTAGTCGTAGTTCGGAGCAAACGGTCTCGACCCTCCGTTAGACACGTGCCACTCACCCTTGCATTTCAAGAAAACATTTTACACTGTTTTGTTTACACTAGAAACTATCTAAATCAGAGACACGAGGAAGATCTACCAAAAAGCTCTGTAGCAAACGTGGCAAATGGGAATTTGAAAGAGACGTGGGTGAAAGTTATTATTTTATATAACATTTGTAGAATCGTACTTGATTTGGCTCGATCGCGCGTTTTAAGTAATTTACGAGCCGATGGAAGATCGAAGTGATTGGGGACCACCGTGTTTCCTATCTTCCCACTCTCATGGCGTCGCGATAGAATTGCAAGGCGAATTCCCTTCGAGAGGGTAACGTATCACAGCGCCCTGTCGCGAAGACAAGCGAGCATACACATAACTTGGGGTGTCTTATGGGGACGCAAAGTATCGGTCCCCAGAGTGCGAGCAGACAGGTATGTACGTATATGCTCACGTGTTTCCACGTACTTGCACGATCTAGACACTCTGCGGGTCTGTCGAGAACGCCTGGGGAATGAACTCGAGACTTTCCAGCACGGTGGGTACTGCTTGAAAGGGCAAAAGTCACATGCGACGACGATAGACGCCACCTTTGGATGAAGTAACGCTTTCGTGGAAGCTGGGAGCCTTTAATCCCGGGCTATATTAGCTCGTACGTTCGTGAAATTCGTCCTCCTCGCGAGAGAAACACCCCGAGCGTATCTCCTCTCTGTTACCTGACGATTTTTGATAATATATTGCGCGGAGTTGAGAAGATTGCAAGCCAAAGGGACGCAGGTTTTCGTTTATTAAATTCGGATGTCAGAGAAATAGGGCGCAGCTTCTCCTAATCATCTTCCCAGCTCTGCACAGTACAAACGTCGGCATGGAACCTGACCTAAGAATCAATTAATTAATCAATCGCGTAAGAACCGTGTAACTGGTAAAAGTAATCAAGGATAAAGGATTGGATTGGAACGAAGAAGTATTTATAGAAAAATGGTGTGGACGTAAAGATAGACGCGAGTTTCCGTCTCTTGGAATATCCCCTTTCCATCATAGTAGATCAACAATTTCGTCTACCTATGTGTAAACATTCCGTAGATGCAACCTGGTTAAATTATGGCACAACGAACGGTCGTGCTAAGTCTGTTCGCGTGACGCGTAAGAGCATGATTTAGAGCGACGCTCTCGGATGCTTGTGTGAAACGTTGCGCGAACCTCTATTTATACCAAGATCCTCCACTGGAACACGTAATAATCGTAAACCGAGCTTTTTGCCGGTCCTCCCGTTCCGTGCAGGAAATTGGGTCGCCGATCCGGACGCCAGAATTTCATCGATCTCGAACATTCGAGGCTCGAACGACCCCCGGGGTTCCGACAGCTGATACTCGAGGCTCTATCTTTTTTAAAAACTCGAATAACAGACCACCGTTGGCGCGTGTGCATTTCAGCCCCCGAGTCTGAAATATTAAAACCCAGTTTTTGCGAGTAGATATCCAAGTAAACATATGTTTTTTTTTTAGATTCTCCGCTTATGTATTTTGCTTTGTCAAGGGTTAAGATCGTCCAGATAGCTAGTCAGTTACTCTGTTTATCACGAAAGTTGAAATATCTAGCCAGGATCCTGATCGTCCCACGTCCTGTTAAAAATCGTTCGAGAAACAGGACACCAAGATTCGCTCGCGGTACTTAGGGTTGTTTAGGGTTGAACGTACGGGGCTTATCAAACTATCCAGGCAGTAAAATAGGACGGTATCGCGTCTATAAAGTAAGGAGTAGTTGTGACGGGTAGCGCGAAGGCCGCAGGACGAGGGTTCCTCCGGCGTAATCCTGGCATTCCGCGGCGTTGGCGAGGAGTCCAGGATCCGTGGGGCGCACCGGTATGTATATGGGACAAGTGGAAACGTCCAAGTATCAATAAAGACTCGAGAGGATTCTAAACTTATCAGAGGCTCCGGAGAGCCGTTGGTTCGGTTACCTTCTCGCGGTTTTCATTCCGTTCCCTTGGCCCTCCGCCGCCCCCCAGCGGCTCGTTTTCTTCGTTTTCCCGGCGGACGATGGTGGTCCGTAAGTTTCGCCAACTCTACGGACCCGTTCTCTATAAGGAACCGCGTCGATTCGGGCGTTTCTCCGCCCCTCTTCCCCTCCCGTCGATAATCCTCCTCCGCTCGGTTCGGGGCCCGAGGCAAAGCCACCCCATTGGACGGACAGGTACGCATAACGCGTACTTTTTATACGATCCCCCTACTCCGCGACGGCGGCTTATCGGATTCCTGGCCAATGACGACGGATAAAATTCGTTATTTACTAATTCATTTATTTACACCGGGGCCCCGCGCGATCGCCGCCCACGTTCGCCGCCCGTCGTTCCTGTCTCCGCGGAAATTGTGCCCTTCCTCTCCTTTGCAGGCTCGAACAGAATATCGTTCTACGTGAATTTGGACCAAAAACGGCTCGGGAATATAACGGAAAATTAAAACGAGCTCGCGTTGTTCGCCATCCTTGAGAAATACGAAAGAACGAGCTTCCGTTCGCAGCGTGCGAGTCAAACGAACAATCATTTTCACTCTATAAATAAAATTTACATCTCGAAAGGGTCTACTCGATTAATCTGCGCGAATTCTCACCGCTCCAGCGGCGAAGTAATAAAAGAACTAAATATTAAGATTCGAAATAAATAAACGGCGAAGTTCATTTCCCCGCTCGAAATCGCGCCCGAAGTAGGAAACGTCGGGATCCCGTCGTTTTAATCGGCGAGTCCATTAAATTCGTCTACGTAAATTTCGTCCCGGCTTCGTTATAAATTCCTAACGAATTTATTCCCGTGCATTCTGCCTAATTTCATTGCGAATTTATGTCGAATATATCGTCGTAAACTCCATCCAATTTCGCGACAAATTGGCGACCCAGCATGCCCGTAAATCACGCGTCGTTTTATCCCAATCTGCGATTCTTTGCACGATTTAGTAGACTTTATCGCTCGGAGGAACCAGCCATCAAACTTTGCGCGATCCTCGTTTCGAATCTCGAGCGATTCTTCGTCTACCAACGCGCCTCTGGGATCTTCGACTGATCGATATTAATTCTGCGTTAATAACACAAAATCGCGATCAAAACTTTGTGTATTCCTGAAAACCCTATGTATAATCTTCGAAGGAGCAAATATCGAGACGCGAGTGAGACTTGGAGTAAATCCGTTGGCAACGTTGATTTCGATTCGCGAAATTTATACGTACTCCGTTCCCTATTATCGTCATTATCGTCGTCGACGCGAATCAGCGCGTTCATTTCGTGTGGCTGGCCATTAACGATCGAGAGATCGTTGCTCGTTAAAGAGCGCCAACGATCCCGAGAGTTCGGTCGGATCGCTTATCTGACTACGGATTTAAAACCGGACGATTCGACCGTTTCTCCTTTTTTTTTTTTATTCGCGGTTTTTGCCTCCGTCGATGGACGCTCTCAATTACGCTGTTAATTGTACCCTTGGTAAACCTTACGTTTAGGGGCGGCAGCTGCGATGACCTTGACCTTGACATATGTTATCAAGGTCACCCCCCCCTGAATGACAAAGGTTCTAGCCGTCGCTCGTTCTTTTATTAAAAAATTATTAATAAAAATGTATTATTAGTATTACACTGGAACCTGCGTATGCGTATACTCAATGTGACCTTGACGTTCACGCAGTCTATAAAGGTCACACTCTTGGGCATCCCACAAAAAGTTATAGCTACCTCTCGTTTTTTATTAAAAAGTTATTAGTATATAAAAATTACCGGAAACAAAAAACAAGAACATGGAATTTCCATGAGCCCCGCGGAGCATAAAATAAACCATCCCCCACGAGTCGAATAGAATCATATTAAATTCGTTTTGCTGTCTGACTAATACCGACACCCATTTTTAATATAATTTAATATAATCGTTTTATTTAAATAAATATGTTATCTTGTAAATTGCGTTTATTTTTATACGATAAAACCTCTTGGGTGCTACTCAGGAGGGTGACCTTGACAACATGTCAAGATCAAGGTCATATCAGAGCTGCCTCCCCTAAACTATATGCTTCAATACCGGTGTTAAACAGTGGTCGAAGAGTTACTATTTTCCAGAGTATCGTGATACGAAATTATCCATCGATCGATAGGAATAAAAATACGTGGAATGAATTGAATTTGGAGGCATCGTTCGATTTCAAAGGCGATAGGGAGCGTCTTATCTGGCCATTTTTCGAGAACTACTGAAAACCGTCGAACGATTGGGGCGGAACGGACGCATTCCACGGAACGATCTCGCGCAAAGCCGACGCGACTTACGAGCCACTCTCTGCTCCGTGATAAGGAAACAACGTTGCTACGTGTGAAAAATACGAAGTCACGCGTAAATACTCGCCTCGAGTATCTGAAAGTATAATCGTACACGGTTCCGCTTAACGTATGCAACGAGCGGGGCGAATTGTGCCCCGTAGAAAAAGACTAATAGCAGAGTTGCCAGCTACAGTGGTTCTTAACCTTTCTAAAGAGGGAATAACAGTATTCCCGATCCTAAATAATTGCAGTTAATTGCTATTATTCGACGTAAATCCCAGCCGCGAAGAAAAATTTGGTACGTTTATATAAATCGAAATATAAGATATCCCCGCGGCGTACGTGAAATTGTAGAGGTGTAAATGCACTTAGAAATACTTACCGCGAGTTCCAAGCACTGCACGACCATAAACGTTCAGGTTTCTCTTTCTTAAACGCGAAGAAACTCGTAACCAGAGTGCTTTGTACGAGTTATTAAACACGAGAAAAATTAAATGAAAATTTACTCGTAATAATGGGGAATAAGAATTCGCTGGATGCGTTGTTAAACATTCGTGGCACAATGGTGTAAGACGATTAAGAATCACCCGCGCTAGACCGCTCGCGTATCTTAATGAGTCGTCTAAATACATTAACGGTAAGCTCGATTTTCTTTCGTTTTTCGGATACGCCTCGGGGATCGCGCATTTTCATTGTGCCAAAGGAGATAGACATCGTGCGTCAACCCTGCCCAAGAAAGCGTGGATTTAAATTAGAATGTATTTTAAATTCTTAATTTTTATTATAACGCGTTCAAGGAAATGCAACTGCTGGGTCTTATGCATAGAGGAGATAATTGGTCTTTTCATTCTCGTAACATCTCGTTCTCCCATCGAGTTCGTTAAAACGGGCAGAAACAACCGGTATTACCCACCAATTAAATAAAAATTATATAGAAAGTACCAAGGTGTTCCAGTAATAAAGGGAAAATAAAATTTTCTGGCCTCCAGAAATTAATTAAAATTATCCTCCTCGCATCGTTGATGCGTATACTTTTGTCCGTCCATCTTTCTAGACTCGCTGGAGCACCTTGGTACTTTTTAATTAAACGATTTTCAAGGAATTGCAAGTTATACAGTTTATATATTTTTAATGAAAGTTTTTGGCTATTCCGTGTTTATTGCAAGTGCTGGAAGTTCACCAACGCGATGTGCACGCGTGTGGATATCTCGTGAACGCAGGGAACGAAGGGTGAAAAGTATTACGCGAATTTGCATGAATCGTTGATCATTCTCGCGTATTTATCAACGAGGTTTACCAAGCGTCGACGAGAAAAACCAGAGATCGCAGTGCTCGCACGTAGCAGCGTCGCGAATCGATGATGGATGTCCGCTGTAAATTTATTTTTCAAAAAATAAATCACGCGGAATGAAATAAAATTCGAAGAAACGTTAACGATCTACGGAAATCGAGGTGGAAACGAGTAATTCTCGCGTTCAGGCGTGAGAAGCCATTTGTCATAAAAATAATTTTCTTCCAGGAATATGATTTATACGCAAAAGCTTTTAACGCGAACGTCAAACGATGAAATGTCTTTCGTCACCCTCGAATAAGTACGTAACGCACAATGTCACGAATATTGCAGTAAAAATAGGGGAATTTATTGTTCGGCGAGATAAACTTGTTACTTTGGTTCAAGTTGGTTTTATACGAAGGGAACGGGGAATTTTAAAAGAGATTATTCGGGAATGTGACGAAACTTCTCCCCTGCCATTTTGGATCCCTCGACGACGACCCTCTGTCTGTGAAGTTTGTTCGTGGTCCTTTTAATGGGTTCGCGTCGAGACGAATTTTAAGGACTATTGGGACAGTCGTTTGCGTTCTGGAAACGGATGTGGCTTGTTAAGTAATCGTAGTTGCATAAAAAGGGACTAAAAAACAGTAATACTCTCCCGCGTGATCCACACCGTAATAACAATATTTTTTATTAAACACGTACGTCTACAATCGAGTGAAAGACTAAATTACATAACAAAAATATTAATTAGGAAGATGGATGATGTTAGTTTTTAGGGAGGATGATCGAGGAAGAATTCTCGTTGATCGCGCCATAAAAATAGTATCGTATCTGGCTAAGTTGGTCGCCCAGCTTAACGAAGACATTTTTCGTGGTATCTCTGTGTACAGATAAGCGTCGATCGCCGGTGAGTTGTAAATGGTGCATGGTTATCGGTGCCTTTCGCGTTGGCAGCCGTGAGCCACCGGTTAGATAGGCTCGATCCTTCAGGGAGCCACGCAATGGATCCACGAAACGATCCAATGAACGAAACGCGTGACTTAATCCAACGACGATCACCAGCGAAGCAGTCGATATTAATACAGACTCCGTCGGTTTGAGAAGGTCCACAGCACCTGAAACAAACGCGATTCATTATTTTCAATCGATGATCTATCGAGTAACCCTATTCAGTCCTTATCCTCCTTAGGTATCCCTGGTATAAACTAAGTTTTATTTAACTTCAATTGCTTATATCTTCCAAATTATCCACTATCTGTGAAAAGCAGTTTACGGGGATAAGTTTCTCTCTTTCTTCGATCTACGTAGTACCGAGTTATACAGACCAATTTATAATAGTGCCAAATTTTCGTATTTTCTAACAATTTGCTTTTCGATCCAAATACGAGAAGAGGAATAAGGGTCAATAACGTAAGTCCCAATAATGCACGTTTAAACTCCATCTCACTGGAAAACTTGTTCCCGAGACGAGGGTTCCCAGATCTCCATCTGTGCACATTATGAATATTTAACATGCCGTCCCTCGTAAATTTCGTTTCATCAGCCCACAAAGATTTCAATAAAAATTCTGCGTCATTGCCGTTCCAGCCGACAAAATGTCTCGCGAAAAGTAATCTCGAGCTGCAGTCACTCGGTACCAAAGTTTGACAATCTATATTGAAAACACTGCGTTATTGACGTACGGTTTCATTCGAAATCATTTTCCGAACGTATACTGTTTCATTTTGTTTAAATTTATTGTAGGGAATGGCTATAGATTGTTTCACGAATACGTAGTGAATGTAAAAATGTGTCGAGGACAAGTGAGTAGAATGAACCTGTAACGAGTCAGACTCATTAGCGTACGAAATGGTATTGTAAATATCATTTCTGAGCAATTCTGGTTGAACGTGATCCACGCGGAGACGCGAATGAATTTAATTAAAAGAAACATAGAATCTCGTAAATATAGCGTTAAAATTAAATAGTTTATCGCTGTAAGTCGGCGTTGGTGGTCCGGTAAATAACGATTCGTCTGCGGAAGAGAAAAGATTCGATCCCCGTAGGCGAAGAAATATTCCCAGCCATCGCGAAAATTTCTGGTAATTTTCCCGCGCGGCAGCTGGCCGGTTCGTTCGCTTATCCAACGTTCTCGCAATGGACGAAAGAGGGTACGATCGCACGAATCGCCGTCGAGATCGTGCACGGTGCAGCCAGAGGAAACGCGGGGCGAGTATAGAGGAATAGGTGAACCCCTGGAGCAGCGGTATCGATCCGGGGCGCTCGTCAGCCCAGCCAGAGGGGTGCAGGGAGGACGCGTTCAACGGACCAGGACCACCGCCAGCATCCAGCGTCGCCACGGAGACGAACAGACCCGGTGAGCGGAGATGGGCAAATTTCTTACCTGCATACGAATTTCTAACAACGAATCTTAGATAAACCGCTCGTAATCTCTTCGACAAGAATTACAACCCCTCGTCTCCCTACTCGATGGAATAAATCGCTGCATCGGGGGTTGTTTTTGCTCGAACGTAGGATCAAAAGTCAAAGTTATATAAAAGTGAGGTCCAGGACGCAGTGTCTAGAGCCTCTCCCTCGATGGGGTTAACGCGAAATTTCCATTGTGTTTTCATTCATCGACCAGTTCGAATAAAATTTCGTCTGCACACCTTCGAGAGCAACATCGACTCTCACACGTGCAGAGGGAACCCAGACGTCGATGGTTCTGTGTGTGTGTGTGTGGATCCCCCACCAGCGAGGGTTCGAATCGACCCTGGCTCCGGTAGTCGAAGCACGCTGAGCTCGGAGAGAACCTACCCCCAGGACCATCGACGTCTCGAGGGTGGAAGACGACGGAGATGAGGCCACGGGGAAGGGATCGGGGGCGACGGGGGCGTGTCGTTGCAGTTTCCACACAGCTGCGTCTGCAGCGTTCCGTGGAAAGGCCTAGAGAGCTTCCCCCATCCTCCCCCTTCGCCGTTGCTCCGTCCCTTGATTTTCACAACGCCAGGAGCCGACTTTCTCTACCCTCGTGTTTGCCCTCCGACACATAGCATCGACGGGTCCGAGAACTTTACCGTTTCGCCGTCTGGGAAGATAATCTACTCTCGGCTCCACCTACACCTTCGAATCGAGCGGAATCGGGGCTACCTTCGTCGCGTTGTCGTTTCGCCACGCGTCTGCCCTCCTCCATGACGTTCCGTTCGTCGAACCCTCTTCCCAGTTTCTTCTTCTTTCCTCTATTTGCTCGTTTTTTCGTAGCTGCAGGTGCGACGGAAACCTCTCCGGGAAACCAGGAGGCGAAGTTTGTCGAGCGGAGGAAAATTAAGCTCGAGGAAAGCGGAGATTCCACCCTCTGGCAACGTTTCAGTTTTTAACCCTCCTTGAATCTCATTTTATCTCTCCGGCAAGATTATTCCTTGGCTGTGCGTGTAGACTTTCTACTTATTAATGCCTTCGATAACTCTGAAAGGAATTCAATTTTTAAATTACCCGTATTTACCCAAAATTTTCGAAGATGATTATTTCGATTATTTATACTTCCAAAAGTTGTCTAGCATTTTGCATAGAGTATCCGTGATATCTATACTAGCCCCGCGAAGCTAGATCAACTTCCCCAATTACGCGAGGCGTCGAAACTCTAAACACACCCCCGTGGTCCCCGAGGGACGCCTCGACGAAGAGAGAAACTTCTGAAAACAAAGGAACGAAGAATGTAGATTGAACGACGGTAGACTTCCACGTAGCTAGGACACGTATTTCCACTTCGTCCCTGCATCCTGCGGCGGAATCGCGCAGAGAAACCCGCGGACGATGCATCCGGGATCCTGGCTCGTCTCATGAATACCAAATTTCAAATTTCAGTAAACGCATTCCGGACCGCTACAACCATTCACAAAAATAGTACCGCCGTCTTTACATGCATTCTGCCCGTCACACTTTTCCCTCGCATCGCTTTATTATTCCACGGAACATAGGAGTTCCCGAATAATAGCAGAAATCGATGGGATCCTCCGAAACAATGGCGTTCGAAGGGACGTCTTGCGATTCGAGTCCTAATTATGGGAATCTTGTATCTTTATTTCAGTCTGTCATATTTGCAAAAGCCCTGTATATTCAGGCGTTGGTACGATTAATTTTAATTTTCCTCCCCCATCTTTATTTTAATAGTAAAAATCGATGGGATCCTCCGAAACAATGGCGTTCGAAGGGCCGTCTTGCGATTCGAGTCCTAATTATGGGAATCTTGTATCTTTATTTCAGTCTGTCATATTTGCAAAAGCCCTGTATATTCAGGCGTTGGTACGATTAATTTTAATTTTCCTCCCCCATCTTTATTTTAATAGTAGAAATCGATGGGATCCTCCGAAACAATGGCGTTCGAAGGGACGTCTTGCGATTCGAGTCCTAATTATGGGAATCTTGTATCTTTATTTCAGTCTGTCATATTTGCAAAAGCCCTGTATATTCAGGCGTTGGTACGATTAATATTAATTTCCCTCCCCCACCTTTATTTTCGCGAGTTTTAACAAGAGCCACTATATAATTGTTCGTAACTTAAACGCGTTACAGTGATAATAAAAGGAAGTAATCGTGCTGAGCGCATTTCCTCCGACCAGCCACCCGTGCGCTTTAACCGAGTTTTTTTCCGCGCGTGGAACTTGTTTCCCGCGAAGGTGGAACGGCGTGGGCGTGAATGCAGGTGCGATTCGCGTATCAGCGACGGCTGGAGCGAAATTGCCCGCGGTGGACTCCAATCGGGTACGTTCCAACGAGGGGGGAAGAGGGCAAAATTCGAACCGAACGAAATCGTTCATGGTTTCCCAGCGCGAATTAACCGCGCCCGCTGTCTCCCGAAGACTACGAATGGAGGACATTAAGGGCGGCTTCGAGAGCCGCGTGCACGCGCGAGACTCGTAAATTACTCGCCTAGACGAGCGTCTGGGACGATTTCGCGACTGGTATCGTCCGATCCGCGTGGTTAACGAAGTCGCGTGCGTAGAGGCGCCGTGGTCGCCACGGTTGATGGGTTCCGTTGACCCTACTTAAAGCGTACTTCTTTCTTTGGGATAGACCAGTTAACCCTTTGAACGCTGGCTCTGATTTTCCAACGCTCGAGAGTCCGCGACGCTGTGCAAAATTCTCTACGAGCTAGAGATAAAAGGAAACTTCTATTCGCAATTATGGTTAACTACTCGGCTCTCAAGATCAACCACGACAGAGATTTCATTATAGATTTGTCCATAAATAAGGACGCCAACGTTTGGGTGTTTTCTGACTAGGGTAGTACGGATGGGTCAGTTTAATTTTGAACTACTTTGATCATACGTGTCTTTATTATTTTCTTTCCGATCGACGAGATGGGGATGCTTCTGATAAATGTTTACGAAGCGTCCTTAGATCTATAATTCTCCAGCAATCAAAGTAACCTACAATGATGCTGCGTCGCCAGTGGTCGGATCCTTCGAGCGTCGCAATGAAAATTATGAGAGACGGTAATGTCATGACGCGGGCAACGAGGACATTTTTACGATATTGCCATCGCAACGACGATTCGAATAATTAAACGGCACGGTGAACGATAACTAACGTGCCGCAACCGGCTGACTCCTCGCTGGACCAGCGTCGAGGCTAATAAACTCCGTCGCATAAGGAGGCTACTTGTTCGAGCCACCGGGGATTACGCGTCACCTTTGTAACATGCGATCGCCGGAAGAGCCGTCGAGGGAGACGCGGAGGACTCGACAAAATCCGCGCTGACTCGTCGTAAACGCGCGCTGGCCCCGGGTCGAGGCTGCCACTCGATCAGAAAGTACCAAGTTGCTTATATAAGAGAAAACTTCTGTACAGAGACAACGTCAAAAAATACTTGGATCGAAACGATATATGGAAATATTTCAACGATCGCTTGGAAGTCAAAGCTTACTTGAAAAAGAATATAAATGAAACTTTACATTTGAGTTCTATACTAGATCTCTTTTTCTGGTACATATTAGTAGCTTCCAAAGGTTCTAAGAAGTATTTCAACCCCTTACGATCAGAGGAATACCTTGTATTTTACAAGGACCAGACAGTGTATTCCTCGCGGACCTCCGAACCGGTATCGACGGAGGAATAAGAAGAAAAAACCGGGAAAAAGGCTGAGGCGGAGGGGGGAAACGGTCGAACCGAGAGGAGGTGGTCGCCGAGGGGAGGAAGGCGTCTGCTCGTGAATAAACAACGAGAAGACGGTGGAGACGGCGTGTGCGCCCTTCGTTTTCAAGGTGTGGCCCCTTTGTCGGTCTCGACGGTTTTCAAACTTTCCTCCAGCCCCTGATAACGCTATATGATCTCAAGATTATATTATTTGAATCAAATGACGGAGTAGAAATGGATCTCTGTGGCTCATTAGTGACCTGAAGCATCGTGTGACACTTTGCAAGCAAAGAATCGCGAGAGATATCTTTTTCCAGCGGGGGTTGGCTCGAGTGAACTTTCTGGGAACGTAATCAAAGTTTCCAAGGTGGCTGAACGGGAACGTGGAGGCGTCCACGGCTTCGTCACGAAGCTCATTAGATTCACGAGGCTATTTTCGGGCGTTACGCGCTCGGCCAGATGTTAAACGTTCCCGCGATCGTGACGGGACTCGCGAGGGCCCCAGCCAGTTTCGATCTTTGTTATGAAACGATGAAGAGAGCCCTCGAATTCCCTTCAGTTTCTTTCCGCGATAATAATACTGGAAGAGCGCATAAATTAGAATACGTTTTCTTTATGGGGTTGCAACGTGTAATTTGAGGCTGGGTATAAAAGTAGCCGCTGGCAATTTGCGGATAATGGAACCTCGCGGGCGGAGCTGATACATTTTCGTGAATTCTCAAGTTTGAACTATGGGTAAAATCGGCGTATCCGTGAGCTAGAAAGGACGTTAACGCGATCGAATCTTCCTCGTCCGGAAAAAGGAGGAAGTAATCCTCCGAAAGTGGAGCGGAATTGGAAGTCGCTCGCTTGTAATTTCGCCGATTGCACGGCACGCGGTTCTCCTTCCAATTAAGAAACCATATCGATGAGTAGAGCGTCCATGGTGCTCTGTGTCTCGTCTCTAATCAAGGTAATAGCATTTCTCTCGAGAGAAATAACAAAATATCGTCGAAAAAACAAAGAGGAATCCGAACACGGTCGGATTGGCCCTTTGTTTCCGGGTTCTATCGTCGGCGAGAGATTGGGGCAAACATTTGCGATCCCCAGACGAGCCGCGTTACACCCACCGATGTCCCCTGTCTAATATCCACGCGGAGAAGCGGAACGTTACCTTGTAAACAACCAGCTGGGCCGATTTATCGTTGCGTTTCCCCCGGCCGATCGTCACGTATCGCGCGTTTACTTTGCAGTAACGAGACGTACCCGGTCACGACTCGTAGCCTTCTAAATTGCACGTAGGGATCTCGCCCGAGAGATCTCATCTTCGCAGATTAATACCTACCGCCCGTTTTCGCGATGCATTCCCACTCGGCGTGTTTCCGCTCGCTCCTGATCAAATACAAGCCGTGATTTGTCTTCCACAGCGGTTCCCAACCCTCTCCAATCGAGCACCATCGTGTTTTATTCAGTAAATAATCGATATATCACTAGACAGTTTCAAAATCGAAAGGTACAATTTCATTTTGTTGAAATTTATTCGTATCTCTTTCGTTGTATCTGTGTGAAAGTAGCACGACTAGATAGACAAGGTTTTCGCGTTTGAAACGAGCCCAAACACGACCATGTTCGGAGCTACTCAAAATTCCAATGTCCACCATCTTGTTCGGAATTAAAAGTGATCCGAATATGGCCGTGTTTGTACTCATTTTAATCGGTGAAACCTCAGCAATTCATCGATGAGTCTCCCATGGAGATAAAGCATACAGTGTCGGATCGAGGGATTATGATAATAACTTCCAAGTCTCGTGCTATTAGACCCTGTGCTTCTGTTCAATTAACGCGAAAATTTACAGCTCTGGTATCGGTGACAAAACGGTCACGCGAGGAAATGCACCGGTGGCGCAAGGGTCGTTCCACCCCCGCCTTCGATGGAGTCGAAGAATCTCGGACAGAGCTCGCCGATTGGCGGGGGCGAATTAGCTCGATGGCGATGCAGGGCGCGATAACGCGCGCATAATTTCGCGGCCCTTGCACGCGAGTTCAGTCGCCTCCCCCGCGACGATTTCGCGAGACGAAATCACGCGCGCCGCGTTCGTAATGGCCGCCAGCTCTCCGCGTGGCCGGTTGTTCGCCGAAAGGCGGCTGAAATTCCTCGCGTTTCTTCCCTTTCCAGCCACGAGTCTTCTCCCTCGTCTCGCCTCGTTCAGTTTCCACGTTCCACCGACTATCCAATTTATACGCGGGATTATTCCGTGCACTCCATCCCCCTCTAACCTGCATCCACCCTCCTCGAAACATCCCCCTCCCGTTCCCGACTCTCGTTGAATCGCGATGCTCGCGCGGAGCCCCGGAAGTCGATCCGGTTTTCCCTGGAACATGGCCGATTCTCTGGAATTCCGACGATCGACTCACGTTCCAGCTGGAAAGGAAGTAAACGAGATCATCGAGGATCAGAAATGTTTCGGTGAAGTCTCGAGTTCTGAGTTTACCGTATTCGGCGATCCCAAGTCGGTTAGGCACGTTGTGCGATATTTTAGTTGCATTATTACCGCTGTTACCGAAGTCTAAAATTTCTGCCTCCTGCATGTTTATGCGTTCGTTGCGTTCTTACATTGTATAATAAAGACACTTAATAAATAAAGAAATAAATGTATTAGCATTGAGTTACAGAAAGATTAATCTTGCAGTTACTGTGGGATCCGCGGTGCTCCATTTAAGGAGCTAGGGGGATGGGTAATGAAGTGGCAATAACGTTTCGTATACGAGCACGGGAATTCATTAAGTATGCTAGGCCATTAGTAATCATGAGAATACGCCTTTGTCGCTGCAGCATGTTACAAGATAAATTAGCGGCATTAATATAATAAGCGGAGGAATTTAAAATCAAGGTTGTAAATTCATTACGGAAGAGAGATTGTATTCCATTATAAACGCGATTTAGATGCGTATCGGCTTATGTAAATATTCTTAACTCGTTTGATTTAATTATTACGGTCCGTATTAAAACACTGTACATCACGCGATTGGAACATTTTCTGAATCGAATCGACGCGTTAATACAGCGAGGGAGAAAGTTAATTTGCTTCCGCGACGGAAAATTTTCTCGTCGTTCGTAAATAAATAGAAGCGTCGGATAGTTTATTATCGGAACAATAATCGAAAAGAACGAGAATCCGTGGACCGAAAGTGTCCAAGTATCCCGGTATAAATTTTATCGCCTTCGCCCGAGGGTACAATATTTAACGCCTATAATCGCGTCACATTTGCTAACAGTTAATCAGGTTTTAGTAGATCGAGGTTAGCTATCGTTACCATCCAACGCAATCGTGCCAATAAACCTGGAACGACTATTCTTTGTCCAGTTTTAAAAACAGCTCGACACGAAGCCTCGAGAGAAGTTCGCGAAACTGGTTCCGATCGAGTACCATTCCCTCCCCCCCCCCTCGTCCTCGTAATAACGTCTTTCCGGCGTATTTGCGCAATTTTGTTTAAATTTTTATACTCCTCCGGTCTCCCCCGGATAGATTATTTATCGACGACACGCGGACAGCGCGGGTAATACGCCCTTATCGACCGTTATCCTATAAAATCCGAATGTTTATAGACTACCCATAACACTTGGAGACACTATGACATATCGTAGAAGGAGGCCTACGCGAGTCCAGCCTTCGACGCCATTGGATTCGCGTCGAATTCTGGCAAGGGAGACGGCTAGCAATCGCAATAACCCCTTCAGTTTATCGTCCCTCTATCCGAGATCTTCCGATTCCCGGGCGTCCGTAGATCGTTCGAGGCGTTCCGTATCTTATCGACGCTTCCGTCGCCGTCCAAGATCAGCTGCACGTTTTTCCCTACGCCCGTGGGATCCTCGAGCAACGGCGTAGGACGAGTCTAAAATTGGTATTGGTAGTCGAACGGTAAACGTCATTTTGGCGCCGTCAAAGCGTTGACAAGATTATATTCGAATTACTCCGGAGTCAGTTACGTTAAATTCCAATGGAAACGCGAGACCAGTAATTGGAGGAGCGATCGTCGGTCGATAGAAGCGTCGAAGGCTCGAAACGTGGAACGCGCTCAGCGTTTCAGCTAACGCGATCCGGGATGAGAAGTCGTATTTACACGGGAGAGGCGTCGTAAAAATCGGCTGCGTCCGGAGGCGTCGCGCGTGCAACGACGACGGTCACGCATCGCGCCGGGGGCTGCAACCGTCCTGGCGTTAATCGAGAATCGATGCGTATCCTCGCCATGTTTCCGCGACTAAATTCTTGGCAAACGGGGATCCCCCTTTCGCTCGTCGCAGGATTTCAGCTCCGTGAGCGGCTTATTTATACAAGCTTGGCCGACGTATCGCGAAAGGAATCGCATGCACAGGCTGCTCGCGTCCTGATTGGAGGGATCCCGTCGGACTGGTTGGCTCCCTCGGGCGGCTCGTCCTGGATAAAAACGATCGGAACGATCTCCGATCGAGGCACCACGAATCCGCGGCGAAATTTGCATATCGTTTCGATTACGACTCGAAGCTCTCGTTAACCCGTTCCCTCCACGACACGCTTCTTGCGTCATTTTCGCCGAAAGCGAGCCAATGCGGGGGATTAATAAGGTCCAGAAAATGGCGACGAATGTTATTTCATACAGAATCATGGTGTACATATGTATGTACGAGGTTTCGAGGAGGATAATGCATGTAAATTAATTATAATCAATCGATAGAATTATTCGAGCGCAAAACGTGTAATTATATTCGGTATTAAACAACTTTCGAGAAATGTCTTCGCGGTTAGGAATCGATAATGGGGCTCGTTGGATTTTATGCGAGCAGTTTCACGCTGAAACGTCGATTTAAGATAATTAAAATCACACGTCGAGACCGATCGTACGTAACAGAGCGATTAAATTGACACGATATTCGTATTAAATGATTTTGAAAATTTATTGAGTCTATCGAACGCTTGAACAATTTTCTGGATCATCGACGTCCTGGAAGCGTATGTCTGCAATATTTTTACGAGCACCAGTTTGAACTTCCCCGTGTCTCCCTCCGTCGTGAAACTGAAATACAAAGGACGATATTTCGAGGAAGAGTCCATTCGTTTTTCGACAGGGGAGAGGCGAATCCGTGGATAAAAGGACGCCTTGCAGGGTGAGTGTCGAGGTCCTCCGCGGGAGGAAAGCGAGTACGCATTATCCTAAAGAAGGGAGAGATACGAGCGCAGGAACCGTGGACGCAGACGGTTCCAGGGGCACTTTACAACGGGAATTTACGTGGCCCGTCCGCGACGTAAACAATGGCCGAGACGCGACGATAAATCCACAGGGGAGCTACGCTCCAGGTTATCTAGGTCTAGGAGTAGCTCGTTCCCTCCCGATCTTCCATTCGCCGCGATACGTGACGGGGATTTACCACCTAAAACGGTCGGAAAATATTCCCGTTTCGCGTGTAAAATTCCTCGATAGCCAACACTCGATTTCAATCGATCGCCCTAGTCGTCGTATTCCCCTAATTTTTATTCGTAAAGTCGGCCCCCGGGCATCGGAGATCCAAGAAGCTTTCGCTATTGTAAACACACGCTCCACTCTCGTACCAGGTAATTGATAATAAAAGTTACGGGAGTATGGGAAAAGTGTTGTTTTAATTTACGGTTCGGAAAGCTCCGCGAAACCAGTTTAAATCAGTGGCGGTTTATAGGAAATAAATCGAGCGTTTAAAACGACGGTGTAAATCGAGTAGAATTATTACGCGTTAACGCGCGAGAAGATTCGTAAGATCGGGACTTTCGAATTTCGGGCGTGAAACGCGAGGCCTGCCAGGCATCGATGTCTCCGAAAAATAATCGTAACTCCGAGACGTGCATCGACGTTGACGAAACGAAGATCCCCGTTCGAGAGGCGAAATAAGCGAGCGGATAAACGCGCGGCGAAATTACGACGACGTCGCTTGCGTACGACGTTTACAGCCGCGCTAATTATCGCGTTTTATTGGTGAACTACCGGTAAGCGGACTGTGGACATTTTATTCCGCGTGGCGAAACAAACTGGACGGTCGTTCGTTCCATAAACGCCTCGGTCGAGTTCATTAGCCGTACCGTTAACACCGGGACGCTCGCGGGCATCGATTTATCGGCCTCGATGTATCGAAGTTAATTAATTCCACTCGCGGATTGTGGCTTAGAGACGTCGGGACGGCTTTATCTTTGCGGGAAAGGCGTGGAAAGCGCCAGTCCGCTTCCCTTTTCTCCAAAACTTTCAGAGAATATACTGTGGCGGATCCTTTTTTGAAAAACGAGCATCGTCTTCGAACTATGGCGACGAGACGAACGTGCAACGAAAGACGAAAGCGTTCGTGAAAATCGCTGAGGAGGAATCGGTCCGTGGACGTGTAAATAATACATGAGACGACGGGATAGACTGGCTGGAGAAACGAGCGTGTCTTCGACGCGAAACCGACGTTCCCGATGACGATGAATCGGCCTTCGACCTTCCCAGCAATTGCTTCTCGTTGACACACAATCCCTTAATGGGTCCGTGTTGCTCCTCCAAATAAAAACGAGCCAGATTGCCGCTAATTTCACGAAATTTACGAACCAAGGATAGAAGTTAGCGATACAATGTGAAAGAAAATTACGGAAGTACTTTATTTACGGATGCAGATAAAACGAGTATAAAAGTCTCGTGCAATTTTGCGTTCGACACGAATATTTATAGCAGAAACATTCTCTTTCTGGACGGCGGTCGATTCAAGATGGCGACGCGCGTCCAAGCAGGTGTTCAGCGTAGAGAATTGTAGTTTCTTTATAATTGCGTGCTCTACTTCCTTCGTTTGGTATTTTTTAAATAACAATTTCAGAGGGTTTCTAGCTTCAGAACTCTTAACTTTTCCAATTTGAAACCTTCCAAACTGTGACTTGGAGCTTGAAACTGAAACAGTTTGATTTTCGAAACAGCGAAGCCATCCGTGGCCCCTCGGTAACGAGTTCGCTAGCTAATTACAAGCGAAGTTACAGCGTCGTTCTCGCGCAATTAAGACCGCGGTTACGATATTATTTAACCACCGGAGACGATTGAACGACGCCCTCGCGAGCGGATCGTGAGGATACGCGGTCACTGTGTCTCGCTACGGCGCGATATAATAGGAAACGGCTTAAATAAATTACGCCGGGGGTAACGATAAAACGCCTTTAATTTATTTTAACGGCCCCATATAACGTGCCCGTATAAATTTCGTCTCCTGTCCGCTTCCGCGGGGCTCCCGGCTCCGTTGTCTCTCGCCGCGTGTTCCCGTCGAGCCGAATCATGGTCACCGTTGATTTATTCGCCGTTAATTGCCACACGGAGGCCATTTATCCCGGGCCAGACGATACCTTTGATCGATCTGCCTATATTTCTGGACCCAACGATCCGCCATCTTTCGAAACGCAGCCACGTTCCGTCGCGACGTTTCTTCATCTGTCGTTTAATTTAAAAAAATAACACGGTTATACACTAGGAATTTAGTTTCGGAGGATTTTGACATTCAGAACTGTTTAGTTGTTTCCAAATTAACAAATCGTAAAGACAATTATGCCAAATCGTGACCCACTATGGGTATACTTTTTAGAAAATGACAATTCACCTGCTTCGAATTCCCTGTGGAATTTATCCCCCCATTTTATTACCAAAGATTCTGTTATTCGCTGTTTGGTAATTGTAAAGTGTTTCTGGATATTAGATCCCAGAGACTGGTTGGTAGATTCCCGTTTGCTGGGGCATAATGGCCTAAACGGTAACGTTAAGCTTCAAGGGGCATGTAATAGTTGCTTAAGATTTATTTTCTCAATCAAAAAAACACACAGGCGTGCATTACACGATATAAATTAGACCCGAAGTGGTCACTTGCTGAGACAGGAAGGCTTGTATTTAAGATCTCGAGTGCCTCTCAGCCACTCTACCTCTATGAAAATATAATTTTTTACCTCTGCCGGGTCTACATCTTCGAGCCTATTTTTGGAGCACATCGTACGTAGTTTCATTCACGACTTATGCCACGTTTGAACGTGATCTAGTGGCTTTTATTGCACGATACGAAGGTCAGGAACTGAATATCAGCGTCGAAATAAGATACGATAACGAGATCGCTATACGTCTAGTCGAAATATATTCTTTTATCGTCGCAGATTTTTCTGTCACTGTCCATTAAATATTAAGTATCGTAATTTATCCTACGATCTTATTCAATATTATTCTAGGTCTATCTTCATCTCTGGATCAATTTTATTCTTGGATGAATCCAGTAAAACGATTTCTCGTTTCTGGGAACTGCTCGATATTCTTCGTACAGAGGTAATAATTTACGGAATAACGCAAGATAGTTCCTCCTCGGTCGAAAGATTGCCGCGAAGCGTGAATAACGAAGTACAATTGCTTGGGAATGGCTAAATAAAAAATGAACGGGGAATGCAGTGCTCCACTTTAGTGTTCCATAGTTAATAAACGTAGTCAAAGAATCAAGTGTGAATTACTGAAGCCTGCTGAACTCCAGAAGCTCCACTTCGCGTTCTTCCACGACGTCACACCGACGGATTGCGTCGAAAACGCTGGACGATGTATTAAAATTATGGGATCGATCGGAGATAAATAAAATACCATTTTCCGCAAGCCAGATTTCGAGTAAATTAATGCACTCGCTTGTAACGTGATATCAAAACTTAAGATGGTGCGTTTATTCAAGGATTTATTTACTGTGGCTTCCACGGACTTCATGAAGTTAAAGAAGCATGTGAAAGCTAACATTAGATCCTAGATACAAGGTATTTAACATTAAACTTCAATAAAAATGCGGTAAATTGCGTAATACAGATTCCCATCTTCCTGTAGCTTCGTAATTTTAGAAACTTGTTAGCAAGTGCTGGTGTTACATGAATGCACTTGTTAAAACAGTGTTTATAATATTCGTACGAGGATTAGTAATATAATATACTAACCCGTACAGACGAAATCTAGTCTTTGATCTCACGGTGAAAGAATGGGTTGATGAATAAAATATATTTAGGCAAGAGTGCAAAGTCTCGCGTTGTACGCTTCGTAAAAATTAAAAATCAAGATCAAAATTTCAAATAATCGTGAGTTCTAATTAAAACACTGTTGGAACATGCGTTCTAACAATATTCTTACTACGAGCAGAATGTTTCCGAGGCAACAATAAAATTACACCGGGATTCTGCGTATCGACGGTCTAAAACGCGAAGATTATGAATGAAAATATTATCCTGGACTTTTATTCTCGGCGAGAGAACTCACGAATGTCTGTTCTGCACAATGTTTCATAGCAAACCGATCTCTACGACAGTGGACCGTCGAATTCTGGCGAATGGCGCAAGGAACGTGAACTTTGAGATTGCAAATATTATTTCTGACTCTACTGCTTTTGGGGTCTTAAAATAGGGTTGTAAAAAATCTACCAGCCCCCTTCTTATATTTAACTTCGTAAACCCTTGCTACTGTAAACGAAGTAAAAAAACAAAGGAAAGTTTTCCAGGGTATGGGAGCCTCTTAGGCGTCCACTGTCCATAAATCGCGCAGCTGGTAATTCGGAGTTAATTCGAAGAGAGAACGGGGGTCGTCGGAGAAAGCAAAGATCGAAAAATTTGTCGAGGAAAGCTGGTCGAAGGCAGAAAGGGTTTCGGGGGCAGAAGAAAGGAAACCCTTTCTCGGCGGCATTTTTACAGCGCAGTAAATAAGAAACTTTCTCCTAACCCTTTTTAGCGAAGTCGCGCATCCGCTTTCACTTCTCGTCTGCCTCTTTGCCACCCCGGAAACAGAAACGTTTTCACCCTTTTGTCGAACGCGAAACAGAGAGTCTTGAAACGTTCCCAAAGGCTCGAAAGATTTCGAACGAGACCTTCCAACAAGAGCATTTGTTGTTACGCGTGACTCATCGGGGCTCCTCGCCCCTAAAATTAAACTTACGCGGGAAATAACAGTTCCGCGGCTGATCTTAAATATAGAAGGACCCGTTTCGGATCGTTTCTACACGATGGCGTTTTTGTTGCAGATTACTGGTGCGGAGCTGAGCCGCCGGTGTTCGTCTCTGCGTAGGTGAGTCCTCCATCTTGTCGATTAGCAACGCGATAATTCTCTCATTGCTTCTGGGACGAAATTTTCGCGTTAAACGTTCGGTGTAAATGTCAACCCCCTTGTTCGCGCCGCTTTGACGTTCAGTTTTTGGCAGGGGTCGTTCGAAGGGTTTGCGATTCGGTATTTATGGAGTGCTAGGAAGTTGGCAAAAGGTCTGTGTCGACTCTGGAAACACCGAAAGCGTTAAAGACTGGGCTAAAGAGCTGTATTTTAGGAGCAATTTCAAGGAACAGACGAGAGTACACTGATTTTATTTAGTAAATTTTTAATAACGTCTTTCCAAGAATTATCGCTCGAATTTTTAAGTAAAGCCAATATGGAGGGTACAACAATATTGCGGGGGAATTAAATAGCGCAGAGTATAAAATAACGAAAGTGACTGAAATCCGAGGAGAGTGCCATTACTGGTCCCCAAGAGTCGTGCAGCGTTTCGTTTAAAAATCGTACGTTACGATCGAGCGTGCAGAAAAGTTGTCGAGGCTCGAGGAGGCGGTCGTTGGAGGTGAAATTCGAATATTCGTCGCGTTGTAGTCGCGTTTCGAGTTCCGTGGATCGTCGGTAGCGTCTGGCACCCCGGGACGTTCGAAAATGGCTGCTCCGCTTGGGAAAAGCGTCGATACGGGAACGGGCTTCTTTGTAGTCGGTGTATCTTAATTCTTAAAATACTCCCGGGCTGTCCGTTACCATACGAAAGCCCGTGAAACACGTAATATACAACTTCCTTAAAAGGCAGTTCGTAATAGGTATTCCGCCAAGTACAACGTCATTATAAATTCACGTTTACGTCGGCCTCAGCCGGCCTGCGGTCGTCGGCGGCGAGTTCGGAAACACGTATCAGGAACGCGGGGCACTTTACACTTCGCGACACTCCCCGAGCCGTTAATTCGTTACTTTACTTTACCCTTTACGTCGGGTAGTCACGATTTTCTCGGTAATTTATAATAACCGATATCGCGAATCGACCATTCGTATTCGAAAACGAGCCAACGCTCTTCTTATCTCCTACCCCTTGACCCCTCCCATCCCTACGGCGTTTACGCGTCTCGCAATCGCACGTTGCTTGCGGACAAAATTTTCCATCGCATTGCACGCACAGAGACACGCCGCAATAATACTCGGTGTAAAAGAGCCGATTATTACGACCAACGAAGAGAAAACCCGACAAAACTATATTTCTACGCTTTATCTAACAAGCAAAATGAAAGTTTGCATTAGGGAAATTTGCTTCTGATATCTGGGGAAACAATTCGGAGCACCAGCCATTTTGGAGCAAGAGTGTCTGAAAATTACTTTAGCTAATCTGTAAATTCTTAATGAATCATATCCAACTATATTTCTACGCTTTATCTAACAGTAGAGTAAAAGTTTGCATTAAGAAAATTTGTTTTTGATATCTGGGGAAACAATTCGAAGCACAGCCATTTTGGAGCCAGTATGAGTGTCTGAAAATTACTTTAGCTAATCTGTAAATTCTTAATGAATCATATAAAACTATATTTCTACACTTTATCTAACAGTAGAGTAAAAGTTTGCATTAAGAAAATTTGTTTTTGATATCCGGGGAAACAATTCGGAGCACCAGCCATTTTGGAGCAAGAGTGTCTGAAAATTACTTTAGCTAATCTGTAAATTCTTAATGAATCATATAAAACTATATTTCTACGCTTTATCTAACAAGTAAAATGAAAGTTTGCATTAAGAAAATTTGCTTTTGATATCTGGGGAAACAATTCGGAGCACCAGCCATTTTGGAGCAAGAGTGTCTGAAAATTACTTTAGCTAATCTGTAAATTCTTAATGAATCATATAAAGCTATATTTCTACGCTTTATCTAACAAGTAAAATGAAAGTTTGCATTAAGAAAATTTGCTTTTGATATCTGGGGAAACAATTCGGAGCACCAGCCATTTGGGAGCAAGAGTGTCTGAAAATTACTTTAGCTAATCTGTAAATTCTTAGTGAATCGTATAAAACTATATTTCTACGCTTTATCTAACAAGTAAAATGAAAGTTTGCATTAGGAAAATTTGCATGTTTATAAATATTCGGAGAGATATTAGTCTTATAGAAACGAAAGGCTGCTAATATTAAATAAAGTTCTTATTATCCATCTGTAAACACGTCTCCATGGGGTCGTTTGCTTCCAAAAATATTGAAAGGAGAAAACAGAATAAGTGTTGGTTAGTTTATAATTATTCACAGCGCCGTACGGACGCTTGCATTCCAAGTTAACAATTCGAGTCACTAAGATAATACTGTAACCGAAGGAGGCGAGTATTGACGTTTAGGAAAAATTCCAGGGAGATCCAAAAATATGTAATACAAATAATTGATAGACCATCGTGTGTAAACAAGTCTTTTACGGAGGTTACGAAAGCATTCGGGAACCATGAATTACTTTGTATTATTGTTGTCTCGCGTAAAGGCATGTTTAATTTAACGTAGCGTTTGAAGAGTGTAAAATCTACTTTAACACACGTCGGGATAAAATAACAAGCGCTTTTAAAAATCCGCAGGCGTCTTTTACGATCGGTTTTCAGAGAAGATAAACGACAACGTTTGAGCTTAACGTGTTTCTGATTTGTAAAAAGAGGTATAAATTTTACGATAGAGCAACTTGTAGTGCCGTAACTTTAATAGTACTTCCCCAAACGGTGTGTAAAATTTGCGAGGTGTTGGGGACATAAATTTTCTAATAGAATTTTAGTGAAACAAAGTAAATTTTTGCTTGTAAATAAAATCACGGTACTCGTGCGTCTATCTTTTAATAGCAGACAAAGATATTGCGTAACGAAAGGTCATGGTCGGTCGTTCAAGGTCAATTTCAAGGAGGAATGCTTATTAAACGACGCGTTTACTAGTCTTTAATACGTTCTGCCTAGATCGTACGTAGTTGTACGATCGTATAACGCTCTGGCCAACAACAGCACAGCTCTATTTTTATTCTGGTCCTCGTGCTGTGGTCGATGCACACAAGTTTGTTGCCAGAAGTGCCCGGCGCTAAATATTTGTGGAGTACTAACTCGAACCACTTGGACACAAGGCATGATCTGTCTCAGGAAACACACGGTAGCTTTCGAAAGATAAACAGAAGATAGTTTACGGGGTTGCAGGCGACGATGTGTTTGCAGTTCTCGATAATGAACGTTGCGTCTGCAAAATTCCGTGCAATCTTTCGCTGATTTCAGAGTATTTTGGAGCGTTCGAGGGGTACAAAGTGCAGCATCGATCGTTGATAAATTATCGTCGGCAATACGTCAAAGAAAGAATTGGTCCAAAGTCCAAAGAACTCGTTTGCCCTCGGCAGAATTCAACAAAAAATACTATACGAATTTCGTGGAATATCTCGGGAGTAGAATATCGATAAAAGCTTCGACAACGTCGGTCTCGGAATTTACAAGACACGAGAAAACCAGTTGCAGGCCACGTTACTGACGTACCGAATAAAATTTCATAATAAACGACATAGTCTCTGCCTTAAAACCAGATTAACTCGAACCGAGGTATTTAGTGGCTCGTTAAAAATATTACTTGTCCTTTATTTACGGGGGGAACTTCACGGACGAGTTTAGCGCAAATCCTTCGGGCAGTAAGTTTTTGAAACTTTTTAAGCGATAACGCGCACCCGTGAAATAATCCATTCGATACAGGATCCGAGGCAGGTGAACGGTAACGAGGATCAGCCTCCGTTAATTTCAGAATTAATTCCACGTAACGTCGTGCTCGCCGTCGTTTTAATGGCGGATTAACACCGTCGCGCTATTTCTCTTCGTCGCAGTGTTTTTCATTTTTTACGCGCGAGTGCCTGCGTTTTTCCATCCCGTTTCCCACTGGAACACGATTCAAACAATGTAGAAAATTACGCGAGGAATGCAAGCTGATAGTCGATATATGATCTTTCTATTTCTAAATATTATTAAATCACTTGCTTGTTGATATCTGACGTCAACGAGTGAAGTCTGTCGGAAAAATGGCTCCTTGAAAAGGAGCATAGAATAATAATGCTGTAAATATCGGTGCTTCTGTGTACTGGGCAACGGTTGAATACTCGTTGGCGCCAAAGTAATTTCTCAGAGAGTAGGCTCGCTCAATTAGTATAGGAATAACAGTTTGATAGTTACCGATATGAAATACGAGGACATTAGATAAATGCTTGACGCGAAAGTCATTCGTGGCTTGTTACTCGCGGTAGCCAATTCTTAATATCGTTGAAAGGTGCCTATTATGTATTAAATACTATAATCCTACTTCATTACTCTGAAACGGAGAATGGTAAATATTGTGAGCGTGCTTCGGAGTCGTGTGCATCGGTGCTTCTCGACACTAACATATTGATTCCACATACTTTTATCGGAACTCGTTACGATAGAGCAGGGTTTTTCGTTTTAATTGGAATATTCGTATCAAATGCGGGGTCTGGAACTCGTTAAAGACGAGAAATAATATCTCGATGCAACTGACAATACTAATTTGGAGCCCAGAGTGTAGACCATAATAATTATCCTCGTTTGACATAAATAATCCTCACGTAACTTTTTCATTAATCACGAGCAATACTCTGTTTTTGAACCAATTACACGCAACTTTCGAATGAAATTTCACCCCATCCTGGTGTTGATGATGCCCCTGTTCGATTTGGAGTAGGTAATTACCTAAGACACGCGTTAACGACTAGAAATAATATCTGGATGCAACTGATAATACTTATTTAGAACCCAGAGTGTAGACCATAATTATTCCTCTCGTTTGACATAAATAATCCTCACGTAACTTTTACATTAATGCTCCATTTTTGACGCAAGATCCAATTGCATGCAACTTTTGAATGAAATTTTACCCCATCCTGGTGTTGATGATGCTCCTGTTCGATTTGGAGTAGGTAATTAGCCGAGACACGCGTTAACGACTAGAAATAATATCTGGATGCAACTGACAATACTAATTTGGAGCATAGGGAGTAGAGATAAATAATCCTCACGGTAACTTTTTCATTAATCACGAGCAATGCTCTGTTTTTGAACCAATTCCATGCAACTCTCGAATGAAATTTCACCCCATCCTGGTGTTGATGATGCCCCTGTTCGATTTGGAGTAGGTAATTAGCTGATACAACTGACAATACTTATTTGGAGCCCAGAGTGCAGACCATAATAATTCCTCTCGTTTGACATAAATAATCCTCACGTAACTTTTACATTAATGCTCCATTTTTGACGCAAGAACCAATTGCACGCAAGATTTGAATGAAATTTCACCCCATCCTGGTGTTGATGATGCCCCTGTTCGATTTGGAGTAGGTAATTAGCTGAGACACGCGTTAACGACTAGAAATAATATCTGGATGCAACTGACAATACTAATTTGGAGCATAGGGAGTAGAAATAAATAATCCTCACGGTAACTTTTATATTAATCACGAGCAATGCTCTGTTTTTGAACCAATTCCATGCAACTCTCGAATGAAATTTCACCCCATCCTGGTGTTGATGATGCCCCTGTTCGATTTGGAGTAGGTAATTAGCTGGTACAACTGACAATACTTATTTGGAGCCCAGAGTGTAGACCATAATAATTCCTCTCGTTTGACATAAATAATCCTCACGTAACTTTTACATTAATGCTCCATTTTTGTCGCAAGATCCAATTGCACGCAACTTTTGAATGAAATTTCACCCCATCCTGGTGTTGATGATGCCCCTGTTCGATTTGGAGTAGGTAATTAGCTGGTACAACTGACAATACTTATTTGGAGCCCAGAGAGTAGACCATAATTATTCCTCTCGTTTGACATAAATAATCCTCACGTAACTTCTACATTAATGCTCCATTTTTGACCGCAAGAACCAATTGCACGCAACTTTCGAATGAAATTTCACCCCATCCTGGCGTTGACGATGCTCCTGTTCGATTTGGAGGATGCAATTAGCCGGGACACGCGTGTGAAACGCTAGCCTAGTTATAGTTTATACGTTTCCATTATTCGTGGCGCGGGCAGCGAGCGACGCGAGGTTGTAGAATCATTGGAAACGCGGCGGCTGGTATCCCGCAGCATCCCATGATGGCTGACAACGACGCCCACCGCGCCCCGTCGCCGCTTTCTGGACCAGCTCCCCCCGTTGGAACGCCGGGTCCAGGAGGATCAAGCTAACCTAACCCTTACTTAAGCTCCCTTTGGCACGTGGCGGCCATATTGGCCCGAGGGTTGGGCCACCAAAAGAGACGACGACTCATTGGCCGCGTATACCCGCGATCTCCCCCAGTTTCTCTCCCTCCTTCTCTTTCCTTTGGCGTCTTTCTCTGTTTTTACCATTGGCTTCAGCCCCTCTTCGTTCCACGAACGAGTCGATCGACGCTCGTTTCTCGGTTCGAAATTCCAGCATCGCCGGAGCTCGTTGAACTTTGCTCGCTTTTCCAGCTCCCTTTCGAAATTTCAGGGCTCCTCGCCGCGACGGGGGTGTGTTTCCTCCATTTTTTCCCCGAACTTTCTTCTCGATCCGCGACGTGGCCATTCCGCCCGTACGTTCCGACCAGGAGTCCTCCGATGCTTCTCGTGCATCGACTTCCACCCCTCATCGAGCGGTGAATTTTTCACCGAAACTTCTTCTCCATGTCTCTCCTTTCGTAGATAGTTTCCGTTGGCGAACGAGAAGGAGGACGCGGATGCATAATTCGGATTCGGTGACACGTGTCTTCGCGTGTGCGACGTCCGTGACGGCGAGGATTTCGACGACACCGTCGGGAAAACTCCCGCATCGATTTAATAATTTCGCGAGGGAGTTCCGACAGCTCGTTCGTCGCGAGAAAAACGGAGAATTCGACCTAAAGATCGACTGGAAGCTCCAATCTAGTAACCAAGGTTAAACGAACCGAAGTTTGGTCCTGTTCTTTGGAAGAATCTTGCGTTGAAATCACTTATTTTCGTCGTGGAACATTTTACAAATGCAGATAAAAATTCTATCGGACGATTGCATGCTCCATAAATACCGAAGACTGGATTGCTCCATATTCTAATTGATTATCTTACAGCGACGACTAGAGGCTTCGAATCGTAGTCTGCCCTGTCGCAATTAAAAACAGGTATAACGTACTTCAAACTGCCGTTCGCGCATAACGTTACTATGGAAAATGATTTAAACTGTCGTTACGTGCGTGCTATGCCGCCTATGTTGCTTGAAACTTTCAAGAGACCGATTCGACGATGATTTAGTGGATAGAATGCTGTTAGAACGCATTTAAAGTCCTTAAATAAACACAGTCGTTACACCAATCGTTGAATTAACAGAGGAGTTGCTCAATACTTTGGTTTACTTTACTTTTATATTCGACTGTAATCTACTCGTTTAAAAATACGCTTGATTATATATTTATTTTCAATTCAAGGAATGTCCATGTGACTTGTGTTGTCTATAGCCGAGCCAAAGATTAGTAGCAAATGTTTCCCCTGCGCATTCTTGAAGGCCTAAGGCGCGCTATGCAACCATTGTTGCGTTGCAGTAATCACCGAGCATAAAATTACGACCACATTAAAAACAAGTTGCCACATTACGCCAGGTTACTACGTGCCATTAATAAAATTTACACAGGATACTTCGTACGATATTTCCAAGCCATTAAATGGACCGGAACTCCATCCTACGTAAACGATATCCGAGGCTTTTAATCGCGTTGAAAGTTCGGTCTCCAAAAATTGTGCAATCCTTTCTCGAACCGGATGACATACTCTATATCTCGGTGCAAACGAGACGCGTTTATATTATGGGAAGAAAGAATGTCTAAACCCATGTTCCTTAGATGATTTTTTATCCTTGGAACACGTACTATTTCGGTGATCGAGTCGTTCGAAAAATATCTTGACGTAATATCGTATCATCGATATATTCGATCATTAATTCGAACAGTCGCTATAGATTGACGTGTTTAATAAAAGCCCCGAGCTAGTGACTCAAACGCGAACGCGTCGGCCAATCAGGGACAACTTCGTCTTACGAATTACTGCATTATCATGTTGGAAAATGTAATTCTCGCCTTGGTATCGCGCGGCGTGTTTCTTTAACTGATCGTCGATCAGCGAAATGTACTTTTTACCGTCCACAACCGCAATTGATAAAGTTTATATCCGTTCCTCCGCGGTATCCAATTCCTGCCAGGATCGTCGCACGTTTTCTCCCTCCCATAAGTTTTCAATTGCGTTTATCGAGCGCCAAATATACCCGGGCACAAGGAGAACGATATTTTTTTTACAAAAGAAACGAATCGTAAAAGTTTAGGGGGGGGGGGGAGAATAAATCGAGAGACCCGGAAGTATTCGCAAGAGATCTTTGCAGACACTCCCTCTGGCTCGTGTTAATTTATTTTTGCCCGAAAAGTGATCCCTTTTAGGGTTGAAATATCAACAAGGAATCCCTACCGGGTGCAAACTGTAAAGGATGATTTGTATAAACAAATAGTGTGGATCAACGGATAACCGTTTTGTGGAGACGTTACGATTATCGTTATTTGAGTTATTTCCAGTTAAAATCACGCGTGACTTGTCCATATCGTCAAAGAATGACTACAGATTGATCGATATTTACCCTCGACCCATTATATAATTTTGTTAGTTACGAGAGGGTTGAGTCGGTTCTACTTGTTCCAGTTTCTTAAACTATAAGAAGGTAACTCCTCGAGTCGTCTCGAGGGGGTTAATTAGCGGGCAATTTCAAGGCGATTATTAATCGGCGTATAACGAACAAACCTGACAGCAGGTAAACGAGGCAGTCCGGGTACCGTTGGGCCGGGCGTCCCGACGTCGACGGGTTAAATCCTTTTACAAGGCGCCGTAAAATTATTAACTTCTCCGTTAACGTTCAACCTCAACGACCACGAGGTCGGAAAGAAACACGAGGCTCGCGACGATAGGCAACACGCACCCGATCGCGATCCGAAGCGGACTGGCTTCGTAGGCCTCGTCGCTCATCCGGAAAAGAAAGTGAAATTTTTTCCGTCCCTGGCCCAACCCTTTCTTAGCTTTCGAGTTTTTAGCATTTTTTATTGCCGGGAGGGCCGCTTTCACCAACCCTTTCCACTCATCGCGGACAACTCGGCCACCGGGGTGGCCCTTTCAACCCTTTTTTACGAGTGCCCTAAAAGAGAAAGTTGACCGTGCCTTTGCACCCGATCCGAGGAAAGAGTTACGCCACGTGGTCGGGGGGTGAAACGGGGGTGGGTCTACGCGGGGGATGACTTACGCCTTGTTTGTCTCGGTCGAGGTTTATTGGCTAACTTCGCGCAATGCCGCTCGTAAACAATTTTATTTCACGTTTGGCATACGACGGGCTTTAGCCTCGATGCTCGCGAATCGTATCGCGACTCCTTGGTCCTGAATCCTTCCAAGGATCCCTGACCTCGTTCGAGGCTCGAGGGATCCTGTCTCGAAACGCTAAGGATTACGGAATACTCCAAAATTTGTCTTGTGTACAAAATGCATGCAGGCGTGTGATTAATTTTGTGGCGCTTTGTGTATTTTTATGGGCAATATTGCATCGAGACGTTGGAAAAATAATGAAATTGTAAAAGATGGTGGAATCTCGAATGTAAAGCCTTTTTTAGAATTTTAATTTTCAATAGTGCAAGAAGAAATTATTGGAATTGTTACCTGTAGTTTATCCTGTGCTACTGCCAATGGATGAGAAGATAAATACTCGAGGGGTACCAGGGGTGTTATTTTTATTTACTTGTTTATTTTCATTGTATACATGTGGTGTACAAGTTCAATTAAAAATGTGAATACATACTATACAATTTTTATACGAAAGATATTATTGTGTCGGAATTTGATTAATGGGATCATTAGAACTATAAACAGAGAGATACTTTACATTTTTAAAGACAGAAATATTGATCATCGGGTTAGGAAACTTGAATTTTCATACAAAACAATACGAGGCTTGGTCATTGATTATTTTTTTGATAATATAATTCATAACCAGAGGTTTTTAAACCCCCTAGAGTTTCACCTTATCATCTATACGTTATACACACACACACCAAATAGTGAAAATGAAAGATTCACTACTATTTTAAGTATTTCCACCCTTTTAAAACGCAAGTAGAGTCCTGCATTTGTCTACAATACTGGTAGCGATATTTATTACGATAATTCGGTTGAAATCCAATCTTGTACACAATGATACATGAAAAACTACATACAATATTGTCCATTTAATTGAATAATCCTAATATCGGAATGCAATATCTAATATAATGTGATCTTGAATCGAGTCTGTTCAACTCACGATACATGCATGTCTCGAAGGAACTCGTTTTATAACACTATTCAGTTTAACATAACGAAACGTAAAACTATAATGTTAGTTTGCTATTCAATGTTCATGATCTTTGTTCGAAACATGTCCTATAGTATCTGAGAAATCCTTCTTGGACCAAAGTCCGACTCTTAGAACTCTGATAGAATATTAAATAACTACAACGACGATATTCATCGAATAAAGAAAGAAATGCAACACTGTATGTTGTAATAAAGTTAATCCTCGAGTGAAAACGTAAGAATCATTGCCAGGAATGTCGAACGTTATTTTGTAATTTCTTCGAGGGAAAATAATTCACGAAACGCAATAAATAGAAAGGATCGCGAGTCAGCTAACTTTATCCATCGATAGTTAACGTACATTGACGATCGACACGAGTTGTCGATCGATAGGAGTCGAAAGTTTGCGTTTATCTTGTCGATGTATCGTAGTTTATGTTTTAACAGCGTGCAGGATTATTTCGTTGTAGGTCGATCGTGCGATAGTGACGGTTAACGATGTACGATGAATTATCGTCGTTTATTTTCTTTTATTATAGGTACATACACACGCGAGAAATGCAACGATGTCGAGGAACGCGATAATTTAATTCGTAGTCGGTAAGAACGGTTGCCTCCTCGTCGCTTCGTTCGTGCAAGCTGATTCTAAGATGGCGTCGATGAATTAAACTCGGTAGGAAAGTCCAAACGTACATTGTAATTTAATTATTTACCAACGAAGCGACGAGATCGTTCAATTTTTTGATTTATTCCGCCGATTTCGTTTCAATGTACAATTAAAACTAAAATCTTATATCGATGGTTACTGAAATTTCACGCTGGTGAATTTGTTTACATTAAAATTACCCTAAAAATTACTTCGTACGGTGTCGAGAGTCTGTACAATGAGGTTAACGCAGAATCCCTAAATTTTTCGACTATTATAACCGTCGTCACGAACCGAAAATAAATCGAAAGATCGTATGGAAGATTGCCAAATGCTACAGTCAGATGTTCCCTGCATTCTAATACAGACTTCCTGCTTTCGAATTCTACAGGTTTCTACGATTGCATCGCGTGACCCAGGAATGCGCAGCGATTAAAACCGCGCGATCGTGGCATGCATAATACACGAATATCAGCGTAACAATTATTTCAAATTATCGATTCAAACACTCGACATCCACTAATTCGATCGTTGTCTGTCTGAAAGCTTATCTAATTCTACTCGAAGATAAATGCACGGGCAATCGTCGGATATTTCTCACCGTCGACATTCGCTACAAATCTCTTAGCATCGATTCTAAGTATACTCCGTTTCTTCTCATCGATTGCACTCGAATACACATATCGGGGAAAGTCACGCTCGAGGCTCGCGATAAATTCTAGAACGTCGAGTACAGATACAAAATATCCAAAGATAACGCTCGGCGGTAACGATCCCGACTTGCACTATAGTCCCGATCCCGCGTTACGATAAGTAACGTTGTACAGGTAATAAACTGCAGCCATTAAATGGTAATCCGCTTAAGCTAAATTTACGATTAACGGGGACATCGGCAGCGAAGTAGCCCACGATGGCGGACCAGCGTAGATCGGTGGAGCCTCCTGTTACGTATACTGAAGGTATACCGGACAGAAATACACTCAGGATACATTCAGTATACGTTCAGGGGGTTTCACATTCCTCGTCGAGCGCCCAGGAATACCGCAGCTCCTGTCACCGCGACGCAGGTAAGAAAACTGTCACGAGAATCCAGCCACGAGTCGACGTTCCAAAGTGCATCGGTGAAATTCTGCAAACAGAGAAGATAAATAGAGAGATTCCGTGAGCGTTGATGGAAATAATTGTAAAATATTCGCCTGGTACCTGGACGCCCGCGGTGCAGCGGCGTCGATCCGGTTGCCTGCTGCCAGGGCGACGAAAACCGTCCCCCCGAAATCCGACGTCGTTTTTCACGCGTGGCGCCGGTCGATAGTCGTCCACGAGGGCTCTGACGCTCCTACGCAATGTCGTCGTCGCTATGAGATCCGCTTTGAGCCGCGATCCGAAACTCCATACTAACCTTCTCGTGGTTTCGTTCCTCCTCGGGTCGTCCACTGGTTCTAGCACACCCGGTGGAACGTGTCCGTGTCCGTGTCCGTGTCCGTGTCCATGCCCGTGTTCGTGTCCGTGTTCGTGTCCGTGTTCGTGTTCGCGATTTCGCGTCGGTCACAGAAGCCACTAGGAAGCGCGTCGTCGTCGAGAGGATGACAGCCCGGCTCGGTCTACGTGCATCGAGTGACGTCGGAGCGTAGACGCGGTCTGGCGGCGGCTCGTGGCCGCCCCGCGAGCCCAAAGAGCGACAGAGACAGCGAGTACGAGAGAAAGAGCGAGAGAGAGTGAGAGAGAGAGGCGAAAGGAGAGATAACCGAGCGTCGAGAAGAATGCGGACGCGGACGGAAGGCACGGAGAAGGCGTCGGCTCGCAAGGTGGAAAAGCAAAGAGGAAAGGAAACGTGGCTGGTCGCTCGGCGGACGAGCGCGAAGTGCGGGCGGACCGTGAAACCGGTCGGTTCGGAGACAACCGGTGCCGCGTCTGACGGACGACTGTCGGCCGTCTGGCGGCGTCGCGACGCTCCGAGGGCAGCGCGTCACTCGCGGCGCGATAACCAAACTTCTCTCCCTTTGCTTCCTCCTCTCTCTCTCTCTCTCTCTCTGTCGGTCCAAGCGTCCCTCCTTCCGGCGTTTTCGTTGTTCCACGGTGAAACGCAGTCGAAGACCGCAAATAAGAAGAGGGTTCTTCCGGTGCCGCGGCCGCCCGACGACGCCGAAAGGAGAGAAGAGTCGGCGTCGATCTGCGCCCGGCTACGCCTAGGGACGTCGCCGCGTTGGGCTGTGTGGGTGTCGCACACAGACGCGTCGTAGGGGTATATAAACTCGGGGTGGATGTAGGGGCGACCGGGAGGGGCGGCTCCTGATAACGCGCAGGGTCGAGCAACCCCTCTCTTTCGTTCTCGCGGTCTCCCCTCCCGCCGTGGCCTCTTCCCTCTTCGTCCGTTTCCTCAGGGTCGAGCAACCCCTCTCTCCGTGCATCTTCCTCCCACGCTCCCCTCCTGTCTCCCCGCTGCACGGCTCTCGCTTTGTCTCCACCGAACGGAATCGAATAACACCTATCCGCCGCGCTCCTCCGACCCTCCCCTGACCCGGCAGGGTCAACCAACCCCTCTCCGTTGTTCGTCCTCGTCGTTCCCCCCTGTTCTCTCCTCGTTCCTCTCGACGCGGCGGCCAGTTGAACCAGCTTCGCCCTTCCTACGAGTCGGCGTCAATTTGATTTCACCGGCGTCCGTGTGTTTGTGCGCGATATCGCCTCCCCACCACCGCCCACCGTCGGCGTATAGACCGAGGTTCGCGCTACCCCTGGGCAGACTGCGTAGCCTGGCGCCACCAGCCGGCCACCACCTCGAAACACCGCGATCCCGGATCGTCACGCTTTTTATTGGGCCCTCCGTCTCGCGAAAAACATTCCACGAACCACCGGTCTACCCTTCCGCCTGTCATCGTTTGTTGTTCCTTCCGTCTTCGTCCGCCCGCGATACCTCTTCCGCCTCCTCGTTCGACAGCTGAGACTCGCGGGGGATTCCCCTAACACGCATTACGCCTATGGACTCGATGGTTGCTCCATTTTCGCTCCTTCAACCCTGTGAACAGTCAACGAATTCGTTAGACGACGCTACAAACTAGGCATCGAATGGTTCTGTCACATGCACGTGCTTCTACCGTTTCGAATCTCGATCTTAGGTCTATTTTATTCTTAATAACATTGTATACCATGGTCGAAGAACCCTAATGTAAAATTCTAAATGACACTATCTCAATCGGGAATGTAAGTAACAAATACCGCGTTAACGAAAGTCGAGAAATTTGCCTGAACTCGAGACCAACATTCTTGAGCATCCAAGAGAAACTTCAGATCCGATCTTATTCTTTAAATTACCGAACAACGAGTCTCCCTCGAATTCTTCGCGACTGTGTACGGAAAACATGGCCGTTGCAACCCCATTAATGGAAACTTCAACTCGAGAAAATTAAACTCCTTGAATAAATAAATAAATTAGCGTGACTTCTGGACAGTGAGTTTAGGAGTCGATCGAGGATCCCGACGAGTAAACTCGTTTTCCCCAGAAACTAGAAACTAGAAACTAGTTGGCGTGTAAATAATTTTCCAACGGCGCAAAATGGCGGATATTAGAGAGCTTGGCCGGTGCACGACCGAAACGATGTCCAAGACACCGAGGAAAATTATTCGGGGTTTTGAGGAAGCATCGACCGCGTCTGGATGGCGTTAAGATTTATTGGTTACGGAGGAATTTAGATGAAAAAGGGATTTGACTGTGCGCTGAGAGCGCGCTGACAAACGAGGGGTCGTTACATCGCAGATAAAATTCCACGAGATTAGAGTGCCTCTTAGCTTGCAAGGTATCTGGAACGTCTCCCGTAATTATAGCAGGAATCCTGGTCTAAATTCAAAAAGTCTTGCCACTCTCTTATTTTGATCGTTCGTTGCAGCTTCATTTTGGATTTTCTGAAAACCTCGTTACCAAGATCCATTGTTTAGTCTTCCTCCGAAGGAGACGAGGATGCTCCATTTACTCCTATCTGCCTCGCGAGAGTTCGTCGAATTTGTTGAAGTTGGATTATTGAACTTCATCCAGGGTACCTTGTTAGCTGCTGCCATCTATGGTGTGTGCTCCACACCATTCGCTCGGTTACTGACGATCCTTTTGCAAGTATATTTAGCATTCTACCGCGTTTAGAAAATACAATCTTGTCGCTCCATCGTAGACTAGTATCTTAATTATAGAGACTTTACATTTCGAATATTGACGCTTCCTATTATGGGAAAAATCGCTGGTGTCATTTTTTGAAAACACCTTTTCTCGACTCTGTGGAATCTTGGAACTCGGAATTCTATTTAAATGACATTAGAAATACCTATGATAGCAAAAGTGTCTCCATCGAAATGGTCTATAGTTCAAAACCAGAAGTCGTTCAGTAAATTTTCAGAGTTTTTTCAATAAATCTCGTGGCAATTAAAATACGTAAAAGTCTGGAGAAATATTCATAAAAGATTTCGTGGCCTAGCTACCCCCAAACTCGAGCCTTTCGCTCTTTAAAATAGTTTCCCTACGGACTGCCGACGGAAGCCGGTGTTCCAGCAACGTTCTAGCGAACTGACTTCGGTGTTCGACGGGTTATAAAAATCCGACGACCCTCGGAGTGCTTTATGGATGGTTTATAAAAAAAAGAAATATTTTCTTACCGGGTAATTAGACGCAGGTATCCCTATACCTGCCAGGTTGAAAGAGGTGTAAGTGGCTTCGAAGCCTTCGCGATTCGAAAAAGCATCCTTTCGATGAAAGGCAGGTAGCTGAAAAGATACGAGCGTCCTTGACCAATGAGACACTCTTTTATTGAGCGTTTACAAGGGGTGCTAAAAAAGACGCGACGAAACAACATTAACTGCTTTATTCCTTACGCCTTTCCTACATTTTGAAATACTCTGGAGGCCATAGTGTTTAGTTGGAATCGTTCAAAAGCACGCCGTTCGCTCAATGCTTCGTTCGAAAAGAAAATTCCAAGCCGACTGTCCAATAATTTACAACGGTCGCGTAATTAGTGGGTCTTGCCACATCGAAATCGTGTTCCTTTTTCACCCGAGGAGTTGTGAATGAAAATTCACGTTCGATAATGTATTCGACCGGTCGGGTTTTACGATGGAACGCGTCAAAACTCGAGAGAAGAGACACGGAGGCTGGAAACCGAACTGTCTCGATGGTCCCGCGGGACTTGTGGCGGCCATAGAGGCAGTGCCCTGTCCCCGCGGGACCAGATGTAGTCATAAGCGACGTAGGTACGCTAAAATCGGTGGCAATAACTTGCCACGCATCGGTTAGTAAACCGTCGTAAAACTCGAGGGAAAGAAAAGTTGGAGCGCGGGAAAAAAGGGAACGAAACAGCTCTCAGAGTCCGAATAATGGCGGATACGCGCCGAACGGCTTTTGGTAATTATGATAATGGTCGCTACGTGGAGCAACGATCGCTGGAGAGCACCGGTTAGGTCCGCAAAGCATACATGTTCGCTTATTATACCTCGCTGCATAGCGATGGGACCAAACTGCCACTCAGCCTTTTCCACAAGATCTATACGAATGCAAAATTATCGGTAAACGATCACGGAAAATAGAGATTTCGATACTCTTTAGATGAAATTAGCACGAGTTTATTCGTACACACTTTATGTACGGTTTTAGAGTCTGAATTAATATTAGAAACATCCATCGGTTGTGGTTTGCCATCTGTTCACAACTATTTTACACTTTCTCCTACAGTTTACGTTCATTGAAATTTATATACCATTATTCGTGTATATCGATAGTCCTATTTCTTTCTGGAATAGCGTTTATCGACGAGGGTCCACGACGCTTTTATGGCTAACTATCCCGACGCCATAGGTCTTCGCGTTTTCCGGAGCGCGGTATCGATAAATTTATCGGGAATGTTCGCGCGTACGCTTTCAGAAAATCTCTATGCAGCCGAGTAAAACGAAGGAAACTGGTTTTACTATGAGTCATCGGCTGAATTACGGCGCATCCGGGTGACGATGAATTTTTATGGTATTACGTTCCTCGCGCTAACTCTTTGTGTAAATTAGTTTATAACGAGCCGTTCGCCTGATAAGCGGTCTAAAGTGCACCGCGAATAGGCTCTGCAAAACAATAAGGGAAACGCGTATCCGTGACCAGTATCGTTCTTTTTCCAAATTCGTTTATAGCACTCCGCCATCTCTCTTTCCTCGTAACGCGTTAACGAAAATCAAATTTACATATCCCCCATCTTTTTCGACCATTTTTTCATCGAATCTACGATGCAAAATAGGAATAGCGACCTCCGCCAAACCGAAACCTTTGTCGCTGGGATTCGGTTTCCGTCGGAATCGATACCCGACACCCCCGCACAATACGTTCGTTCTCGTTTCCTTAGAGCCACCGAGACCACCCCTCGACTCCCCCGAACGCATCGATTAAGTTTCCACTATTCAATTAAAGACGGAGGGAGCGCGTGAATTCGAAACCGATGGAGAACCGGAGTAACTGGATCGGTCCCATCGCTACCAGCGCCATTTCTCTCGTCCGACGACCCTTTCTCTAGGCATCGAGTAGTCGGAGGGCCTTATTACGCAATTACCCTCGTAATTTCGGTCGCGATTTGCGCTCCTATACATCTGTCCACTTTTATGCGTGCCGATTGGCCCTGCGAGCAACCACCCAGGGACCATTACCGATCGTCGAGCGTTCTCCACTTAACCCGTTGTTACGCGGCACCCGTGCAGAGAGCCATTGTTTCGAACAATCCTACAGACGCTACAGAAACCTTCTTCGACCCCAACGGACGCTGGACTTTGCACGATCTTCGAGATCTCGCGATTTCTTAATCCCCTCGGTTGGATCCAGTCGATCTTTTCAGACATTTAATTCAAAGAGTCGCGGAAATTGGACAAATTTCGTTCCTCGTTTCGTCGGAGAAATATTCGAAACATTTGGGATACCTGGGATTCGGAAAACGATCGATAATGGCTGCCACTCCTTATGGGGGATATTATTGCACCCTGACACGAACCTCGAGCATTTCCTTTCAAATTTCAACGCGACGAGAAAGAAACGAAAAACCAGAGAAACTGGCAGTGAAGACAACAATGGGCTGCACAGGGACAAGCAACAAAGGTATAGTAATGGTATTCGAGCGGTAATCAGACGAAGTCAAAATAACTCGGGAGTCCTGCTCGAAAATTGTAGAACCTGAATATTCAATTAAAGAGAATTACAAACTATTTATAGATTCTAAAAAGTTCCTTTCGTGTTGACACCGAATTCCTATAAAAAGATACTGTCTCGACATTCCTAAATTCGAAGCTATTTTACATGCACATAAATATTTAATTAGCGATCCTCGATTCTTAAATTTCTTGTAAGATAAACGTCCCCATTATTCGCACGTTCGTGGACACTTTGGATGACAATGAAACTACTGGGAGTATTTATTCCCTGCATATTAAATGGGGATAGGATTTTGTCGAGGATTCGCGATCACCGGACGGCGTTAAATCCGATCGTTCGATCGAGGAACAGCGAGGTGGAGGAAAACGGAGCAACGACGCGGCGTCGTAGGAACGCGCGAGACGTCGCGGCGGATAATCGGTGCGGTCGGTTGGGCCAGTTGGGTAAAAAGAGAGCCGTGAAAGGACGCAGGGTTATCCTGGCCAGCCAGCAGCGGCAGCAGCAGCCGGGTTTCTGTCCGCTCGAAGGGGACGAGCCTGTCCGAGCCAGGCCAGGCAGACAGGTTTGCACAGATGCGCGGCGGCCATCATGAATGCCTGTAAAATATGTATTCTCGTGCGGCCCGGTTGGTAAGAGCGGATCCGCCGGGGTGGGGGATGGGAGCAGCGGATGAGAAAGAGCTGGACGAAAGAGGAGAGAGGGGTTCCCGGTGGGGGAGAAAAACCGTAGGAAAAGAGAACCAGGGTGGGACGACGGGCGCATCCACCCGGGAGGATCAACGGCGGAGGGGACCGGTGGCCAAGGGAGGGACAAGGACGCCGCGAGGGCGTCGGATCGGAGCGAGAGAGGAGACAGGAGCCGGGCAGCGTGCATTGCAGTTTCATCTCACGGGGAAATAGAAGCAAAAAAAAGCTCACTGGAGATACTCCAGGGCAAGCTACGCTGAATAGAGATGACCGGGCGCATTATAACGTCCACCTCCCCCCCCTGTGTCGCGACACACGCGCGTCCGCCATCAGCGTGGCTCTGATCGTTGCTGGAAACGCGGATCTGACAGCTCCACATTGTGGAAAATCGACTTTTCCATGCGGCGCTCGAGGCAACGTGGATCGTGGAACCTGTGGATCGTGGTCTTCCAGGAACTAACCCTTGATAAGGCAGAGCATATTCCTCCGGATGGGTTCATCGGTTATTGGAGCAACGAAACGCTCGTTGCTCTCGTTACGGATATTATTCTGGCACCCTCGCTTTTCCTGGACTAGTTCTCGTCGCTGTGGGATTAACGTTCGTCGTCGAGACAAGATGTCGCGCCTCTGGCCTCGAAGGAGATTTCGTCTTGCGCCTTCTGGGAGGGTCGCACGATCGCGTCGCGACGACTTCCTGCGGCGGGCAGACTTGACCGAGAAGAACGATAGTTTCATTGGTTCTAATGCCCCGACGGAACGTAGCTACTTTATATTGTCTGATTCGGCGGACCGTGGAAGACGGCGTCGAGGAACGGAGTCGGGGCTACAATTTAACCTTGACAAGTAGCACGGAGGGGGATTATTGAGGTCGTAAGAGTGGATCTTCGTCTGGCACAAATTGTTCCACTTCCAGCGACAGACGGGCGGGGGTCTTAATACGCTCAAGCGTTGTCATCCTGAATGAAGGAGCTTTCTCCTACGCTCGTTACGCTCTCCAGGCGAGATCCAGCGTTTCCACGATGAATTTGCATCAACCTTAAACCAGAGATGCCAGAAAGGCACCGAAGGTGCTCTCTCACACTATGTCAGATCACGCGTACGTGAGCTCGTGGAGTTTCGGAAACCCGACAAAGGCAAAATGACATATGCCCTCTTTCTCGATTCACCGAAGCTGCCCAAAAGTCTCGTGGGAGTCGAGAGAGAAAGGCTCACACTTCCCTTCTCGTTCTTGAAAAACTAATATCCGACCTCTCGTCAACAGATCTCCACTGGCCTCTGCTGACCACTTCTGTTACTTCTGACAACGTATAACGATTACGACTGGCTACTGTTAGCCTCTGCTGGCCTCTGCTGACCGCTGCTGACCACTCCTGATACTTCTGACAACGTATAACGATTACTACTGACGTCTGCCAGCCTCTGCTAGCCTCTGCTGACCGCTGCTGACCACTCCTGTTACTTCTGACAACATATAACGATTACGACTGGCTACTGTTAGCCTCTGCTGGCCTCTGCTGACCGCTGCTGACCACTCCTGATACTTCTGACAACGTATAACGATTACAACTTGCTACTGCCTGCCCCTGCTGGACTCTGCTTGCCACTGCTAGCCTCTGCTGACCACAGCTGACCAACCCTGATGCTTCCGACAACGTACAACGATTACTACTGGCTACTGCCACCCTCTGCTGACCTCTACCAACATCTCCCGACGACAGCTGACCATCGCTGACCACTGCTGACCGTTGCTGACAACTTGTGACATGATGTAATATAATATAATATGTTTATATGTATTAAAGTTTTGTATAATGTAAATTTATATCAATAAATGATATAATTTAAAAGATTTCTATCTGTTCTCATCATTTTTGACCGTTCTTTCCCTCTCCAAATCATTCCCTTAGTTATAAGACTCGATCGACACTCCGTATCTTTAAAAATTTTCTAAGTTCTTCGGAAAGATTTCAAATCTCCCGCCGCCAGAAAATTTCTGCGAATTCCTGGAAATGACGTCATTTCTAGGAATTCCTGAAATTTCTCGGAATCCCTGAAACAGATCGGAAATCCCTGAAACTTTACGGGAGCCCTGAAATTTCTCGGAAACCCTGAAAATTCTTGGAATCCCTGAAATTTCTCGGAATCCCTGAAATTTCTTGGAAGTTTCAGGCAGCAGCTGCGGCCTGAATTTTTCGGCAAAAATTTTAAAGAGCCCCCCCCTGAAATCTTTCCCGGGCACTTCGAATTTCTCTGGAAGCCCGGCTTTCATCTCTCCTGCCAACCGTCAACCGCCAGTGCCTCGTGCTAGCTGTGGGACTTTGAAATTTTTCCTCCAAGTGTTTGTTGTCCTCCTGTCAGCCGTGGGACTTTGAAATTTTTCTGGAAGATCGTCGCTGGCCCCTTCTCCGCTCTCCGTCCATTGTTGTTGTCTTCTGCCGGCTGTGGAACTTAGAAATTTTTCGGGAAGGAACATCCCGAAAATTTTGCAGCGACCCCCCCCCCCCCCCCCCCCCCCCACTGGGTGGGAGACCGCCAGCCAGACCTGGCCGGACCCCCACCCCCCCTCCAGGGGAGGACCAGCTCCTGCCGGCTCCGCTGCTGCTGGAGATGTTGCTGCTAGGAAGGCATGTCATGAAATGGCCCATTTAGAGTTGGGTTAACGAGTGTATATATAGAAACGAAGGCCCGAGCGAGCACTTGTGAGAAAGCCCAGGCGGCGGCAAATTCGAAATCTTTCCGCGGAACTTTGAAAATTTTCGCCTCTGGCAGCTAGTACGCAGAGCTGGCGTTTACCTATCGGCCGTAGCTATGGCGCTGACGGTTTCAGATCCATTTTAGACTTGGAAATTTTTATCTCTGGCAGCTAGTACGGGAGCTGACGTTTACTGAATGAATGAATAAGTATCTCTAATCGACCATAAGTAAAACGCTGACGGTTTTATGTCCATTTTAGACTTTGTTATCACGAGGACATGAAATGGAAAGGGGTGGCACGTATCTTATAAGTAAGGGAATGGTTTCGAGAGGAAAGAAAAGGTAAAAATGATGAGGACACATGGAATTCTTTGAAATTATATCATTTATTGCCATAGATTTACATTATACAAAACTTTAATACATATAAACATATTATATTATATTATATCATATCGCAATTTGTCAGCAACTGTCAGCAGTGATCGACAATGGTCAGCTGACGTTGGGAGATGTTGGTAGAGGCCAGCTTAGGCCAGGAGACGCTTGCAGAGGTTAACAGAGGAAGACAGGAGTCGTAGTAATCGTTGTACGTTGCCAGAAATATATACGGTGGTCAGCAGAGGCCAGCAGTGGCAAGCAGAGATCACCAGGGGCGAATAGTAGCATGTAGTAAGCGTTATACGATGTCAGAAACATCAGAGGTGGTCAGCAATGGTCAGCAGAGACCAGCAAAAGCATGCACAGGCAGGCAGAAGCCTGCAAAGACAAGCAGAGACTTATAGGGGCATGCAGTAGCAAGTATTAATCGTTATACATTATCAGAAATACCTACAGTGGTCAGTAGCATTCGGCAGAGGCCAGGAAAGGTCAGCAGAGACAAGCACACGCTGACAGAGATCAGCAAAGACCAAAAGAGGTTAGCAGAAGTCAGTAGTAATCGTTATAGGTTGTCAGAAATATAAGCGATGGTCAGCAGAGTCCAGCAGAGGCAAGCAGTAATCAGGAGCAGCCAGTAACAGTCGCTGTATGGTGTCGAAAGTTGTCGGGAGTTCTGTACTTTTGTCAGCACTGGTCATCAGAGGCAAATAGAAACTAGAAGTAATTTGCAAGTAAAAATACCTGGGCAGTCGAGATTCCGAATCGTATGCCGTAGACGAGAGTTCGGATATTAGTTGTTCAAGATCGAGAGGGGAAGTGTGAGCCTTTCTCTCTCGACTCCCACGAGGCGGTCTGAAATTATTTCGGGCAGCTTCGGAATAATCGAGAAAGAGGGCATGTGTCAGTTTGTCTTTGTCGACTTTCCGAAACTCTACGAGCTCACGTACGCGTGATCTTCCATGTGTGGTATCTCTGCCTTAAACCCGTCCTGCCGAGCGTTCAGGCGCGAAAATTCGAATTCTGGGAAGGGAACTCGTGCTATGGACGCTACGAGCCATTACGAAGACACTTCGAGTCGCTGTTAGACAGGTCGAGAGAGTTTGGCGGACGTTCGATTCCGACGAAGAAAATATAGTTTCAATTATGCTCGTAAAAGTTTATTATCTGGTCATTACCATTTACGGTGTATTAAATTGCGTCCGCTTATGGTGTTGCGGGTCAGTAACAGAATGGAAAGGAACAGCCGCGCTCTCGGGCCTCGATACATTTTTATTTCCGGGGCGGGCGCGCGCGCGTAATCGCGCGTTTCCTGATTTACCACGATCGTAATGGCCGACCGGTCGCCATTTACTCCGCGATCGTTCGCCCGGACTCCCGCGACCCTTTTATTTACGTTCTCCGCGCGGTGCGTTTCCTCGGAATTTACATTTACGATCCGCTCGGCGCCCATTGTGCTCAATTGTCTCCTGCGTTCCAGCTGATCTAAGCAGAAGGGTCGAGGAACCTGAGGGCAGGTTGCGTTCTCCCCAGAAAACGGTCAAATCTTTCTGGCTGGTTCCACGCCATTTTTTATCCGGTCTATGCAATGTGGAAAGTCGTTGCTTCGATTCGTGGATAGTTGGGAAAGAGTTCTGAAATTTTCCTGCGTTTCCAGCGAGCCTTTGCGTATACAAATAACGGAAAGTAAATGGAGAGGTTGTCCGACGACTCGACTCGGAAGGAGACAGAGAATTCCTTTGCGAATGGAGACCACCCACGGTACTCCGCAGTCTTATTCTCTTAATTAATGAGTTTTTACGGCGTCTCCGCTTAAAGTCTCTCGACGGTCTCCATTACCTTTCTCGAGCTACACGAATCGGCTGTACGGACGAAAAATTGGCACCGTTGGTAACTGAGGGAAATGGTATTTCCAATTGGAGTCCCAATGTACAAATGTCTTCTAGGGTTAAATGTATACACATCCATTTCACAATTATAACTAGAACTATTAGTACTCGAATCCCAACTCCTCTATTGAGTGTGACGTTTTTTCATTTCACAAAGCCTCGTTTCATTCTCGTAAACACAAGGACTGTGCACTGTTTGGACAAACAGAAAAATACCTGGAGGAACCAATTTTTATTTGCAAAACGTGCGAAAAAAAGCCAGAATCGCATCCTGGAAATTGTACACTCGAATGTTACAAAATACAACAATCGAATCGAGAGCTGCTAACAAAATCGAACTATAATTCGGAGTGCAAAGGGTAGAGAGTTTTCGTAAAGAAGGAAGAGCGGTCTAATGGTCGAATAAAGATCATTTGAAGCGAAGTCGCGTCAACGAGAGGCATTTTCCCGACGGATGTAGGTTAACTCCGGGCGTTAGGGTCTCTCGTGGCCGCCACTAATCGCAAGATGGACGCCGTTTCGCGCGCGGGAAACTGTCCTTGCGGCGATCCCGGCCCATTACGCCCACGCACGGAGGCAGAAACGAAACGAAGAAAAGAGGAAGGAGGACCGTGGGGATATTTAGCACTGGAACGATAACGGTTATTTCGGTGCATCGATAACGTGGCATACGATATGTAGCAATGTCCAGGGCCGTGTCAGCCGAGCGTACAAGCAGTTCCCTTTAATTAGCCGTCGTACGAGCGCCGCGGACTGGAGCGGACGATATATTTATGCGCTGCCTTAGACATCGTGTAACGAAACGGAGGGGAAAAAAGAGACGGAAACACGGAGGGGAGGGCGTGTACCGCTGGTCGGGCTCCGGAGTCGAGCAACACGACCGGAGAGCCAGGCAATCCGGGGCCTAGCGGAGCCCAGAGAGAGCCTGAATGCTCCCCGGTGTAACACGTTCCACGAGTTTACAGCTTCTAGAGGGTAATGCTGGCGTCACCGCAATAATATTTACGGCCGGCCGCGAGATTATAATATCTTATTTCGCGTGACGCCTCGGACGTATCCGGTTCTCCGGCCGCGCATGCGTGGGCCACCGGACCCCTGGACGCGCGCGACTCGCGAAAATATTCGCGAAATTCACTCTACATTTTATAGACGCGAGGAGAACGCGCCAGGGCACGACGTATCGATTCGAGACGTCGGCCACGCTATCTTCCTTATTGCCCGGCGGTAATGCAATTCGTCGCTGGATCGGGATCGGAGGGGGAGGAGGATCCAGCGGGACGCGCAAATGCACGCATACCAGAACCGCCGCGGAAAGACGCGCGCGATATTTACGACCGGCGTGAATCACTGCTGCGTTTAGATAAGCCCTAATGCACCACTCTAACCGAATTGTTTTGCCTATTTTTCGCGATCTCGGGCTCCCTCGACCGCCGATGGTTCCGGTTCCCAGCGATTTTTTCATTCTAATCGAGTACTGGGTCGGTAAAACATTCTTCAATTTTTATACACAAACATTCTGAAACACGTTTCCGAGCTTGCAGAGCTGTGTTTTCGTAACTTTAATATGTGGACAACATAAACTGTGACTTACGCCCTCCAATTGTCGAAACGCGAAAAATTGTTTAAAGGCTGTTTCGTCGTAAAGCAACGCCGCTGGAACGTTTCTGGATCGTTCCTGCGAGAGTCATAACGATAGAGTTATCTGAAAGAACTGACGGTCGCGTTGCAACGCCTCCAGTACCTCAAAGACTCCGTCAAACAATCCAGCTTTATCGAAAGTGTGCAGGGCAATGGGATTTCGTTATTTTTATGCGAACGGTCGAGGACATCCTTTAATGCCCGAGCCTATTTCGCCGTCTATCCTTCGTATTATTTCCCCTATCGTCGATCCTGAGCGCCGCCGCGCTCCTTTTCGCAGCTCTTCCCCCCCCGGTTATGGTCGTCCTCGTCTCTTTGTCCGACGCTGGACTCGCTCTTCCCTCCGGCCATCTCCAATAAAACTTCCCCGTGGTAGGGGATGTCTACTATACCCTGGACTGCACTCGGTTTCATAGGATGGTCACGGCGAATGGTCCATCCCCCGACACCTATACCCTCGTCTTTATTTCCACCAGGCTCTCCATGACTTCCACCTACGTCGACCCTCCGGGCGCGATGCCTAGATACCATGCCCCAAGATCCGATCGAGATTATATCCAGACTCCCAAAGACTAATTAAAATCCCAAATCACACTCTTTCCTATTAAAAATCCTCAACTAAGAATCTTAACCCTGGACTCTCGATCTCAACCGAATTATTTCACTCAATGTTGATCCTTCTCGAATTGCTAAATGGAAATCAACCTTTAAAGCATTTAGAAAACAGTGAACTAATGGAGGATTACATAAATTTCCAAATAGTTACAGCAGCCCCGACAATCAAGGGTTAAAACCCTCTCGATAAACTATTTCGTTGGATGCTTTTAAAAGTTTCTCCTTTGAAACCTCTACAATATTTGAAATCCCCTTTATTTTAAATCCTTCGAAGAGGTTAAACGTGACGAATCTTTCCCACAGTAACTTTATTAATTCCGATCGGGTCCAGGTTTCGCCATCGATCTCAACTGAATTATTTCACTCAATGTTGATCCTTCTCGAATTGCTAAATGAAAATCAACCTTTAAAGCATTTAGAAAACAATGAACTAATGGAGGATTATATAAACTTCCAAATAGTTACAGCAGCCCCAACAATCAAGGGTTAAAACCCTCTCGATAAACTATTTCGTTCGATGTTTTTAAAAGTTTCTCCTTTAAAACCTCTACAATATTTGAAATCCCCTTTATTTTAAATCCTTCGAAGAGGTTAAACGCGACGAATCTTTCCCACAGTAACTTTATTAATTCCGATCAGGTCCAGGTTTCGCCATCGATCTCAACTGAATTATTTCACTCAATGTTGATCCTTCTCGAATTGCTAAATGGAAATCAACCTTTAAAGCATTTAGAAAACAGTGAACTAATGGAGGATTACATAAATTTCCAAATAGTTACAGCAGCCCCAACAATCACGGGTTATAACCCTCTCGATAAACTATTTCGTTGGATGTTTTTAAAAGTTTCTCCTTTGAAACCTCTGCAATATTTTAAATCCTTCGGAGAGGTTAAACGCGACGAATCTTTCCCACAGTAACTTTATTAATTCCGATCGGGTCCAGGTTTCGCCATCTATTTCACTCAATGTTGATCCTTCTCGAATTGCTAAATGGAAATCAACCTTTAAAGCATTTAGAAAACAGTGAACTAATGGAGGATTACATAAATTTCCAAATAGTTACAGCAGCCCCAACAATCAAGGGTTAAAACCCTCTCGATAAACTATTTCGTTCGATGTTTTTAAAAGTTTCTCCTTTGAAACCTCTGCAATATTTTAAATCCTCCGAAGAGGTTAAACGCGACGTATCTTTCCCACAGTAACTTTATTAATTCCGATCGGGTCCAGGTTTCGCCATCGATCTCGCGTAAATCGTATCCAACGTACGCCGGGTGATTTACGTCCGATTAACGGCGGAACGATTAAACCGGGAGAAGTTACAGCTTCCTGAATTAAGCGCAGCTCGGTGGTATTTAATTAGCGCGTACGATTCGCCCGGGGGGGAATTAACTCGATCGTCCGTTAATTGCCGCGTTTTTCGTCGACGCGGTTTCGCAACAGCCGCGAAACCAGGGCAAGGAGAAGGAAGCTCGTTCCCGGGGAATTTACGTTTTCGTTGAAATTTACTGCACGATCCTCGCGATCTTGCATTTTCCCCCCCTCTAACGATCGCTTTATGGACGAAGAACGGTTATTAACAACTGTCCGTGAGATTTGACAGCAATTATCCGGGTATCTCGCGACGCGGAGGAGTCTATTCCGTCCGACAAACGATGCGGGCTGTCGGGAACTTATCGTCGACGACTGTGCAACAGCGTTTCCCGCCCACGCGACGACAGCCGCGCGTATTTAAGCCGTTATAAAATTTTTACGCTTCCAAGCGTCGGCTCTTCCTGGGTCGCGGGCGTTCGCGAGACGTAAACAAAAATGCAACGCCGCGAGAGGAGCTTCTCGGCGGTGCAGCTAATTTGGTCCGGCGACTCGCGGATCCCTGCATAGTACGTAGGTTTATCGTCCTGTCCCCGTGGACGAGAGACCGCGCGATCGTCTTACGGGATTCACCTTGGATCCAGCGCGGCTCGAAGCTTCTAGGCTCCGATTTCTCGCGCTGAACCTCGCGGGATGCCGGTCGTCGAAAATCGAGGCGTGCGGGACTACGTAATCGAATCGCCAATTAAACGCTGGCTCGTCGGGGATTCGTGGGATTCCGGCGATCCAATTAATGGAGTCGGATCGCCGGATCGCGTCCCCGATCTCGACATAACGAAACAACGATAAGGGAGGAAGGGAACTACCCGCGAAACGAAGCAAGGGGGTTGGTGTCGCGACGATAAACTCGGTAAAATATTACTGCGACCGATCGCCGTTGGGAACCGGTGTCGGGGCGTTCGGTGTTAATACCGATTTTTATCCGTTACTTAATTACCCAGAGCTGGCCGAGGGAATCCGGAAAGGAACAGGTTACCCCCGACGAGCGCGAACGAACAAAATAAATAAATGAAAATATGTAATTCGCCTTTCTTTGGACGGTTCGTTTGCGCTTGAACCCGCTGCGCCACTAATAACCCGAAACGTCTTGACTCGTGGTCCTGGACTTCTTAATCTGTCGTTTAACGTCTATGCCCTTTAATCGGACGTCGTATAGTACCGCCATTACCGGGATATTGGCGGTCTTTCGGAGACCGCGGATTAAGGGGATAAAACTGTCCTGATCTTCCGGCTCGAGGGGTAGCCTCGGGGTACGCCGCTGCGATAACCGACGGTGCACGCTCGATTCTCTTTTTTACACGGTGGGATACGTTCCGTAAGAGCGCACTGGCTCGTTCCAGAACCGGAGGATTTGTTCCATAACTTTGGAAAATTGTTAAAAGCGAGGAGGAAGCACGCGATCGCGTCCGAAAGTAAGTTAACGATCAGCGTTCGCGAATAAAATAGCGAAATAGAAGTTTCCGTAACGACGATAAATGTTCTACACGCTTATCTCGCTGTTTACTCTATCGTGTGGGCGCCGATTTTATAAATAAACATTCGTTCGCGGAGCCACCGAGTGCGATAAAGCTTTTTAAAATGCGCGACCACTCGTTAATGCGCCTCGAAGGCATGACGCATCGCATCAGACGATACAATCTGAAAGATAAACCCAATGAATTCTTGTCTGGTGTAGGTCTGGGTTTAATGTTTACACTTCGAATAAATTGAAAGAGAACCAGCCTGCTCGCGAAACTTTGTAAAATCCATTTTCTGCGTATGCACGTCCTCTGCTAAAAAGTGTATGCACGTTCGACCGCTCGGTTCTTATATTTACTAATAATAGGGAACATTGTGCGTTACAGTGTACACTCTCACTAAAATCTCAAACGAATGTACACGTTTACCGCAGTTTACGCTTTTGCCGTAACATATACAAACGAACCAAGAAATAGGAAATGGGCTCGCGTCGTTTTCTGCCAACTAACTGTCTTTATATTCGTATCCCCCTGGAAACGAACAGCCAACATAGAGACACGTGTTTATTTGCTCCCAAACACGGTTTGCCTAGCGATCCCCCTTAAGCCGCGTTCCCACGACTCTTACGTACTGTGCAGGGCCCAAAAGTTGGCACCTAAATGAACTTGCAAAAATTCCACAGCTTTCAATTTACGCACAGTAACGACAGCTAATTCGACTCGTCGACAACTTTCGATCTTTGCATAGTAGTAGCACGAGGGTTACTCTCATAGCAAAGGAAGGAAATAAGAAGGTTATTACACTGATTCGATGTTCCTTCTAGGCAATAATCAGTTAATTTGACTCGTTGGTAACTTTCGATCCTTGCATAGTAGTAGCACAAGTGTTGCTTTATAGCAAAGGAAGGAAATAAGAAGTTTGTTACACTGATTCGACGTTTCCTCTAAGCAATAATCAGTTAATTTGACTCGTCGACAACTTTCGATCCTTGCATAGTAGTAGCACAAGGGTTACTCTTATAGCAAAGGAAATAAGAAGGTTATTACACTGATTCGATGTTTTTTCTAGGCAATAATCAGTTAATTTGACTCGTTGACAACTTTCGATCCTTGCATAGTAGTAGCACAAGGGTTGCTCTTATAGCAAAGGAAATAAGAAGTTTGTTACACTGATTCGACGTTTCCTCTAGGCAATAATCAGTTAATTTGACTCGTCGACAATTTTCGAACTTGGATAGTAGCACGGATTGTTCTTATGGAGAACGTAAAGAAATGTGGCTATCCAAGAATCGAAAGAGGGTTGGGAGACACTGATGCAGAGTGGATCGATAAACTGATCGACGCGTTCGTTGGAACACCGAAGAAGAGGGCGCGTTCTTATCGATCGACGAGGAGCGTCTTCGTTTTCTGTGCCGATTCGATCGTGTTCGTCGGTCGTCGCGCGGATATAAGGTATCCTGTTTGCGAACGCGGCGTTTACTAAATTCACCGTGCGTCCCGGGGCCCCGTTCTAGAATCGTGACACCCGATGGGGGTGTGGAACGCGATAAACGAGCCTGGCCGAAATAAAAGCAAAGAGCAGGACGCTGGCTGGTCCCCTGGACACGCGAATAAAGACAATTCGGTCGCAACAAACGCTCGCGAGCCGCGCGTTTCTCTTTGACCGGGCCTGGACGACACGCTCGACCGTCAACTTCTGATTTTAATTAAAGCAGGAAGGAGAGGACCAGCGAAATTGGGACGTCGGATTCCCTTTCTGGTCGAATCGAGGAACGATTACGGCCAGTCCAGCCTCCATCGTCCCCCGTGCCCCCCGTCTTTTCCTCGCCTTTTTGCTCTTTCCCGTCCCTCGGCCCTGGATTTCTCTCGCTCTACCTTTTTCTCCGTTTCTGACTACAGTGCTGGACAAAAGTATCGATGCTGTATTTGGGGTACCAACGCTCACGCGATCGAAACTACGGAGCTCTTTTATTCGAGATCGAAGTACTAAACGCAGATGCATACCAGAGATACATCGTCATTTTCAGAGCTCGTGTATAATTTTACATATCGATCGTACGCCATTATTTTAATCCTCGTTGCTTCGAAAGCTTTGAAACAATGCAAGAAGTAGTAACACAGTGCGTTTTCTGCTTATTAACGAATTTATGACGATTACCTCGGCGCGGAGATACTTTTGACCAGCACTGTATCTCCTTTTGGCTCTCTGCCTCGCTCCTTTCCCATGCTCTGTGTCCGTCGTTCTCTCTTACCCTCTCTTAAGTTACCTACGCGGACAGAAATATTCTCGGAGAGCCCCGCCTTGTTCCGCCATCATGCCTCCGGCCAGTACGCGATTATTAGGTACCCGTAACGCGTATTTTCTGCAGTGTCGCGCGATTTTTTCCCCCTGCCTTTCGTTTTTCGGAAACTTTTAGCCGCTCGGTTCTGTCCAATGAATTCCGGAACGACCCTTATCGCGATGGACGCGCAAATTAGCCCGACGTTCGTCGATCCGATTGTTCAAACACCTGTCTCTTTGTTCACCTTCGAAACCCAACGACGCAGTTCACAATCAGCAAAGTACATAGAAATTTCTTATAATCCATATTCTTGGAGATTATAAAATTGGAAAATATTTTGCAATAACGTTTGTCACAGTTTGTCGACGGTCAGTGGTTTTCAACAGGTCATGAAACCAGGCGAAATTTCTTGGACGTTGCGCGAGGTAAGATTTCGCTCAACACTGTCGACAAATCATGACCGACGTGTATATCATCGCGACCAACGTTTCTGGGTCGAAAGTTCAGCAGCGACGATTCTTCTTTTTGGACCTGCAGTACAGTATTATTTTGGAGCAAACGTTTCCTTCGTTAACACAGAACCGGATTTTCCATAGACAGTCGTCTGCCGCTCGACTTAATTTTTCTGACGCGTAATTACGATTCTACAATGTCGAAAACAATCGAGTAACGTGTAAACGCGGCAAGTGCATGGCATGGACGCGGCTTAAGGCGCGTTTGACAGGAAGTAAACACGTGTTTCTACGTCGGATGTTCCTCTCCAAGGGTCCAGCAATGGTAAAAATGTTTAGTCGTCGGGAAACGACCCGAGTGCATTTCCTATTTCTTGTACTTCTTGTCTATATATTACGGGAAAGAGCGTAAACCGCAGTAAACGTGTACATTTACTCGGGATTTTAGAAACGTGCAGGGCTCGCTATCGCTAACAAATGTAAACGCTTGCAAATAAACATAGACGCTTACGGGCACATTTCAGTAAAAGTACACAACGAGGCTGCAGTTTCATAAAGTTCGTCTATTTCACTGGAATTGCTTGCAATTTCAAGAATGTCTGTTTCCCTTTTAATTTCTCCGTGGTACACGTTACGACCAACCCCGGGACCCGTTTCCCTCTACGCAGAATTTTTAATTAGACGTTCGTAATATTTAAATAGATCCCTGGTGTACCTTGTTTCTTTAAAATTCGACAAGAAAACCTCACGGAATAAAACAATCGCCCAACCCCTCGAAGAATTTCTTAGGTACGTAAAATGCTTCGATACGTGATAAAATTCCTTCCACCCTCGGTTCTCTTTATCTTCTTTGGTTACGTCAGTGCTAACGAGTCGTGTCAGACGTTCGCATGCAGGACTTTCGAGTCCGTAAATCGCGAGTTATCCTCGTCATCGAACTAACAAGCGTATCCATCGAAGCAACAAAGTGTAGATCCAGGCTACGGGGACCGGGTGCAATAAAGAAATTGGAACATCCCCCGTGCAGGGTGTACGCGAAGGGGTCGTCGATCGCGTTGATCCACGTCCGCTGACGGCCACAACTCCTCATTTTCCCCGACTTTTCCCCCGGTCGATATCGATCAGCACCGATAGAGACCCCGTTACGCACGTGTGCCGTGCATTCACGCAAGACCGGATCCTCGTTCTTCGTCCCGTCTCCCTTTCTTTCTCGTTTTCTCGTTCCACGTTCTCCTTTTTGCTCTTTCATTTCGGCCGCCCACAATCTCCCATGGGCGAGGATTATACTCCCCCCTCCACCGTCAGCCAACCGAATCGCCCATTCTCCTCCGGAGGAATCCTCCGAGCGACTCTCTCTCTGCCATGCTACGCGGCAATTTGCATATTTGGGTAGGTTAAATCTAAAAACGGCGCGGAATGCACGAGCAGCGAGATTGGATAGAGGCTAAATTAGTTCATGGCAATCTGATGGCAAAGAGATCCGCCGTTCCTGGATTCACCCCCGCCGATACGCTCCGTTTTTTCAACGGGGCTTTTCGTCCAGGTTTTTTGGCGACTCGGGCTAAAGAATTTCCCGAGCACGGAGGAAAGCGTCCACGCGCTGGATCGACGAAGACGACGGTGAATCACGCTTAGAAAGCACCGTGGCCGTAAACATGGGATTTTCGACCGGTAAGAAGATTTGGTTTGCTAATTAACTCGCGAGGGGCGAGTCAACAGCCTCGTTCAGGAATTCGTATCGCGCCTCGGCCTTTCGCGGCCATTGGTAGCACGTTTGATAGGTCCGTGTTCTTCGCGAAGATCGATGACGCGTCGCACTCTCCATGGCAATCGAGAGTTTAACCAACGTGACATTGAAACTCCACGGTTCCCTCCTCCCCGCCACCCTCTGCATCCCCGTGTTTACACGGATGTCGAGCAGCTCGGGAATACCTCTGTCATTTTTCCAAACGGCTCGAATTCGCAAAATCAATCCCGTAATGGAAGATCGACTCTCTACAACCCTCTCCGTTGTCACTCGAGTGCGACAGGAATTTTTACCAGCACTTTGTATCATCTTTCTCCCGTCGTTCCCGCCGCGATTTGCATCGAGCTTCGCGTGGGATTGATGGAAAGCTCGGTGGATCCCGTGAGAGAAACCATACGTGAATGGGTTTCGGTATCGTCCCGTCGCGATTCGACATTGTAGACTCGCGTACGTTCGTGAAATTCAAAATCGAGCGAGATAATTCCTTCGACTTTATCTCGCGTATTTTTAGTCGAATTTTTCAAGACCATACCTCTAATTAATATCCATCGAACAACGTCGATTCCAATGGCGGCTGGAATTCCGAGACTCTCGAAAGTTGATCGATTACGTGTGTCATTAACCCGCCAGGGGAGGCTTAAAATACAGAACGCGAGGAATCTGCTCGATAAATCAAGGAAAGCATCATCGACGACGCGATCCAAGATGTCGTCCGAGTTCATTCAATTACGTAGTCGTCCGGGGCTTGGACCGCGGCCAGTAAATTTTAATCGACGAACTATTGTCGGACCGGTGCTGCGTACGGTTGTAAATTTTCGCAACAATTACGGGCCTCGCGTACTGGCGCGATCGTACGTCAAATTAACGATCTAACCCTTCGCGATCCTCGAGTTCCCTCCCCCCACTGTACACCGGTTCGGTTCTAGGAAGAATTTCCGCCGCGAGGTGTCCGTCTATAAACGTCATAGACGAATTTACGACCGGGCTTCCTGACTTTTGACGATCTCCCGCGTCGTGTATTCCATTTGCTTATCATTAGCGCGATTATATTTTTACGATGACTTTTACTGACCCGGAATTCGACGCGCGGCGCGCAACCACGGCTCCGGAATACACATTAATCCTCCGCGAGCAGTGATTTACTAGCAGCTACCTACTTTTCGTTTACGAAATCCAACGGTCCTCCCCCCCTCACGGAGATCGAAGTTTTCAATTTCCTTGGAGCATCGATGAGGTCAGAGTTTTCCCACTCTTTGTTTCGTTGGCTGCGAACAACGTCGCGGTTTTATGCGGAATTAAAGTCGCGGCGAGAAACTCCGCCGTTGGGGAATTCATTTCGAAAGAAGACGAGGAACTCCGGCGTAAGAAGTTAAGAACGTTCCGTCGCAGCTGCGAACAAAAGTTTACCCGGGTCGCTGATGTTTCGCTGGCTGTGTAACCGCGCGACACGTGCTTCTCTTTTTTTTTCCGCCCTGGGTTCCCTTCGACGAAGGGCGGAAGAGCCGTCCAGCTCCCGAAAATAAGCTTTATGGTCGTTGGTCGCAGTCCGAATTAACTCTCGCGCTGGGGACAATTTAATAACAATAATGCGCGCCTTTAGTGCCTCGTAATTCCAGGCGATACGAGTTCGTTGACCTCTTTCGAGGGGTGGGTACCGTCGTACCATGCGTGGAGGTTAAGAATGTTTCTCAAAGCGATATCTTCTGGTCGGGAATGAAACGATAGGGCGAGGGGTTAATTGTAACCGATCGGCGATAAACTTATTCGAAGGTCCGAGGCGTTTAATCCTTTAATTCGCGAGATCCATGAAATCTCTATCGATGATCGGGCGAGGAGCGACGTTTTCACGGTCGATCCCGTCGGTGCGCGCGATCTCGTCGACGGTAACGGCCCGGCAGGATGAAAAGGAGATAGAGAAAACAGTAAACGCGGGCGGAGAAAGAGTGCCGGGAGGCTCTCGAGAAACTTTCAAAGTAAATGAGTTCAGGTTCGGTCTATGTATGTAACGCATACATACGTATCTGTACATAGATCTCGCGTATATATCCGACCGTCGGGATTCTCCATTTTCCATTCTCGGCTAGGCGATAGCAAAAGTTGAAAATCGTCGGCCATTGCGAGCACCCTGCGCGCTTTTAACCAAGCCTCGACCTTCTCCCTTTCTCTGCCTGTCGTCCCTCCCCCCTCGTTTCCCCCTCGTCGTCCCCCATCAGCCTGCCCACCTAGCACGGCTCTTCGTTCCTCGCCCTTTTCCCACTCGCGTATATACGCGTGGGTATATGGTACGCGTTCCGTAGCGTATATTCGCATTTGCACGCCCGCTTGCACGTGGATCCTATGTAAACGAAATGTACAACGAGTAAAAAGGCGAGGCAAACTCTCCCGTTCGAGAGGCACCGACACATGCTCCCTTACCTACCTACCGAGCAACGTAACCCGCTTCATTTCGTGTCCACTTTATATGCAGACCGTCCCTCGCTCCTCGGCGCGGCCTCCTCTTCCGCGGCTTCTTCCTTCGCTCCTCCGATACGTAAATTCTCTCCGCGGCTTTTCCCTTTCTTTAATCGAACACGTTCGCTCTCGCGATAAGCCCGTACCTCGCCCCGATAACGCCCAACCGTCCCTCGGTTTCGCTGATTTTCATTTCAGATCGCCAACCCGACTTCGCCGTGACTCGAACAACCCGGCGATTAAAACTTCCACTGTTCTATTTTACAGAAATTAACTCCGTGCACTCATCGAGCGTGCAAAGTGAAATTCTTTTCAAAGCGAGCATTCCCGAAATCCTGAATCTCGAATTAATTTGCAGTACGTTACATTTACGTTAATAACGAATACACCCGTTGAAAGGATAAACCGTTTACTGCAAATTGTAGCAGTTTTCCGTTCGACTTTTTCGTCCCACGGGACTGGTCGAAACGCTCGGGACAGGTTCGTTCTGAAACGGTCGTGTCGGCCCACGGGATAATGTTGCTCGAAACGACTCGAGATATCGCAAATCGAGGAAGAGGTTTGTCAAGATGATACGCGGCGAACATTGAAAATGCAAATTTGCTACATGTTCGCACAACAAGTTCCCAGTTATTTACGAAGCACGATCGCCAGTCCGAGTGGCGCGTAATTGAAAATGGACGTGGAACAGCACCGCTTTACGAAGTACGAAACCGTGGTAAAATATGATTAAAACTTCGTACGGAGGAGCGGGTACGGCTTATTTCTTATTCAAATGGTCCCCCTCTTCGTTATCGCGCTCTGCTCTCTGTACGTCGTCTAACTCGAATTTGACTGGCACTTTCGTCGAGGGAAGGAGCGTCGTTCTCGTTCCCTGCCAGTTTCTATTCGACTTTCTTCCGCAGTTTACCCCTGGAGGAACCCTTCTCCCGTTTAATTTCGACGTCCAGCCCTTTCTTTACTTCCAGACGAGATATTTCAAATATTTAACGTCGCCCAATTACAACATTGACGCTCCAAATTATTCGAAGTCGAACTTCGAATCGACTCGTTTGCAAGCATAAATTATAAAAGATTTCAAATTAAACTGACTCTATATACCTCTGAATCGGCAAGCAAGTAAGATCGAAGCATTGCTTTCTCGAAAATTGAATTTTTAGAGACTGAGCGGGTGAAAATCTAATACCAAAATAGACGCAACCCAGAAGACCTACCCCAACGAAACTCGACTTTCGTCCATGTCTCTCGCGCCTCTCGTTCAATTTTCTTGGCTTTGGGATCGATTACGGGGTGCATTGGGAGTCCCAGAGGCAATTCGGGACATAAGTTTGAGGGAACTGTCGGGATCGAGGAATCAGGAATCAATCGTGCAGGAGTCGATTCGGCTGGAGCTCGGCTGAGTCCCGGTAGAGTCGGCGCGGCTCTTTCGAGCGTCGTTTCCTGGCACCTCTCGCCATTACCGCAGTTACTCGCAGCGAGGGAGCATTAGCGGAAAAAGGAGGAGAAAGAGAGAAGCACAGGGAGAGGCGGCAAAGTTGTTCGTCGGCCAGCGCGCCGCATACCAGCAGCTCCGGGAGTACCATCGCCTCGGCTACGCTCGAGTTTCTTAATGTAATTTTCCTTTTTTGCCTCCATTCGCTTTACGATCGAAACTTTTGCCCCCTTCCAGCCTCTTCTGCGACCCGTGTTCCTGTCTTTCCGCCGACAACCCCCCCTTCTCGCCCCCTCGGTTCGGCTCTCCCGCCTCTTCGCGGTCCACCTTCGCTTCCTCCTCGTCGTGAGCCCCGACACGGCCGACTTCCAGCACGACTTTGCGAACTTTCCTGATTCCTCGAGCCACCCCGCGTTTTCCACCCTCCCCCCACACTCGCCAGGGCAATTATGAGTTCGATTAAAACGACGTCCCGAACGAAACGGGGGTGCCTCCATCGATTTTTCTCTGTGCTCTACTTCCCATCGATCAATGACGTAAATCACCCAGTTTATATTTATATAAAGTTATATAAAGGTTGAAGCTTGACGAGGATCGCGCAAAGGGCGAAGGATCGAGGGCCAGTCGATGTCGGATCGACGAGGGAAACGGTTCGAACTGGTTCGTGTATTTATGGAATCGGTCCAGGGGGATTTTACGAGCCAGGAACTGTTATAAATGCTACATTAATACGCGGTTCATTAAATGACGCCACTTAACGGTGTATACGGTTATTTCAGTGAGCCGTAAACGGGCTGTGCTCTTCGCCCTTCCACGGTCGCGGTACATTTTTACGCGCGCGTGCCAGAAAAGACGTTCTTTCTTCTCTAAATTAGGGTGAATTAATCCTTCGAGGACCGGCGAGACGCTCGGAATTCACCTGTAAATTTTCATACGTCCAATTACCTGTACGGTACCCACAATGGACTCGAACGTCGTCTTTGCGATATCGAGCTCCCAGAAAATAATTTTCGAAAATATAGCTCGAAGGAGCTTTTCCAAGAGCTGTTCCAAGACCTCGAGTTACGTGGTTTTCGCTATCTAGTAACGTACGAGTACGTTGCACGCACGGTCAATTTTAAGTCAATAAACTCGCTCGCGATAACTGCGGGATAATAATAATAACGGGGACCATAAGTGGGGAACTATTCGCCGGGCAGCCTCGAGTAGGCACCGGGATTCTTTCGCCATCGGAAACCAGTACTCCGACTCGTGTTTATATTGGAGAGGATTCATGCAGGATCGTAGGATCGCAATATCCTTTGATAAAGATTGGAAACCGGCGTGCGTATATTCCCGTTAATACTCGCCAAAGGATCTCTCGCGTCGAATTTTATCCCCTCGCCCCCTCACACACCTCCGCCTTCGATTCTCCTGTCCTTATGCGGCGAACGATGGCCGCGTAACGTGCCTGTTCGAACGTTATTTTTGCCACGTTCATTCTTTCTCGGTTATTCCCTCGTTATGGATTATTCCGACACACTCCGTGCAGAAGAAATGGTACGCGATCCAATTTCAAACGTTCCTTTGCTATCCTTCCGATTATTTCGTTTGGAAATCCATTTTCACTGTTTTAGAGACTCTCAGTCTCGGTTTGACTATTAAAAAATACACGTTCGTTGACTCGATTGAAAGGAATTCAATCGAACGAGTTCTCCGGCGAAGACAAAGTTGGGAATAATTTGTTTAAACAGCAGGAAACATGAAAAATTGTATAATTTACGACATGTTGTGTAGCCTCATTATTGCATTAACGCTAATCCCAACCGGAATGCGACTTTGTGTTAAATACCAAGTTTGAGTAACCGCGGTGTCCGCGAGTAAATTTGTACAATAACGACGTACCGTGTTTTATTAAGTTATAAAATACATTACTGTATGAATTTATTTGCAGGTTCTACAGTTACTCAAACGCGGTATGCGACCCAAAGTCACGTTCCGGTAGGATTAAGGTTGATAATTCATTTGCTTAATCGAACGAACGCTTGCTATTTTAAGAGATCCTCTTCTATGACCTCTTTAATCCTACACAGAAGCTACGTATTCCCAAGCTATCTCGTAATCGACTGAAATTAAACAATTTAGGTCTGGGATCGGTGGCACTTCACGGATTTTACACATCGTACACAATTATAAATTTTATTTCCGAATGATAAATTAAGCAGATACGCGTGCATATATTTAGCTGCTTATTTACGTAGCACATAGGAATTCGCAATATTTTTTACAACCGTTTTCATTCCGAGGCGTCCGAGATATCATTTTATTTATCAATCTTATCTAATGAATTTTAATAATCTGTCGTGTAACTGATAAACACATTTATATTTATTCATTTCGTTCCACTGGCGCGGTTTCGCCAATATATAATACCCGTCGCGATTCTAGTTTTATTTCTGATAGTACAAACTGATTTAAATTGCGAGCATTCGCTTGTAAGTTACGAAAGAATTATTATCAGGACTCGTATCGAAACCATTTTCCATGCTCGAAGGGTTAATATTTGCCAACGGGACTCTAAAAGTTTCGTTCACAGCTGAATCTGCCCGGAATAAATTCCCCAAGAAAGCTTAGTTTGAAATCGAGAATGACGACGAGCCCTAAGGACGAACGCAGAGTGGTCGAACGAAAATGGCTGGAGAAGTTAGGCTCGTTTCTGTGGGGGAGGTCGTTGCGAAAACCGGGCATAATCCTTCTTATTGCGGGAATCCTATATTCCGACCACGATCCGTGGGGCGCTCCTTGGCACTAGACGCCCCCTTGTCGCGTGTGCTAATTGTTGGGACGTTATTTACGACGCCGGGCGTCGTGACGCTCGGCCGACTCCACACGTTTCTGGAATGGGAATGCGGCTCGCCGATAGACCACGGTTTTACGACGCTTCCGCTTGAAACCGCTCCGAATTCGCGGGATCGAGTGCAGCCCGGGAATATAACGATAAATCATCCCCCGAATTGCCACACGCATTTACAATACTGCCCAATTTGCCGTGGAGACACGTGGGAATGCTATTCTCTGAACGACTCAAGATTGATTTCATTTAGAAATGGTCGGCGAATCTATGTATTTTTCATTAGTACGTAGACAGGTCCATTTTATTTTCTCGAGCGTGGTTTCACCCTCCATTGTCGCTACGAGTACGTTAAGGTACTCGTTATTGGTAGTTTACCGAGCACATCCGATCCACAATCCGTTCGAAATTAATTATCGCATCCGTTATCGGCAAATTAACGTTACGACGACCGTGATCGCGTTATTTATTTCCAGCCTCGAAATTCGTGGCTAATTAACCGGACGGTGAACGCGCGACCGCGACGTTCTAAATTTGTATTTATGCGTTCCCTTCTTCCAAGTCAGATTTACGGTCCCGCTCATTGAATAAACCGCGCCCAATCGCTACCCACTTGCATCAACGATGGCTATGCTCGATGGTTCGGAGTCTATTTTCATCTCTTTGCGATCTCGAAACGACGATATCCCCCGTCGCAATTGGAACAATTGCGCCATTGACCGGACGGTGGGTTCGTACAAAGAAAAAATTGAATAACAACCGTATTAAACGTTTGTTTGTTGCATGATATCGTCGCCAACGCCAAGAAAACAGATCGTGAACTGTTCACTCTCCGTTTTACAAGACTATTAACGCGTATTGAAAATACTAAAACTTTAGACGCGTGCAGCTCCGAAACTACTAGGGCTTTATTAATTATTGAACCACTGTTAGAAGCGGCAAAGCCTCCCCTTCAAAATGGCTTTTGGTTTTTGTCGATCCGACTTCCCGTTCTCGAGATATCGTAATTTATGTAAATAGGTAATTTTTAGAAAATTCTCTTACGGCGTTTCCCGTGTTACGGCGGCCGCTAACGGGCATTGAAATTACTAAAAACTTTAATTACCTGCAGTTTCGAAATTACTAACATTTTCTCCATGATCGAGGCACCGTTGGCAGCGGCAAAGCCTCCACTTCAAAGTGGCTTTTGGTTTTTGACGATCGGACTACCCGTTTTCGAGATATCGTAATTTATGTAAATAGGTAATTTTTAGAAAATTCTCTTATGGCGCTTCCCGTGTTACGGCGGCCACTGATGGGCATTGAAATTACTAAAAACTTTAATTACCTGCAGTTTCTAAATTATTAACAATTTCTCCATGATCGAGCCGCCGTTGGCAGCGGCAAAGCCTCCTCTTTGAAATGGTTTTTGGTTTTTGTCGATCGGACTACCCGTTTCCGAGATATCGTAAATTATGTAAAAGGGTATTTTTCTTAATTTGACTATCGCTATCTTCGTCTGACGCGTCGCGTCGTACCTCCTTGTCGCACGTGAAACGTGACTCTCGTGACCTAGTTCCGGGCGTAGTATTTCCAAGAATTTACTACGCACTGTTTACTATTGTCACGCGCGCGTTTTCAATGAACTCGCGAGCGCACAACAAAACGTAAACAAACTGCATCTCCGAAACTAGCCGCCGCATCGACGCGAAATTAAAATCGCTATATCTCCGGAACTAATAAAGCTATCGACTCTCACAAACGCTCATTTTAAAGGGCATTTCATCCCCTATCCAACGAACATAACTACAATTATAATTTATTTTTTCTTCTATGTTTATTTTGCAATTTACTTTGACTCCATCGACTTGAAACGAAAATCACTATATCTTCGGAACTAATAAAGCTATCGACTCTCACAAACGCTCATTTTAAAGGGCATTTCATCCCCTATCCAACGAACATAACTACAATTATAATTTATTTTTTCTTCTATGTTTATTTTGCAATTTACTTTGACACCATCGACTTGAAACGAAAATTACTATATCTTCGGAACTAATAAAGCTATCGACTCTCACAAGCGCTCATTTTGAAGGGCATTTCATCCCCTATCCAACGAACATAACTACTTTTACAATTTATTTTTTCTTCTATGTTTATTTTGCAATTTTCTTTGATGTTACATACCTAAAGAAGTTTTAGGTATTCCTATTGAATATATACGACCAGTGTGCGATAAAACTGGATTATTTATTAAACAAAAATCGTTTTTAAAGGCGTTTTGTCTCCCATCCGATGAAAATTAAAAAATTTCAACGTAGTACGTATACACGTTTTAAAGGACATTTCATCCCCTATCCAACGAACACGACTACTTTTATAATTTATGGTGTCCGATGTTTATTTTGGAATCTGCCTCGCAAAAGTATACGTGAAGTGTCGGTAGGTTTAATGTTAATTTATTTCTTTAGATTCGGTTCAGAGAGGTACTCTAATATATAAAAAAACTTCTTTCAATTAACGTTCACCTTACTTATTTAAATAATTTAGCCGTCTTGTAAAACAAAGAATAACCTGAGTCATTCTAATGGTCTCTAAAACAAGTTACTCGCGTTTAGAAACCCCAGGTGTTTAACAACGTGTAATTAGGAATATCGTTAGCTCGCACTGCAGGCAGTTTCCTACGAGATGAAACCGAAACGCGTGTAATTGGATTAATAATTTTTATAAGGACTATAACTTCCAGACTTAATTAGAACAACGAAACGTAATCGTAACCTTATCGTCCGCGGATCTCCATACGGACAACGTGAAATTAATTCGACTCCGGGCGAATCAATTTTTGCAATTCAAATCCACGATTGTTCGTGGTGTAGTTAAGCATAGGGGAATACTTAAACGTCGTGTCGAACAACCGTTTGGTTCGCGTTGTTTATCATCCTTCTGGAACAGAACCGTTTCCTCCTCCGTATTATTAGAAACGCGGGCGTCAAAGAACTTTTACGATCGCGTTGACATTCGTCAGGAACGGAGGGAAAATAAACAGATTCGCGTCACAACAGATCACCGATGATTGCACCCTCCGTCGTAAATGCAACTCTCAGAGCTTCTCAAAGAAAAATTAACAAATTCCTAGGACTATCTAGAAGCTAAATAGGAAGATCCAAATAAACGTGTGTTCTGAAATTAGGAGCGGTGTAATTCCCAAATTTTTAAGAAAGAAAGGAGATTTAGTGTTCTTGGCAGTTCATTTAAATTTGGTAAATTGATCATCGAGTGATATTTTGTCGCGACAACTGCGGTCCTGCTGTATTTATTTAACAGCGATTCGCTGAAATTGATTACAAAAAAAGGGATAAAAATGGAGGTTCCACCGTTCGGTTGGCGATCAGTCCGGCGAAACGCGGCGTCAAAGGAGCTGCCGGTATTCAAAGTATCCGAGCACGATTTACAACGGTTTACACATCGAGTTATAACCGTTTAAGGGGCCGGCTCCGCGGCACGATCGGCCATTAAATTACAGGCTATTCGAAAGATGGATACTTAAGGCACCGCCGCGACGTGGCTGGCAACGTTTTACAACCGTGGAAAGTGTGATCAAGATCGGCGATTCGTTCGCGCGTGTCGGGCCTCGCGATACCGAAACGTCACGGAAACTTCGTGGACAGGATCGAGTTTCGAAAATCGTCGCCGTTCACAACTTCATTCTTCCCGCGACCATTTTACGACTGACGAAATCGACGAAGTCAATCTGTATCGGGGGAGAATATAAATTTATTTACTAACCCGTTTTTATTCCGCGATCTCGACCATATACGGAGTCCGATGGTCCTTAAACTGGGAGGTGTATTATGCAACTCGGGAAGCCCAGAACTACCCTTGTATCACCTCTTCTTGATGTCATAAAAAAAGATGTTGCAAAAGAATCGGTCGTTTTATAGCGTAACTTAAATAGAGGAAAACTCCGACGATTTGTTGTTGGCCGTCATGCGACGTTCAAAGGGGTCTCAACGAGTGACGAACACCTGGTGCTTGCACTTTGCGAGTCTCGAGTCAGTTTACGGGGGCGAAAGTCAACGACATTTCTATAAATCGCGCCGAGATACGACCGGTCGCGTGTGTCCAACGCTTTATTAGTTCATAACAGCCTGCCGGTTAAGCAAACGCTGAATTCCGTGTGCAGTTTACATTTAATAAACCGACTTCGAGCACGCCAACGGGCCGTTCCTCGACTTCCGGTCGCCTCTTAACAAGACACCACGGATTCATTGTTGCGCCAGTGATTCATTCCGGCTCGAGTCGCGGAAAAACGCTCCTCTTCTGCATTTTCCGCTTGTTTAACACCTCTGTGTCCCGTCTGCTGCTCCTTCAGAGCTAGGGATATCCTAGTGAAAATCGCGCGAGCACACGCGCGTTCAGTGAGAAACGACAGAGCGAAATTTGATTCGGATAGTAGACGACGAAACATTTCTAGCCACACGTTATATTTTGTGGGTAAAAAATTTTTTTCTCGAAACTGGGTAGGATTTCGAGGGTATGTCTATTCACCAAAAATGATTTAAATTGACCTTCCAAGCTAAAAATAATTTTTTTAGAACGATTTGAAATTTTTTAATTTTGTCGAAAAAATTCACACCTACTCGAATTTTTTTCTCGAAACTGGGTAGGATTTCGAGGGTATGTCTATTCACCAAAAATGATTGTAATTGACCCCCCTAGCTAAAAATAATTTTTTTAGAACGATTTGAAATTTTTTTTTTTCGCCGAAAAATTGAGGCACCTACCCCCTGTCGATTTTTCTTAAAAATTCGTTTTTCGAAAAAAAAGCAAAGTTGTCTAATACTTTTTGGAGGTACCCATGAGCTCTACTTCAGAAAAAGTTTCATTGAAATATATTCACTATTGTAGGAAATATGGCTGTTTGAAAATTGGACCATTTTTGTTGGGGTTTTCTCATTTTCCGGGGTCAAAGACTAATTTTTCGAATATTTTTGCAATTTGTACATATTCTACATTAAAATACGCGTAGTTTGCTTTTTTAAACATTAAAATCGTCCAATCCGTTCAGGAGTTATGATGTTTCAAAGATTCGCATGAACTTTCAGGGCAATATTTCTGGTCATGATTTTTTTCTCGAAAACGCGTAAGATTTCGGGGGTATGTCTATTCACCAAAAATAATTGTAATTGACCCCCCTAGCTAAAAATAATTTTTTTAGAACAATTTGAAATTTTTTAATTTTGTCGAAAAATTTAGTCACTTATTGAATTTTTTTTCTCGAAACTGGTTAGGATTTCGAGGGTATGTCTATTCACCAAAAATGATTGTAATTGACCCCCCTAGCTAAAACTAATTTTTGTAGAACGATTTGAAATTGTTTAATTTTTGGACTGATATACCTCGTCTGTGGTGTTTAAAAATACAAATTCGAAGGGATTTCTCTACAATAGAGACTGTCTAAAGAATCGTGGGGTCTTGTGCGACCTGTACGACAGAAACGGAAGGTGAATTTCGATTTCAAGTCACCCAAAAATATTATAATCGACGAAGCAACGAGTCCTCGAACGGATCCTCTCGTTACACGAGCGCAGGTGACGCAAAAAGCACGTATAAATTAGCTTATTTACGGTAACGGTTAGCGTTGGACCGGAGGTTAATGAAGATCACCTGGTCGCGACGGACCGCCATTTGCATAAAGGCATTTATCAATGCAAAATAACGAACGCGCCGAAATTGCCGCGAATCCCTTTCTCGTCCTCGCGCTACGAAGCACGCCCACCTAATTTCGCCGGGCTACGGTTGTTGCGATTGTCAAATCTCGCTCTCCGCCGTCCCTCCTGTCCCCTTTTGCCCCCCGCTTCACGTTCCCCAGCTCGTACCCGGAGGGTCTCTTCGTGCTGCAAAAGTCTCGGCGAGACTGTTTCGCTGAAATTGCTGCCGCTGACCGAAAAGGATCCGCCGCCGGGAAACTCGTACCATCGAACGAATTCGACGTCTCCCTTTTTCCGGGCAGCCGTTAACCGCGATGGCTGCCGAACTTCGAACCGGACGCTCGGATCGTTTCTATCCCCCCAAAGATGGCCACGGAGTCGGGACACCGAGATAAACAAATTCTCGTCCGTTGCTCGTTGATCGAAGATTAAAGTTGACCGTAGTCTGATCTTAATCGAATTTATGTATGTAAGAAGTTCACGTTTTCTGGTTTTAAAGCACCTAAGGAAGGGAAACGTTACGCTGGACGAGCACACGTTTATTCTCTGTTGAAACGGATGGCCAATTAGGGGAATAACGATATTATATATATTTTTCGAAGTAAATTCTGTAAAGGACACCTTCCTTTTCCACTCGCGAATAAAGATAAGGCTCCTAGCTTGCGGATCGAAAGTTCGATCCTGTGCTTTCGAGGAATGGGAGTTTCGGTGGACAACATTTATTGGCTGCGAGTGTTCCCTTGCTTTTCAGATACGGTGAGAGTATACGTCGCGCGATGGGAGAACAGATTTCGATAGTTGGGGAAGTATTGTTCTTGCGGATAAAGCTCGAAAGCCACCGGTGCGCAGTGGATCGAGGGATAGGGATGCACGATAGCTGAAACAGTGGCTAATTGAAATACTTTGTCAGGAATTTGGTGGTTGACGTCGATCCTGCAGTCTACCGAATAATTTAGTCTACCGAAACTTTGAAAGCTTGTTGCATTGTCGGAACAGTGGCGCAGAACGTTTAGAAAAGAAGACTGTCGATGCTACGCCCAATGAAAGATCAAGTATATAATTTTTAACTGCTCGATTTCAAAGTCTGTCTTCTTCAAAATATACTTGAACGATTTCAAATACGAAAACCGCGCTGTTTATCGAAAGTAAAACTTTGTCTCTGGGGGGGATCTATTTTGGGGTCCAAATACATAGAAACGATGCTCACGCGGATCTCAACAATTTCCCACGACTATCCGGAGCAGCTTTGGCTCTTCTTCGCGTGCTCCAAATTACTTTCGAGCACTCGTGTCGCATGGAATGGCAAAGATAAAATCTCGTACGGAACGCACGGTCCAGAAGGGATCGGTTTCAGCGATACCGGGTCCTCTGCAGCTTCTATCCCCTTGGATTGGGTTCGACTCGAGAATGGCCGCCGCTCGAGCTAACGACAAAAGCTACGAGACTTGGAGACTGTGTGCTCGATGGAGCCGAGAACCGCGCGTACGAGGCCACGCTAAGATGGCTGCACGCTCGTAATGGCGCGTGTGTGAGTCCCTGTGTCCGTGAATAAGACGGCCGTGACTCCGCCATTGGCGTCCAACAAGTGACTCCAAACCAAATCGTGCGTGGCTACTCCGATACTCGACGATATTTACAAAATAAGTGCAATATCCGCTCTTTGTGTACGTTGTAACTAAATGGTTAATTTTCTCTATTTTTATCTGTTCCATTCGTCAACGTTCGACGTAGAATTATTTATTCAAAAGTTGAAATACAGAAGGCAACAATTCGACGTGACAATGCAGCTAATTTTATAATCATTTTCTTAAACCAGAAAAATGGCATCAGGAGTAAACAAATAATTCTCGAATCGAGGATTCGATGGAGTTTGCTCTATGATTTTTCGAAGCGAAAGAATGGAATGGTCGGGGAACCCTCGTCATTCCCACGATAGCGATATCTTTTTCGCGTTGGCCATTCTGGTACAGCCTGACCGCGGAAAGTAATCGCTGCCCTTTTTTGGTTCGCGCGGCGTAGACCCCGAGGGACCGAGAAATCACCGTCGAGTGCATATTTTACGGTTTAATACAATGTACGCGCGGCAGTTAAGTTAACGTTAATTTACGATCGGATAGCGACCCTCTCGCGAACAACGAAAAGGTGGGGGGGGGGGGGGGGGGGGTGAAGAGAATGAGAAAAAGTATCAGCGCGGCGATGTTAAGCGAAAGTGACGGAACGATACCGCGCGCATCACCGATAAACATTAACGCTAATTGCACGGCGAATCGTTATTTTCCGAAGGGAAAGTTTGATGGCCGGGGACGCTCGTAAAATAAACTGGACGCTTAGCGCGCCTTGAGGTATTGCAAAATTAATTAAGAGCGTCGTCGCGGCGCGCTCGTCCCGAAAGCACGATGCGAATCGACGGGATAATGGCGGGCGTAACGGGCCGATTACGTGACGCAAACTTTATCGTTTCCTTTCGTAACGCGAACGAGAGAGACGCGTCGCTGTCGCGTCAACACGTAGTCGATAAAACGTATTGGGAACTCGACGCGTGTACATACGTCTTTTCCGTCGAGCACGAGTCGAGAAGGATGTCGCGTGTGCCCGATGGAAAACGGAATTTAGGACAATCGGCGTGCACGAAGGGAACCGGACAAGACACGGGGAAAGGTTCCTCGAGGTCTCTCCGAGACTCTAAGTTATCGTTCTCCGGCGAAGGTCGCCGCAGTACCGATTCACAGCGAACGATAATGGCGCGTTCGGCGACGTTGAAGGTTTTAAGATGGAAGTGCACTCAAGAGGAGAGTGGACTTAATCGAATTCAATATCAATCGCGTTATTTATGCAACGGTATCGCAGATTGTCGTACGCAAGAGACCGGCATACCACCGACGGGCCATTAAAGTCGATCCGTACGCGACGCCCTATCTCTGCGGTTCGAATTTCGCGGCATTAATAACGCGAGATTATCCGGCGTTCTACAGCCCATGAACAACGTGCAGTTTATTTTTTAAAATAACTGGCAACCGTCGGGCAATGCACGGTTACTTAACTGATTTAGTTCTCGATAGATACTTCAATAAATCTACGGTTTGGGCCTCATGGGTGGCCGTGATTTGTATTACATATTATTGTCCAGAAGTAAATTCTGAAAATTTCCTCTCGTATCGTGAAAAACAGAGGTTTCGGGAGCTGCATGGAGTTTCATAGATCGGTATGGTCGCTCAGCGAAGATGAAGGATAAGTGGGCTCAACGCGAGCCGAGCGACGCTTGGAAGCTTAGGTTCGAAATCGATTTTTGAAACAAATTTTGGCTCGTGACGGGGAACGTGTTTCGTGCGACGGCCAGAAGCGATCGAGACGAAGGTTGGATGAAGCAGAGAAATCCAATGAAGTCCTATGGAAGGATAAATCGAAGAATAATGAAAAATGATACATCAAGAACGAACTAAAATATAAAATCAAACCACGCGATTAAAAATCAGTACAGACTGAGAATTATTGCGAGAAACTACAACGTGCTGGTTACTGCAACCTAAGGCTGGACTTAACAATAGTAAGAGAATACATACGCAAGAGAACGAAGCTAGAGATCTCGATCGTGCTCAAACCGTCGAACGAAGCGAGTCTAGACAAGCGCGGTAAAGTATCTGGGAAGTTACGTGCCCCCGAAGTTAGATTGAAAGACAATGACATTTCGCGAAAGAGAAACCTGTCGAAAACAATGTCCTCGGTTTCCCGAATCGTTTCCTTGCAGCGAGCAAACACCGGAAATCCTGAACGGATCGCGCGCGGCACGTACAATCGGAGGAGGAGCGGGAGGAAAACATTAATCCAGAGAGTAGGAAGCGTACGTGAAGGGAAAGTCACTCACCAAGATCGGAGAGCGGCGATATCCATGCCGAACGATCGCAATCGGTGCTTGGCAGCAACGACACAGAACAACGCACAACACTTGGAGGCGAACAAGACTCTCGTACCGTGGAACTCCGTGTATCCGATTCCCTGTTGATGACTATTTTTTTTTGAAATTGTCGGTGTTGTTTTTGGGATCGCGAATTTCCCGCGTCGACGGAGGGATTGGAGCGTCGGCGCGCCACGCTTGGAAGAGAAACTTCACTGACGGAACGACAGAAGCCAGAGGAACAAGCCCCGCGAGCCGCCGCGGATAAGTATTCGACCCGTACACGCGCACACAAAGATCCGAAGAACTAATAAACCAAGAAGATAGCGGTATTCGAGCCGCGACCCCGCGTGGCGTGACCCCTCGTCGGGACGGCGACGGTGTCACGCGTGTGTCGGACGTGGGACTAGAAATAATTGCGACTCACAGCTGTCGGGAGGCCTCTTCTTGGCGTTGCTTTAATTTCAGACGTCCGCCGTGCGGGATTTAATTGGACCGGGAGTTTCGAGGCCACGGACGAGGGAGAGACACTTTGTTCCCGGCTGCGTAGCGGAACATAATTCGTCGAGGATTTGGGGTCACCCGGTGCCTGACGATTGGAGAATACCCGGGGATGCCTCCGCCAATCCGAACGTTACCGTGGAATTTATTCGTGGCGGGCAAATTCGAGGGAACTTCGCGCGCGGCGCTACACCGGATCACGTGGTCGCGGACATCGCTGTTCGAATGACAGAACCTACCGGGACACTGAGGAATTTATATGCATCAGTTAGGAATCTATATACGCGCGTTCCGCTCGATGCGGCAAACTCGAGCGAACGGTTCGCGGCACACGACTCTCGATCACGTGGTCGACGCCATGTTTGAAAGACAAAGTTCAGGGTCGCGGTGACAGACGCCAGAGCACCGTATACGGAATCTATACGAGTCTCGAGACGTTTGTACCTACAAACCCCCAATAGTAGCATCGTACAAACGTTCTTTATCGTTACCTGAAGTGTAGCTCCGTTTGTGGGTTTTCCAATGTGAAACCACACACCACTGCAAACACTTCGCAGCACTGAAATGCATCACCAATCGTAAACACACATCGCTGCAAACGCGAACAAACGCGCGAGTCTCGACTGCGCAGTTGGCGGCAGGATGTTCGATCACGTGGTCCCGGGTAAGACACGTTCGGCCATGTTTGGAGCAGATCGATAGGAAACTCGTGCAAACCGGAGAACTCGCGGGAACACGGTGGACCCGGATGCGTATGAGGCAGCGTGTTTCGTAGACAAACTTCGTCGACGGAATGACGGTAGCGCGGCGTGACGAGGCACATACCGGCCTAAACTCTGTCACAGAGACGCCGACAGACAGAGGCGGACGGGACGAGAGGCCCGGAGACGAGCTCCGGACTCGAGGAGGGCTGATTACCCCTTTACGAGGAGCCAAGGTCTCGGGACGGACGTTAGGTGGATAGTTACTCAGGGACGCGTCACCTTGCGTCCTCGTCTTAAAAACACCTAATAACTGCGCCCCTTTTTTCCTGACCCCCCGGTTCGCCCCTCTAGATTACCTGGACGAGGACAGGGAGAAAAAAAGGAGCCTCGTATAATTCTGAATGCCGGCGTCGAGGCTCGGGTTGGCCGTTAACCCTTCGCGAGGCTCGAAGGACGTTCGGGGAGGCCTTTTCGAGCATCGTTGCGTGTACGGAAGCAAGGGTTGCTGTTCGCTACGGTGGTTGGACGCTCGGCCTTGACGCGCCGCGACCGCCGTAAAACGCACAAAACAACCCTTTTTCTCGGTTAGACGGAGGATCCGACGCCCCGCGACCTTGGCCGCCGCAAGGGTTCTGCCTTTTTTCTCCCTTGCGGGGCTCGAGGTCGCGTTGGGGTTGTTAAAAATTTAGAGGATCGCTCGGAACGGGCAGTATACATTCTCTCGCGTGACGTTTCGACGAGATCGCGCGGAACCACGGAACGAAAGAAGTTGCAGGACCTTCGAAACCTTACGATCTTTCTGAAAGTTCGATTAGATTTATGGAGAAAAATCCGCAAACGTTCAACCGGAACGCGCGAACATCGAAACTAAGTTTGTACCAACAGCCATTTTGGTCAGAGTTGCGTGTCTGCTGTTTAAAATAAAATTCCTGCGCGGATAGTAACCTAACGAATTGATAGATGGACAACTTTCGTTCTAAATTTAAATTTTATATTTATGGACGAACCCCCTCGACGATCAATGAAATTTTAATCCACGACGTACGCTCGCGTTACCCTCTACTATATACCATACTCGATCGTAAAACGGATAAAATCAATCCTTGTAAATTTCACTGTGAAAATTTTACGAGATTTGCATTTCTTACGAGTGCTTCTAACAGCTCTGTGGATTCAGCCACTCCGTTGTTCGATCGGAGCATTAATTAATTCGCGGTCGTTCGTACAACCAAGATACAATATCTGATTCGAAAGATAGTGTAAAATTGTTGCAATAACGGTTTTTGTTGCACGGCTGTAATGATCTCGCCGCGACGCGCCACCGCTGTTGCGACAAAATTTAATGTTGCAAGATCACGTTTCCAATGAGGTATTCTCTATAAATAAATTACACGGTGGAATTAAAAGCAACTTTAACGCGAACACAAATTCTGTAATTGCTAGTAAAACACGGAACGACCGTCTTTTATATGTTTGTTCTTCTGTTGCTTGGCAAATTGATGTACAAAGTGTCGTCCAAGGATTATTTCGCACTTCAACTGTCATGGGGGGAATGTAACTTAATAATTGTAAATTATTAATTACTTCTTCTACGCTAAAACAGCAGAACTTGTAGTTTGATTCATAAAAATAGCGTTATCACCCAATTTTTCATGTTAAAATCAACCGAGTATGAAATGTAGAGCTGCAAAATCAGAAATAAACTGATAATTCTGATTCGAACTTTGAAATCCGCGACGCATAATGGGTTTCGCGGAAGACGTAATCCTCCTGCGTCATCGCGCGAAGCTTCGGCCAAAATAAACGCAATCTTCGCGTCGAAACATTTCGAATACGGAGCAATTTACGATACTGACATCTGAATAATCATTTTTTATAGAATTCCTAACGAGCCCACTATTTTGATAAAAAATGCCACGCGAGTTCTTCGTCGATCCGACAGGAAAATAAACGTTTCCAAAATTTATCGCCATTGTACTCTGGAAAATAATAAATATTGTGGTCGCAGTTAGTGATCTGTCAGATTAAGATTCAGAGTGCAATAATTACTATATCTAGCATTCTTGGATTCCATTAATATTACTTTATTTCTTTCTTCTTTTCACACAGTTTTGTTTTTAGAAAGAAAGCCACAATAATCAACGAAAGCTCGCCTGAAATTTGGACCAATTTTCTCTATCGACTACCCGAAGTATCAATTTCTCCCATGGTCCATTTAAGACCCTGAAAGAAAATTAATATCGGCGCGACTAGGAACGTAAACCTCGAGTGGAATTTCGCCCTAAATTCGGAGCAATTTAATATATCGACTACTCGAAGTTCTTCTAAAACTAAACTTTGCAAAATTATTGCCTCTCCATCGAGAGATCTTCGGTTAACCGTACGCCTGTGCTCGAAAACTCGTCTCGCGGTATCGATTTCTCGAAGAATTAATTTTTCGTACGGATTCCTCTATTTTCTTTCCTCGAACGGAAACTAACCTCTGAAAAATTGTAAATTATCTCCGTCGTGGCAACGAACGGGAGGCCCTGACGCAAAGGTCGAGTCGCTAAGAGATGGCTTTATCTCCGTCTCGTCTGAAAGCGAATTCCTCGCAGCGATTCTTTTTTCTCGAGCTGAAAAATTATTCGTTCCAATTTGCATGAGCACGGAGGACAGATCGTAATTTACCCTTGTTAGCGAGTATCCTTGATGCCTCCTCCGGCAAGGATCGCGCAAAAGAGGTAGCGACGTTGCGACAAGGTCGCTCGGTATTCTTAGAGCCCGGTCGCGTCCATCGAAAAAGCTACGGGTTCCGTCTTTTTACCTGACGCACCGAGGAACGAGTTAAAGAAACGAACGAAATGGGGGAAAATCCTAGTCGAAACGAGCGAACGACAGCGAACGGTTCGCGAGGGAAAATGCGTGGAAACGTCACTCGTTCTTTGGCGTTTCTTTCGTCGTAACGCGCGAGACTGACTCATCTGCATAACGAATAATTACTTCGCGTCGAAGTCGTAAACTTGGTAAAACAGGAAGAATTAATTTATGGAACACGTGTCGAACCGCGAGAGTCTCGTTTCCATTAATGCGTGTTCGAGTCGGGATTTATAAAATTTCCGAGCATTCGGTTCTTGAAATTTGGTTACTTTCATTATTTTTAAATATATTAAATTGGAAAGTAGGGGGGCAATTGGCCACTTTGGGGAAGTGAAACCTTCAATTAAAATTTAATCGTTCGATCGAATAAATTGCCGTTATTGGCTGTGCGTGTCTTCGAATGATATTTTAGTGGTGTCTGGTAAAGGACGGTCGAATTTGAGGCAGTAAGAGCTGGCCGTCGGCTCGAAACGTCGGAACATTATCTTCCGTGTGCGTTCGAATCACGAATCGCAGTGACTCCTGAACGCACTCCGTTTTGCGGCACGATTTACAACCGGTTGATAGTTTGTGTGTGCAGTCGCCGGTTTTATGCGAGCGTTTCAAATGGGAGATAAACATAAAGAGGCCTTTTACGGCACCATCAAATAAACAACTTGACTCCTCCTTCCGGTGGGCGCCTATCCTTTGCCCTCCACCCTGCCACGCCGATCGTTTCGAGATTTTCGACGCGTCGGATCGAACGGTGCTCGCAAATCTGCTCCACTTTTATTCCTCTTATCGAAATCACGGAACTTCCGGTCTAAGAGCGCTCGAGGAACGCTGGAGGCCGTAGAAATTCGGAGCAACCGTTGGGAAGGTAATTAAGTTGACTGCTTAATCGTAATTATAGACTAAAGTAATTTTGTTTTCATAAAAGATCGCGAAAGAATCGATAGGTTAAACGGAGTACAAGCTGCGAATTTGTCGAGTACGTTTTGAAGGTACTTTAGCGAAACAAGGTCGATAGAGGGACTTTACTATCAGACACGGTATTAAAACTAGCTTCGAAGCGAACGCAAGTACTCTCATTCATATTCATAACGTAATTTCCTTTTCCCCGGAAACTTCGTGTGTCTTTGAGAATTGAACAAGGCCGGGAAGATTAAAAAATATGTTAATTTGCTATCCTACGGGGTAAACGAAGGCGAAGGCAGTGAATAATTGGGGTGGCGAGTGTCGCGCGAAAAGTCTACGGAATTTTTGTAATTAATATTTAATCGAGTCTCGAAAGCATCGTCGGCGCAAAATTTATTTTAAAACTCGAGCATCGACGCTACTATAAATTTTTATGGGTTGCTCGAAATCAGTTGCCAGAGTAGAAAAATCTCGCTCCACGTTCGAAACGACGCAAGGTGCGTTAATTAGACCGCTATTAATTATCTCTAGATCTGACTTATCCGAGTAATTCTCTTATCAACCGTTCATCCCCTTTAACGTCGCGACCAAGTTCCGACCGCGGCCATGTTCGTGTCTCGTCCGGAGGTCTTGAAAATCGGATAACCGGAGTATTTATTCGATCGTGGAATTAATTAATTGCTTCCTGGGCACACGCGTGACACGGTTAGGAGTATTTAAATACACGTGAATTACGGCCAGACCATTAAGTACAGGTAGGACGCCTTAATTGTGGGGCGCGACATATGGTACGATTGTAATAACATGCCTCAACGTATCTTGCATTTTATGCAATACACACGTAACGTACACCGGAATAAGAAAAAATGTACGTGCAAACATATGCTCGTTGCGACCTTGTTCGCAAGTTATGGCTTGTTTTGTGTCGCAATAGCTGCTTATCTACCTTCAGGGAAATTGCTCCGAGTGACCATCTCCAGTTTCAATTCAGAGGTCCTATCGAGTCGCGTATCGACTGTGTATCGATCGTATATCGAGTTGTATGCGATTGCATCATCGAACGTAACCTGGGTACTAACTGTTTCGTCCATAATACAACACGTAATATTGCCTACAAATGCATTTTCCTGCAGAAAACACAGAATTGCACTATTCTACAGTCTGATTGGTGTTTTATCCCCCTGTTAGTATAAATAAAGGTTCTACTAAGACACGGTGGCATGTCCAAAGGAATTAAATGAAATCCCAGGGAGATTATTCCGTCAAAGTAGCCAACTTTCGACGATGTTAGGTTCCCAAAATATAATGCTAAGCACACGATGTATTACGGAAGTTTTGGTTGAATTTTCCGCCCGATAGAAGTATCGATGGATCGTTTTCCGTACGACACGAGAATTCGCGAGAAGGACACCGCGAGCGCGAGGATGATCGACGTCACGCGATCGCCTCGTTCGTCGGGCGTAAATTGAAGGAACGTTACTCTGAAGATTGTGTGACTCACCTGGTGTGGACGATGGATAGGCCGCGGTGGTTCACGTCGAAGGGCGCAGCCGAGGAACGAGACGTAGGTACGTATAAGTACGTAGGTACTAAGGGCGGCCATGTCGAGCGCGGAATTCCAGCGTCGCGACGCTAGTCGGGCACGCGGCCCCAAAGTATCGACCGGCGTGCTGGCACAGCTCCGAGGAATCGAGAGAGACCGCGATTCAGGCTTGGGAGTGGGGCGAGGGGGGGTGAGTCGCGGAGGAGGAGGGGACGGAAGCACGAAGACCGAAGGGTGGGAAGCAGGAGGGTGCGTTAGCCACCACGCCCAACCCCCGGCTAGCGATTCGAACCCCTATCTTCCTTCTGCAACCCCCCGTCGAGAGAGCCACCCTGCCACCCCGGCCACATTACCATATATTTCCTTTTATATCCTTTTCCGAACTGCTCTGCCCCTCGTGCCGCAGTCTCCACCGCCTGTCTCTCTGCCCCCCTCTCCCTCGTCGACCCCACAGCAGCGATCTCTGTTCCTTTCGTCTCTTCTCGCTTCGTCGCCCCCGCGATTTTTCGACCCTCCACCCTCCGCGCTGAGAATTCACCGCTCGGAATCTACGAGCCCCGCAGCCCGCTCCGGGCCGCTCTCGCCTTTTATCGGTTGCCGGAGATTAGGTCGATCGGTTCCTCGAGTTCTCGCGCGATCCTCCCGCTTCGATCCTACTTTTTCTCCCAGGAATGATTTCGACGCCGCGTTCGGCCGACACGCGAGAATCCTCTGTTCCGGTCAAGGCTGTCGACTAGCCTTAGACAAAGAAGCCATAAGCCTTTGCCAGAATATGAGTGTTATCCATTACAACTCTTCCCCAAAATTAGTTCTCTCAAACGAACGTCAGACGATGATCTTCTTGATCACGTCGAACGATCTTGGTCCACTTCGGTCCAGATATCCCCCCGAATTTAACACGCTCGTTTCCAGTGGATCCTCCCGATCCGAAGTAGACCTATCGGTAGATCTATTTACATGTGCGATCTCCCAGTTAATCGACGATCTCCTTGGCCTTTCTGGCGGAACTACTCGCCCCTAGACACTCTTTCTATCCTTTATTCGTGACGTTTATTCTAAAATTATACGAATCGATAGGTCCGGGAACGTACGGAGAATAACAAACACGTTCGAGCAATTTTATCCGCGACACGTAACGGAATAAAAAGAACGATTATTTTTCGAAGCCACCTGAAATTCCGCGTGGGAAGGCGGGCTCGACGCGTTCGGGGGCGATTTTTTTCACGATCGCTGATAAGTTTACAATTTCGCTAACGACGCCCAGCTCCCCGCTGCGTCCGAGCCTTCGAGCACCGGACGCGTTCGCGTGATCACAGAGTCGCGTAAATTCTGCCGTGTAATCGTGTCGTTAATGCGTCGAGGTGTTTTTTACTGTCCGCGTCAGAATCGAAGGTCCTCGATCGCGATTATTAATTGTCGCCGCACGATACGCGTCTATAACCGAACTTCGATTACGTCTCGAGGCGCTTTAATGGCGGAGGTTATTTGTTAAACGCAATTACCGTCAGGCAACGCGTGCGAAAGAAGAAAATATTAACCGATGCAAAGGCAATCGTCCATATTTTTCTCCGTTACGCGTTCCCGGAATCGAGAAATTATTCTCGATGGGACGCTGTCCAGGCGCGATTCCTCCACTTTAACTCTGAAATCGACCGCTTCTGCGCCGGCTGTTGTTACTCAAAAATAAGATAATTATCGTAACGATCTTGTACTTTCTTTCTATCAATTTTCCTCTGCTCTTTATCATAGAACAGAAGTTATTTTCAACGTCGTGTTCTAGGCGGTGGACAGTGGAGGGCAGCATCGCTAGGGATAGACCAATACGTACGGCCTTGAAATCGACGCGGTATTTTCCTTCCCATAAATTGTTCGGATATCCAAGGAGTCGTTATCGCGGTCGCAAGTTCCACATGTCGTGTCGGTTGGTGTGCCAGCTCGTTCCATATGCGTGTACGCGCGTAAGTTGAGTCGCGCGATCGCCGGTTTACGACACAAGGCCGTGCAATCGCGAGCGATCATCCTCCGACCGACATCGTAAATCCGACCGGGGGGTTCTTAACCTTATCGATCGGCCGTAACTCTGCCGCGATAACGGCCACCGAATGCACGCTTCGGGCCTGGAAACGTCCGTTACGTCGCATTCTTTCCCCGGGACGTCGCGTTCCGACCGTCTTATTTCTTCGTTTCGAACCGTTTTTCCCTCCCCCCGCGAATGTTTCCGCGAACGACGAAACGACTCACTGGGAAATCGGAGCCCTCCCGTAATTGCTTTGCAACGAGAAACTCTCCAAAAAGACGGCCATCTTGGTTCCACCCTCATGACGAAACTTCTTTGCATCGATCGTTTCTAATTATCTCGCGGACTCCTGTTAATCGTTGTTCAGGCGTGGAGCTCGAAGGACGAAGAGATCGTTTGAATTTTTTCCTCGACGCGTTGCAAAGGTCTCGGGGGGTTCTTAAGCGAGGAAGCATGTGGTTAAAGCGAGGGGAAAACCTCTGCGCCATGTGCACAATGAGCATAATGCACCTAAAGATTCATGCATTCCTCGAAGGACACGGTAGCCGCTACTTGCGGTCAAGAACAGTGGAAACGACCCTCCAAGGCCAACTGCACAACCCTTACGTAGGTCGAGTTTCCTTCCATTCGACCCTTAATCGCGCTGCTTGAAAAATTGCAGTCTCCTCTCCTACTAAAATGCTTACACACCGCATGTATCCAGCTTGAAAATCCTAAAGTACTCGCACCAAATTAAAAATCACGAAAAGGGACCGTTGAATATGGCGCTCGCGTGCGGATTTTGTGTGTCGCCGCGTCGATGCGCCATGAAAGATGGCTCCAGGGCTCTCGACGATGACCCCTCGCGCGAGACAGTGGCTCGTAACGTTTTTTTATTAAGCAGTTAAAATTTTATGAACGCTTTGGTCGGTGCCGAGCTACCGTGCGTCCGCCTGCATTGTCGGGCGAGCTGGACACGCGTGATTCGATCCGACAACGAGAGATGTCACGAGTTACGCTCTCCTCGAATGGCCCCTCCTCCTCCGGTCGCAATCTGTCTTCGTGTCGTTCACTTCGAAACTTCGAGCGAATTGCACGCGAAGCACGCACCTTCTACGACCGCGATATTTTGCGTGACGCGTCTCCGCGATGGAGCTATCCACCTTACACCGAGAACCTTTACCTATTTCAACGTCCAATCGAGAAACAAGCTTGGGTAAAATCGAATTTTCTATCGCGCAAGAAAAGACTTTTCTCGTTGAAATAACTCTACAAAGTTCTGCTGTTTATCCCTCGTAAAATAGATCGTAAATGTCTACGGAACGTAGTTTTACAGAAGCGGAACAAATGTCAGGCTTTTTAATTAACTAAGTAGGTTACTCAGTCGCCTTTGTTTCGCAATAGGTGTGAGAAATTAGATGCAACAGTCGCAAACGTGCAGACGGAAGAATTTTAATTGCCAGTTCGTTTCGTTCGCGTCTCCCACGAGCATTGTTGAAATTGTTGGTCGCTTGATTTACGTTTTCCGCGTTGCGTGACCGGGAGCGATTCGTTAGGTTAATCGACACTGCGTGCGATCGCCCTGGCGAGATTTCAGGGAACTAGGTGTCTCCGACGGTATCCCGGAAGGTTGCTGGAAACCCACGGGGAATGGGGTAAGGGAGGGTTCGCCAATCGGTCTCTGTCTGATCGGTCGGTTCTGCAGAGGGGTTTGCGATGCGCTCGAAACAGGGTAGTAGCCAACGTTCGACCACCCCTCGTCAGATGACGCCACCGGATCGCACGGGGGTTCGAGATTTTCGCGGATTCCCGTGACCTCCATTGACCAGGATTATCGTTCCTTCCTGCCGACGCTTCGAAAACTTTGCTCGAGTTTTAAGGCCCTGGAAGAATCGTAGGCGAGAGAATAGCGAGCTTGCAGGGGAGGAAATTATTTAGACTCACCCTCGAGATACTTTATGAGGTCGCTAATCGGTCGTCGAGATCTGGTCTACCTTTTGCACCTAACCAGCTCGACCTTGGGAGTCAACGAACCAAGATTCGGACACGTTCGCACGTGTTCGATCGCGTGTAACGTTCTTTTGTTATTCGGAATGGGTGTGCTCGGATCTCGTAGTCATCGGCGGTAATGCTCGGCCTTCGATGGGCATTATTAAAAGCAATCGACCGATTGGCTAATTTCAACCGTGAAAGGGAATTACAAGGGCGATCGACGCTAATGAAGGACTGAATAATGTACGAAATTTACACGGGTACGTCTCGTTTTAATTAATACGCGCGGGGCAATTCCGAAACGGTATGCGATACGAATTCCTCGCGGTCGAGATTTCTTGATCCGCAGGTTGATTTAATCTGCCTTCTACGGCGAAGCCTCGTGAATCCCAAGGTCGACTTCGTTCTGCACCTTGCGAAATACGCTCGGAGGCGGGCAGCACTCTATTCGAATTACGAATATGACGAGCAGGAGCAATGTTTAACCGACGCAACGATATCCTCGCTAATTTTAATTTAATTCCCAATGGGGCAGGACTCTCCCGAGCATAATTTCAAACGAATTACTTTAAAATTATAAAGGAATATGTTATTATATCGAATATTGATTAAATAAGAATATCGTGCAACCGTTCTGAAGTCTCGAGAGCAACCTAACAATATTGGTTGCGAATATTTCGAAATCGGAGCTGAAAGTGCTTGCAACGAACTAGACATCTCGTATAGTAATCGAGGTTTTTCGGTATTTATTAAACGTAGAACCGATAAAAAGTGTACCTTAAACTTTTCATCCGGATAAGAATGGAGCCTATCTCCCAACAGACCGAGTCGAATTCCGACGAAGTACGAAGCCCCGGAATCGAAGGCTCGCCGTTTATATCGTACGAAACGGAAGCTGGAGAAAAAAAAATGGGAGTGTACGACGTCGTTTCGCGAGTCGAAACATCAATAACCACTTCTAACGGCGACTCGGTGCGTTATCGCGTTCGAAGTCGAGGGACGCGAGGTTAAAGATGGCGGCGGTTGGTCCCTCGGGGGGGACCAAGTTTCGATTAATAAAATTTGCGGCGCGCGACCGTTCAATTTACGGACCCCGCGTCCTTGTAAATTTCCCGATAGAGCGAGTTTTCGGTTCCGAATGTCGCCCCGATACCCCGTGGGCACGTTATCGCGTCGAAAACGCAAATCGCCCAGGGCCCGGAATGCGCCCGCCTTTCTCTTTTTCTCCGCCAGACAAAACACCATAATGGCGCGCGACATGCTCGACCGGCACCGGGCTTCGCCATTTTCTGAGATAATATTTCCTCCGACCAGTTCCCGTGGATTCCACCTGGGATACCTGCGAGAATCAGAAACCCTCGAGACGATCCTTAAGGGTTCTAATTAACTTTGCCAGATGGTCAGCGAATGTTTGGAAAACTGTGTAGCAAGTATATTTGTACGATAGTAAAATTGTAAAGAGGGCTAGGCTGTGTTGACATTCTCGTTCCAGTGCATAAGAGCTGGTAGAAACGAAACGTCTAGACTTAACGACTAACGAGGATTTAGAAAATCAAATTACGGCCAATACGGTGGCCTTAAGCTTAAAATACGAGCGTGGAGAAGATGAAGCCAGGAGGGCGCGAGCAGAATATAAGGGAAGATGAAACAAAGTCCCCGGTAAGGCACGTCGAGGGTGGAGGAGGAAGGAAAAAGGAGATCGGGAGAAGCGAACCGGAACGTTCTCCGGAGCAAGAAATCGGGAAACGTTGGCCGGTTTAACCGGCAGTCAGTGGTAAAAGTAAAGTGGGGGTGTACCCACGCGTGTGCTCGCTTCCCGGCCGGGCACATTTTATGTTTTGATGGCGCAATAAACCGCCGTAAAGCAGCAGTAAAACGCATCGAGTCACAAGTCCGCCCGGTCTGTCTTTCCCTCCCCTTCTCGTTGCCCGGTTCCCTCTGTCTTCCTCTTCGCTAATGTCGTTAAGTGGCTCCTCTCGCTGTCTCTCGTACACTTGTCCCTGGTTCCGGACCTTCCGCCACGTCATTACGTCACTAAGCGTCGCGTCGCGTCAGTTCGACCGTCGCGTGCTTGGCACATCCTCTGTTTACCGTCTCGGTTTGACTGAAACCTTTTCTTTCGAACGGCTCGCGAGTTCGCGCTTCCGCGGTTCCACGATCGGATTGCGCACGCAACGACGCGACGCCATGCTGGACCCAGCGGCCGCGCATGCGCGACCAGAGTAACGCTGGGCTAGCCACGAGGTACGTAAAAATTGGTGCAATGTGAATCGAAAATGATTGAAAAAGGTGATTTTGATCGCGCGATGCTTTGTAAAGGTAAACTTACTAGACATTGATAATCGTACTGGACACGCTCACTGCCAGATCAAACCCGTGCAACATTCTGCAAGACTACAATCTTGATTTCAGACCATCGACAACTGTCTAACCTAAAACGTGTTCCTGTTCCCTCGACGTCTCGACTTGAGAATTCATTTTTCCCGTTATGTAGCTGAGAATCCTGTCTCCCGTGCATGGGTAACGTAGCAATCAATGTGTTAATAACGAATTTTCCGCGTGAATGTCGAACGCGAAAGAATAAACTTGTCCGGTTTGCAAATTGTTGGTTGGAAATTTTCGACGCTCGAACGCGAGATAATTGTGAATACGTTTTAACGGAATGCCGGGAAAGTTCTGCAAGTTAGTCGCGTGCTCTTTTTGTCGGAACGTACCGCGTCTAATCGCCGATGAGAAACAAAAGCGTCGACGTCGCCGTTGGAACCGCATTCCCGGGCGGTTCTGTCGGAAAAATAATCGCGCCGCGGTCGGCGTCGCGGACTTCATTAAACGGAAAAACGATTAGCGTTGCGCGGAACGGCGAAGCCCAGGGAACGTTTCTACGTTTACGGCTTCGAGAAAAACTCGCGTTCGTAATAACCTTAAAAACGGGTGCCATAACCAGTGCCGTGTTTCTGGTGGGTCCGCGCTCGTCGCGTACTTCTTCGCGTAGAATCTACGATTATCCGGGCGACTTACGCAATTCCCTCGTATTTTCCCCGGGACGGGGAAAAAGTGTGCCAGCCGCGACTCTGGCCAATTAAATCGCGCGGAAAGTCGCGGCGAGTTTCGTATCTTTACGATCGAAGACGCGATATTTCTTTCAGGGAACCTGGACCTCGTTGGTTAGGGTTATTATCCGGGATCCTGATCACTCGAATCGGTGTATACGTTTATTATTTTCTATTTAATATGAGTTAGTCAGGCAACGCGTTAAAATCGCGGAGCGAAAGTCTCTCCAGCTTCCTCGTTTCGACGTTATTATTCATCAGAGACCCAGCGGTGTTGTTTTTAAGCAAACTGGACAACGCTATGGCGGCGGTTGATATTCTTCGATAGAACGCGGAGAATTATTATTACCGCCCCGGTTATGTCGGCGCGTTCCGAGAATTGGCCGACCAATCGCCGGAGTGCACCGTAATCACCGTATTCGTGCATCACGGTTTCACCAGTACTTTCTCGGAAGCGCTAATAAAATTGTTCGTAATGACAGGCCGTGCGTCCCTGAACGCGAGCTCGGCTCAGCCTCGACGGTCTTCGTGCGGCTTTTACAGCGCGAGGTTTGTTTAACAAATTACGCCCCATTTTTCCGCGGCGCGACGAGTGGAAACGTCTTTCGAAAGAAAACCTCGGTGCACGCGCGATCGCGGAGTTTCGCCTCGTTTTCTCGAACCGCCATTATTTTTCGTGGACCCGGAAACCTGCACTCGCCAGTTCGTTTTTCGTATACTACATTGAACCTTTTGGTATCTACGATCCCGACAATATTTCTCGAGTTAGAAGTTTCGTTTCAATGGCGTAGTATTCTTGTAAAAAAATTCGCGAACCCAGCGTTTGCTTTGTCTTCGCCAAGATGGCTCCCCGAGGGTTAATGGAGGTTAAGTTCCAGAAAAGTGCCCGAGTGGCGCCTCGCCATTTACGCAATTATAGATATCCTCGTTTCAATTTTACCATTCTATATACAGGGTGTATTCAAATTGTGTAGAAGTTTGTTACTCACGTTGTTCGACGCCACCGGGTTCCTCCGCTTGCGTCCTCGTCGAAAGTTGGAGGCGAACTTTGCACCTTGCTCGTGGCTGGACTCGAGGGAATCGGTAATCCTGTAGATACGGACAGAGAAAACGTCACGGGATTGCCTCTTATCTGTGCCTCGTCGGCGTTTTAGGGCCAATCTTTCTCCGCCGCCGCGTCCTCGCGATTTCTTCACCCTTCGATCGCGGCGTTTCGCTTTATCGCCCGAAACGAGAGAATTCTGGCGACTGTCGAATCGAAGATCGAGCGATTCGATCCCTTAAAGCGTACCTACGTCGATACTGGCGTTAATTTTTTGACACCATCACCATTTTTCAAGAATTTATTTAATACGATATTTATGTAACTTTGTAAAATGCACATGCACCGAGGAACATAATACAGATAGACGCAGTTTATAAAACGTATACGGAAGAAATGGGTCGTAAAAGAACAGATGTTGGGTATGAGAATATTTACCAGTAATAATACCGGTAAAATAATGATATATTGGTATTTTTGTGAACCGGTACGACGTCAAACCGGTATTTTCTTGCCTCGTTTTCTATAAGGGTTTTCTTGACGTAACGGAAAGGTAGTTTGCGTTTCGGTACAACTTGTTATCCTCAAAAAGTCGAAGAGTATTATTATTTTTTAATCTATTCTTTATCGTTCAACATATACCAGAAATTGTAGAAATTTGTGTTCTTGTAGCAAGACTGAAAGTTTCCAAACCAGAGTTCTTATATTGTTCCAAAAGTGTAAATAATGAATTTGTAATTATTTATTCGGATACAGGATTTTGTAGGTGGTACACAGTAATTGTTTATTCGATAAACGAGAAGTTTGAAAATGGACGGAACCGTTGTAGGTAAAATACCCACGAAGCCCTGGGGAATTTCCTCGCTAGGTAAACAGGTTTCGCGCTAGACAAAGCGAGTCGGTAAAACAGTCCGCAAGAGTAAAGCGGACCGTGACCTTGATCCGTAATCTGTCGTTACGCGCATTGCTTTTTAATTGTGCGTTTAATTGGCGGTACGTATACGACAGCTTAAACGGCATGTAAGCTGTACATTATGATTAGATAAACGCCCGACAAAAAGTGACGCGTAACAACTATTTGCATAATGGATGAGAAAGAAATCTACTCAGTTTTATTATCCTTTTACGGTTTACATTAATATATCCTACAACTTAACGCGCGTAATAGTTTATTCGTGCAAAAAGAGCTAGCCGGTAAACGTCGTCGACCCGTTTCCATCCTTCGTTTCTGTTGCTCGCGCCGATTTTATTCGTCCCAATTAATTTGCAACTCGTAGAGCAGCATCGGAACATAAGTGCACCGATTAATATTCAACGACAGTCGCTAATACGAGACGCGTGGCGGTAGACAATCGATACGTAAGAAATCCTACGGTGAAACCGTAATCGTGTGCTTTGAGAGTTTGCTACTTTCGCTTCTTGGCAATTAATCGAACGTTTCGAATTCCTGCCTAATAAACCGTAGAACGCGCGCAACGAGCAGTGAAAAGTGATCTGGGTTAACGTTGGATCTAGAAAACGTCGATCGAGAATTTCAGTTACATTAGAAACTACATAGAATAAAATTATGCCGTTCCAGATTTCCATATCTGATCGGTTTGGTATTGGGAAATATTATTTCTTGAGCTTTTTAAAGTATTATTGTTCCTTAGGAAGCTCTGATTTACACGATGGAAAATCACTGTGGCTGATCGTGTAAAGGTATATATCTAAGAATTCAAGTTTTATGAATAATATTTCGAAACGTGGTAATATCGTTGGGACGATATTTCCCATTTCCCTCGTCCATTCACTGTGAACATAGATTACGACAAGTCTGAAGTAACAATATTTCGTAATACCGCCTACGCGTACGTCAATATATCGACAGGGCTTCGATAGTATCGAATAATTACCGGTGGTTTCAATATATTGCATTAATCCACGATATCATCCCTGGACTATTACTGCCAATATTCTTTATTGCACAATAATACCGGTCGTGGGTGGGTGCCCTAACACGTTCACTATCAACATGTTGCTCAGGGATGTCTCGACAAATGTCACCTACGCGATTAAATGATCAAATACCACTACGCAGTCGTATTATTTATCCAACGTATATAATCGAATACTGTGCAAATGGACCAGTGTCCGTCTAAATAAATAAAATGGGAAGTTTGGCACCGCGGTCGCTAAATTTGAGAAGAGTCGGGCGAGGATGCCGGTACAAAGAGCGCGGCTCGGTTATTCCCTTTATCTCCTCGAAGATGGCGCGCTAGGTGCCTCCAGTTCTGATCGCCAGGGCGTCACCCCGGCTCACCCCCAGCCCGGAGCGATCCTGCAGGACCACCGCCCAATTCCTCTTCCCCCCCAAGTCGTTCCCGTTCCCTCGGGCCGCGAGATCATGCTCGGGGTAGCCCTGGAACGAGAACCTTCGCTCGAGAATTCCACGACACGTTCGTAGGGCTCCAGCAGAACCAGACCACCTCTTTATCCTCCGCGCATCTTTCCCGTGGTCCACGCATACCAACCGGCCTCCCGGCTCTCCGTCTTTGTCCGTGCCACGGACGCAATTTACACCCCGTGGTGCTCAAGACAGGTATACGTACTCCGCGTAGCGTGGCCGCGATCAGGACGACCGTGGACCATTCTGGCCCAGGACGCGTCAGGATCGTTCCTGTAATTGGACGGGCCCGTGTTTCGACACTCCGTCGACGACAGCCTTTGTCTCGAAGTCTGATCGGTCGCTTGCGTAATTATGGGATCGCGCTGGATCGTCCGTGGATCGACGATCGTACATCACCGGCTCTCGGGTTTATTGGACGCCGGCTTAGCCTCGAGGGGGACGATTGGATCGCGGCACGAGGAACCTCCGACAGAAATATGGGAGAAACGAGCCTGTTTCGGCGGTAGCTGGCCCTAATTAACGATATCGTCGATTGCCTCTAGCTTTGGGCACCTCCGGAATATTGCTTCTCCTAGACGATCTTAACAAACGTTCGATTCTTTTGGCAAAGCGATTCAACGGAGCGATAGATGAAGCCTTGTTCAGGGGATTCGCGAAAATCAGTGCGACGGTAATTAACGCTAGCGTGTTAATCGGCGATATCGTAAATCCCAAGAAGACTTCCCCCCTCGGGGTCGTAAATTATTCGTTGGCCCCCTGGGCGAAAGCAATTGTCGGTCGCGGAATATCTTCGTCGCCGCGGGGCAATAAACGGGGGGCGGTTGGTCGTCAAAACATCGTACAGTTTCCAGTCCCTTATCTTCCTCTTGTGAATCAGTTCCCGCGGCTGGCAGCAGATTAAACGAGTTCACGTGTCCCCCGTGTATAAAAAAGGGTATAACCATCCGGTGTTGTTTAGGTCGTTTTCTGTATCGTTCCATCTATCGAACCGCCCTGGCAACAAAGGTCGGCCCGGAGGCATTTCTCCTTTTGTACAACCGAGTTGCCACGTCTCGGGGTATCATCGGGCCAGGCGGTGTCTTTAAGGATCGAGTGGCTTCGAACGGGACACGGAGAGAGGTGGGACATTCATCTCCATAGATTAGGTTCCGGAGGTACCATTCGTATTTCGACGCACCAGCCCATTTTTAGGATACCTGCGAGGCCACGCCTGGCTCGTCCTGGGCCCAACATCTCCAGGAATTAAAGGATCTCGCGGGGATCATTTGTAATCAACGCGATAAATTACGGATCTCCGAATAAGTCGGTGGTCCGAGTCACCTGGACCCCGTGAGAGTCCGGGGTAGGTTCGAGTTTGCATATTTAACCCTGGACCAGTGTCTCTCATATTGTGGGGGAGGGGAACCTTTGCGGGGAAGGGGTCTCGGAATCGAGAGGAAATTTTTAATTTAGAAAGATTTCGTTTTATTAACTCCTTGCACTCCTAAGCTTGTCTGGAAACCTGGTGGCGTTCTGTGACCACTGTTACCGTTTATTAAAATCTGTCGATCGTCAAGATACGTAGCTCGTTGCAATTTTTAACCGGAGAACCGAACGCTTAACGCGTACTCTCTCTCGAACGGCTAACAAGGTCTTTATTTATGTTGTGTTTCAGGAGGGGAGAGAGTCGTCCAAGGTAAGTACGACAGCGTGGGTCAGAATGTATCCTGAAACCGATCGTCGTTAACCGGTTAATCGACGGGTTGTATCGTCCAAACAGTAGGTAATAAATCGTAAAATTAATCGAACCCTGAAATCTCGATTCCCTCGTCGTTAAAGTCCTCGTAAAATTCGCGAGACGAAGGAGCTGCCGGTTTGAGGGCGATCTGGCCGTTTACCGCGTAGCGTCGCGCTCTCAGCGATCGAGAGCAAGCATAAGTCGCGTTATATTTAAACATAGTAAGAGTAAGGAAACCCGCGATGGGAACGGAAGAAGAGGAATCAATTCGAAGCCTTCCGCGATGCAGGGAGACGGTCGCTGGAGCGATCGAGGACCTTTCCCGCCCCTGCACCTTTCCACCCTCGCGAGGCTTGCCCCTTCCCCGGGCCCCATCGACGGTGCCACCACTCTCAGAACGCTGGAATGCCGGCGCTATCCCGAGCGGGACGAGTTCAGTGGTTTCCAAGAGTCGAGCAGACGACGCGAAACGGGGGAGAGGCGAGAGAGACTCGCGGTTCCGACGGAATCGGAATCGAGAACGGTAGAGGAGCGCCATCTGGATCGTTGTTTCGATCGATCGAATCGCGAGGGTCGAGAGCACAGGGCGGGAAGCAAAAGAACGAAAGAAACGGGGAGTAGATAAGGCGAAAATTGGGAGACCCGGAGGAGAACGTACGCCGTCGGACCCGAAATCGGGAGCCGCGGGTGCGATTAGCAAGATCGATACGAAACTGCGAACCGGGAGAATTGCTGCGCGTTTACGAGCTGGCCGAAAGAGACGCGAGGGAGAAGACCGAGAAGTGTAAAAACAAAGGAGAAGGAAGCGACTCGTCGAGGGGGGGAGTGAGAGAGAGAGAGAGCGAGAGAGAGAAAAGAAAAAAAAAGCGAAGAAACGCGTGCGAGAGGCTAACGTTCGAAAAACCACGGTTGGCGAGGAGAAAGAGAGGAGCGGAGATTAGAGGAAAACAGAGGGAACGAGTATTCGCGCGAGACGCTCGAAGGCTGGCGAGCGAGGCTGTGTTGTGCAGAGGTTATAGGCAACGTGGCGGGCCAGGAGTGCACTGGCGAGAGAGAACACGAAGAGGAGAGAACCCGTGGACACGGACGAGGCTCGAGAGCGTGGCGTGGTGAAGCGAGAGCGGCCAAGAGGCGCCCTGAGCTGAAAAGAAACGAGAGAGAGAGCTCGAAGCATAGGCAGCAGCGAAGATCAGAGCGAGGCGAGCCGACCCGGAGAGAGAGAGCCATTCATCTTGGCGCGCCTAGGCGGCGCGCGATTGGTCCACCGCGGATAAGGGAGCGGCGCGATTGGTCGGCTCTGTTTACCAGCTGGTACCCCGGCGCGGCGCGCTCGAGGATCGTAGAAGAGAGGGGGGAACAGAACGGAGAGACAAGCGGCGCCATTATTGTAAGGGGTTACATTTAGCTGGCCGTGGGTTGTAGTACGCGGCGTTCGGGATAGGGGGCTATAGTACCTTCATGCATGGCCCATAAAGGATTCGTCGACTATCCGAGAAGTACGCAAGAAACGGCTTCTAACACCTGACAGGGGCCACGCTCTTCTCTTCTCTTCTCTCTCCGCGTGCCGTCGCCTCGTTCGCCGTCGCAGCCCAATTTCCTTCGCTGGGACCGCTGCGTTGGATCAGCTGGGTGGGCCCGAGGAACGACGAAAGACCCGCTGCTTTATCGCCGTGCGTCGTCGCCCCGATGTGGAAGGAATCGTAATTACCATAAAGGAATCGTAACGAGAGCCCCGGTCCGGTGGATCCTCGGGAGCCGAACGACGCGATGCTCTGAGAGACTCGGCCACAGACGAACGTTCCGCGGTGTGTCGTCCGCCGTCCGCCGTCGCGATCCGTCGCGGTGCCTCGCGGACCATCATCATATCCCTCGCGTCCGCTCTCGGTTCCTGTGATAATGTGTCAAGTTGCGTAAGTGGCGATCGAAATAGTGGGGGTCAAAGGTAAACGGATAACCGAAGGGAAAGGCCCAGGAGACGGGACATTGTGAAAGAAGGGTGCGGAAAAAGAGCTCGGAGGAATCGGTGTCGTCGGAATCGGACGAGTAAAAAACCCCGGTGCGAACGGTGAGTGCGCGAAAGATGAGGCAGCAGCTGGCGCGCTCGCCAGCGGCACGGTGTCGGTGTTGAGACACTCGACCCGGTCTCCGTGTCCGGGCGTGTCATCGGCATCGAGGCACCGAGAGATCGGCAACCGGTGACAGCCGATATGAGTTCGAAATTCATAATCGATAGTATGCTACCTAAGTACCATCAGCAGTTCCATCATCAACAGTTGTTCACGAGCGCGAACCCAGGCACGATCCAAGCGTGCACCACGAGCCCCGCCACCGCCAGTCTAGAGTCCAGTTTATCCGCGGCTGCGGTCGCGGCCGCGGCAGTGAATTACGCGCAACAGCACAATTCTCCGAGCCCTACCGGCTCCAGTCCCCAGCACTCGGGCAGCTCAGCGTCTACCTCACCGGCGGCACGCACCACCTCTAGCATGTATCCGTACGTATCGGCGGCGGCGGCGCATCATCATCATCAGCAGCAGCAAGCGGTCGCGGCGGCGGCCTTCGGTGCCACGTCCAGCATGGTGCCGGGGTTCGGTTCCACCGCGGCCTCGAGCGCCGCGTTGGCCGCGGCCGCGGCCGTCGACGCCGCAACCGCCGGCGACAAGTCCTGCCGCTACACCGCCAGCCTCGCGGGAAACGTCGCTCCATCTTCCGCGGACCCGATGGTCAACTACACCCTCAGCCATCATCACCAGAACGGCGCCACACCGGGCAGTTTGGTATCCTCCGCATCTGCATCATCCGCCGTCTCAGCGGCGTCCGCCTCCATGGCTGCCGCCGCGCAATTCTATCATCAGGCCGCCGCCGCGTCGGCCGTCGTCGATCCCTTGACGTCCTGCCAACAACCCACCACCGGACAGCCCGGCATCTCGGACATACCGCGGTACCCGTGGATGTCCATCACCGGTGAGTCCACCTTCGATCTTTGCATTTGCACGGAGCCAAACACTCACTAGTGACGCTGATACTTGACGCGATACATGTTTAATATTGTCAGTATTATCGGAGCTACAGACTTGAACCCATTGCTAAAACAACAATGCATCGTTTCGACGCTTCGAAATGGCGGGATTAAAGCCCGAATATAACGTATGAATTAGCGTATAGGCATTTGTTTCGGCTACGATTCGATATACCAGGTGGTGAGCAGAGTCTGGAGCAGAAGACAACAAGTTTTGGGAAGAATTCATCTAAGTATCGATGAATTCTTCCTAAAAATTGTTGTCTTGATTCGTTTTAATCAGATACCTATACGCTAATTCCTACATTGTGTTCTGGCCTTAATCCCGCCATTTCGATGCATCGAAATGATTCATTGTTGTTGTAGCAATGGGTTTAAGTCCGTAGCTCTCGTAATATTGGAAAATAGAATAATAATTCAACGTCGAATCAGTTATTCGTTTAAATCCATCCCTAGTATCACTGCCTGCATAGTCTGCCGACAGCGTAAAACCATTGTTTGTATCGAAACTTGTATCGCGACAAGTATCAACGTCAGTATACCGCTTTACAAACTGAATTCTGCATAAAGAACCCCGTTTAACCCTTCAGTGGACTCTCAATCTCAACTGGATTACTTTACTTAGTATTGATTTTTACGAAATTGGTAAATTGAAACCAACCTTCCTTTAAAGCATTTATTATTATCGATAATTGCTCAAAGCGTCTCCAAAAATCCACTTAAGGGTTAAATAGATTCTAATCCTCTGATTTTGATCCAATATTTGTGCAAACAGCCTAAAATTCGTCGAAGTTTGCTGGAATTTTAAACTTTCTCTTGTCTCGTGATAAATCTCCAGCAAACTTCGATTCTCCGATGTTTACATCGTGGTCACTTCTTGGGAAATGGACTCTCGAATGGCCAGTCAAATGTGGATAGACTAGCTGGAAATTCTAAACTCGGATTTTTTTCCTTTTCAATGCCCTCGAGCGACGGACCTTGGTTGTTGTGATCTAGCTTAACACGTTTGCTGCGCTAACTTTTTCGTGGATTTTAACGTTTCACGTTTAACATGGCACGGGACGAGCATGTTCCGTAATTTCAACTACACGTCTGTAATCTTGCAAGAAGCATCGAGTCCATAGACTTGTTATAGAGATTCTTAACATCCTTTCACGAAGCAAAGCTCGCAGCAAACGTTTTACGCTGCTTGTTTACCCCTGCGTCCCATTTTGTTCCTCGTAGATACATCCAGCTTCCCCGTAGTCGAAACCGGGATAAAATTCTAGTATCATCGAGCAACTAGAATATTGTTTAACGGCAAACGTACACGCTTGTGTCACTTGTGTCAGGGTCGATTAGATTAGGTCGTATCTATGAGAACATAGATTATCATTCAGCTGGAAAATAAGCATTTTTGGGGGATTTGTCCCTAAAAAACGGTACGATCGAAACGCTTGAGGTGTTCACCATTTACTTTGCATAAAACTATTCGATAATAATAGTTTTAAATTGAGCTAACTAAACAAATATGCCTCCAATCTGCACCACGAAGACTTCAAAACTACCCATAGCGTTGGCCTAAAAGTTCATTGTTAGTTTGTCTGCTCGTAGAGAGACTGAAATCTAATATTTTCTTCATTTTTTCGCTCCAAATTATAATACTCGTCTCATATTATAGAAATCATAATATTTTAGCTATCTTTATTACACGGTTCGTCATTATTATATCTCAGTCTTCTCTAAAATCTTTGTTCCGAACAATAAGTTATGGACACGAAAGAATTTTTATTCTTTTTTTAAGTCTTTCTGCTACTCTTCGAACAGACGGTACTTTGTCTATTATACCGTCGTAAATTTCGCACACCGATGTATTTTTCATGTCTCTATCGGTATTTCCAGCTCTGAAAATAAATTGGGGCTACTTAAAACACTGTAACCACATGTTCATTTCACCTTTAAATACCGTAATTAGTTGAACCCATTTATAATATAAAGTTTCGTATCTTCGAACGGCCTCATTAATCAACGTGAAGTTTGCATTTCACTGTGGAGCCTTGAAACAATGAATAACGTCCTCTAATGCCTACCTTCCCACACGCACACTGTCGCTAAAAGCTTGTGCAAGAACCTTATTACAACTCATCCTGATTAGGCTATGCAAATAGCCAGTGTCGCAAAAATTTCGCTGTATCAAGTTGCCCCTATATCTACTTAACCCATTTTCCTCCATACCGTTAACACAGAAATTCATAATCCGCGTGTTTATGATTTTCTTATAACGCCTACTATTTCTCTCCAATCCGGGTGAAATTTCGGTTAGGTGCTCTTCGTGCTCCGACGGAAAGTGTGAGCAACTTAGAATGCTGCATTAGGATCCAATGGACCCCAGTTTATATTCCTGCGTTTATATCTTTCGTAGACGTTTCGACATTCAGATAGTGATTTCCATTTCTTTCACGACGGTGTCAACGCGCTTAAAAACGGAGCGTGGTTAATTTGCGGAAATATAAGCTATAAAGCAGGTCACAAGGCTTGAAACGAGGATTCTTTATCAAATGACACTCGTGCCCCGTTCACCCTACGTGCAATAAAGCTCTAACCCAATAAAAGAAATTTTAAATCCAAGTAACTCGCGATTCAGCCATGTCGCGGCTACGACAAAGTAAATACCGACGCGAAATGTTTAAAAATCGCCAATTTGCGTAAGGACGTACTTCAATGCGTATCTTGGCCGTTGGTCACGCTCGACGGGAAAACGGAGATAGCGGTTTGAAAAAAAAAAATATTTAACTCGTTACTTTTAATCTCGGTCTATCGTACGCGATCGTTAAATGCTCCGTTTGCGTTTCCTCTTTCCGAACGGAAGATGGGAAATGGCCGATACGCTAGCCCGGGAGAGATAGATCCGGCGAACCGTCCGTGGCGTTTTAATATGGCGCTAAATTGGCCGTCGAGAAGGGTGAAATCAATAATAGAATTAACGTTATCGGCGATCGGCCATTCGTACGTCATTTCGATCGTTGTTACGCTATCGACACGCATTCGCGTCGGATGTTGTTCTTAATAATGCACGAGAGATAACGATAACGCCTGTAGGTTGCACGAAACGCACGATTAAAAAGTAACAAACTCGTCGTTTCTTCGGTGCGTTATTTGCAAGTCAAACTTCGTTTCCAGGAATAAATTAATGGCGTGGTAAATTGCTGTTCGGTGCTCCCCGCTGCGGATTTATCGGTACAATATTATCGTGCGATCGGAATCGTGCAAAACACGCGAACGGAGATTCGCGACTATTTATGCAGAAATTAGAATCCTCTTGTTGTCGCGTTTCGTAGTCCTTGAAAGAGCATTTCTACAAAAAGTATAAAATGAAACGCAGGAATAGTCTGGGATGGAGCACCTTGGATCGAAAACTGACCTACGGTGTTTAACAATTTTCTGAATTCCCCTGTCTACTTAAAACGCAGTCGTTCGTTAGATTACATTGAATTTCCTTTGTAAATTAATACCCATTAACGGATTCTTAAAACGGACGCGTACAGGCGAGCGGAGCCGCGGGCAAAAGCTATTAAGGCTGCTGGGAAATAAATGGCCGATTGAAACATGCTCGGATTTACCACGCTATGGCAACAGTTGTTGTACCCCTTTGTTTTCATGCGGCGATAAAGTCTAGTCTTCGCGGAATAAAATACCTTCCTTATTTTAGTATACCATGTTGTCCAAACAAAGTGTTGCAACTTGCTTTCTCGGAAGCCAGCAAAGATATTGACTCCATTTTTCTTAGTTAAACGGACCAGGTTAATTTCATGTCGAACTTTACTCTTCCATCGCTCCTGTAAAATTCGCACGAGGCAATTACACAAAGGGGGGCATTAATAATCATCTCAAGCCTTCTCACGAAGCTTCATTTGTTCCTCGATTAACACAACGTCTCAATTGATACGTCACGGAAGAAAATTTAATTTCGTCCCGTTCTAAGGTTCCAAGTTCAATAGTTAACGCCGACTGACGTCCATTTCGAATCGCGAGTGATCATTCCCGCTCAAAAGCGTTCGTTTGCTTACACGATCCGTTATAGATATCCGTCGAGTACGCGGTTGGAAAATAAACGGTTTTCGTTTCGCGTGCCGCGAGGGACGGCTAAATGAATTTTCCGCGACGAGCGTTTGTTCGTCCGATCTAACACAAGTTCCGACACGGTGAACAGCGATCCCGATTGGCGATTCTCGTCGATGTTGGGGATGTTCAATTTACGGGAACAATGGGCAAGCGTGCTCGAGGCGCGATAGGAGGCCTGAAACCTCGCGCCGTTTCCGCGACGAGCCGTGTTCCCTCCGTGTTTCGCATAATGCATTCCTCGCCGCGCTTGTACACGCTCGGCGCCTTTGTCCGCGGGGGCATTAGCGCGAACAAAGTGCCCGACGGCGTTTAACGCGTGTATTTTGCGCGAAACGAGCGTCAACGGCGACCTGTCGTCGCGCGAAAACCGCCTCGAGTATTTTTGAAGACGACCCGCGACACATCGGTTAACCATTGTTTTTCGGAGCCCGTTGTTCCTCGCGGCGACGATAAATTTCACACCCCCCGTCCCTGCCTCGCGTCGAGAATTTCGCGAAAGAAACGCGCTCAAGGTTTCTCGGGGGCCTGGAAGATACACAAAACCGAAATAATTGCATTTGCTACACGACAGAGCTTCGTTGCTACGGGATACGTCTCTCTTTTTTATTGTTATGCGTTTTACTAGTCCCCCGCCGTATCAGTTACGAGTTAATTAAAAACAATCGTCTGCTTTTCATTTTTCAATTATATATTTTGGGGTGTGGAAACGTCCCACGATATTAGTTACGTTTTCGCGAATACACGGCTAAATGTTGAGCTTGAATATCGTTTTGTTTTGCACGAAATTATTAAGATAAAGCGGGGTCAGGAATGAATTGTTCCTTGCAATTACGCGAAGGTCATCTTCGCGAAAGGCATTAGCAATGCAATAATCAGTAATCAGTGTTTACCGAATCGTAAACGACGAGTAAATTTAACGTGACGTATGTAAATATTTTTTTTTAACGAGTAGATAAAACTAAAAACTCCACTCAAGAATTTAATTAGAACATAGAAAATTTACCACGTCGCCGATGAAGGATTAAAAATATGAATTGTAGAATAAACGCCACCGGTAAATTGCTGCGCGTCGGTTTTGCTAGTTAGTTATTATTTAAATAAAATTTCGCCGGCATCTCACGGTTCAAACGCGAGTTAAAAATAAGTCGTTAACGCAAAATGAAATTTGTTTACGCGTGGCTTCGTTCCCGAGATATTCGAGTTTGAAAGTGAGGTATGCGGCGCACTCGACCATATCCTTCGTAATGTATGTCTTTTTAATCCATGCTAGTTACTTACGTCTGGTTTTATAAACATTGACGGTGGCATAATGTATTTCTTATCGGCCTTACTACCTTAATTAATTCTTAATTTCCAACATGTTATTACGATAACACGACGCAACTAAATATCGCCGAGTACAATTTCTTAATAGTTACTTCTCAAATAAATGAGTTACATTATTCGACGGTGGAACCCGCATATATGAGGCGATAAAACCTCCTACTATCGAGTAAAAAAATCTTATAGCCGCTGGGAAAATAAAAAATGGTGAATTCATTATGTTCAATTGGTAACTGCCTGTTTATTTATACAGATATGACTCTGTACGCAATAACAAGGAAAATATTTTTAGCGTATTTTCTGCTGTTAGACTCGTATTAATTTCGTGCCAGTATCAATCTTTTCGAACGCAAGTGCAAACGGTAAATCACAATCAGACTTCCCAAATTCGATCTCCTTCGATCGAAAGACAGATCTTTCGTCGCGGGGAATCATTTCTTCGTAACATCGTACGCGATAAACAGGATGCTCGAGGATTTCAAAGCTCGTCTCGAGAAATTCTCGTGGCAAGTGACTTCAGAATCTCGACCCAGGCTAACCCTCGTAGGTACCCGAGTGTCTCGGATACTCTCGCACCCTAAGACGTTCACCCTTCTGTATTCAAAATGTCAAATATGTGCGAAACTTTTGTCCAGGAACGGATACCGAATAAAACCAACGTAGTTAAATTTTCCAATTTTTATTCGACCCTTGAGCAGCGTTGGGGGAAGAAAATTAAATCGTCATTTATTACAACTGAAATCCTGGACGCTTGGTAACTTTGTTAATAGCGAAAGTGTTATAATATCGAGTATTTCATGGAACAATGGTAATAGTCCAATAACGATGATCGTACGATTTCGCGCGTACGACGTCCTCTAATAATTCGCTCCAACTATAACGATCTCATCGACCGACCGCTAGACGGGCGTCGAAACGAACGGCCGCCTTAAAATATCGCGTTGCATCCGGGGCTAACGCGGGAATATCCACGCGATCCGCGAATTAACGTCAGTTCTAGCCGATTTTAAATTACCAAGACGACGAAATTTTCGTCTCGGTCGCCCGGCGACGATACGGCCGTTCGAATATATCGCGATGAAGCCGTAATCGTCGAGTATGCAAATTATTTACCGTGGACCGTTCCGCTATCAACGCCATGCCGTGATGCTCCTATAAACGTATTAAACTGCTGAGCTTTCACGCGTTTTTTACCATTGACTCGAGACGAAAGAGAGATCCACGGTTATGTCTGCGAATAACGACGCGACTCTAGGCGTTCGAGGATCCAGGGTTACCGAATGCGTTTCGATCGTACGTCTTCGATTTATTTATTACCCGTATCGCGATAGAGATCGCGAGCTTAATTGTTTGCGTTCGATGATCTCGAGGCTACCATCGAACTGATTTCGATGGATTTACACGCTTTGGCTAGCATAAATTTTTTGTTAGAGAGATACTTAATTTGCTGTACAGGATATTAGCAATTGGTATATGCATATCCTGATAGATTGTTAGGTTTTAATGGCTTCACGGTTCAATTTGTTCGATGGAGAACATGTTAATTGCTGGCTTCCTTAGCGATATCTCATACGAGACTATAGTCGTACTATATGCTCACGAAAGTCGATCATCTTTAAATATTTTGGAATTAAAACGATACGTATATTTTTCTAATATTAATCTTAATCCCAAATCGTAGCAAGGTTTCTAAAATCGTGCCAGTGCGATTTATGAATTTACGCTAAACGCGTTCGCTGCCACGCATCTGGCTTATCACGTACATAGGTTATGTGACACGCATCTAGCTTATCACGTTATTTATGTAACACTTTATTTCTCATTTGAAACCGCCGTCACGGATGCGTAACATCGATGATTTATCGCTCTACGCAAAGAATTCGAATCTATTTTAAATTATTAGAGAGATAACGCAAGAAAAATCGAAAGAAAGTTATTTGTATTCCCTTCTTTTCGATCCGTTTAACAGAGAGGACTGGTTTTACTCGCTCTGCAACGAACGCGAGTTCACCTGGTCCACCTTCGTTAGACTATACCCCGCGAGCTTGAGTCCTTTTTTCCTCCGCGACGCGACCTTATCGGGCACCGTTCGCGAGAAGCGTCTATTCGTGATTCAATAAAGTCCTTATCTGGTTTACGAGTGCGTAAGAATAACTTTTACGATCCGGGAAACCTCCGCGCTATTGCTCTTGTCGCGGTAGTCGCGGTGTGATTTATCGGGACAAATGTTCGTCCATAGTCGGATAACGCCGCGATCGAGCCATTATGGTCGCTAACTCCTGGCAGCGCGGATGACCAGGAAAATTTGAGCACGGTAGCTGGCGTCGATGACGACTTGCTTCGCCATTTTACGAGACCTCCACGAAAACCTTCTGTTGACCCAAATAACGTTTAAAGTGTAGACGACAGGGGCTGGCCAAAACGTTCGAAATATTTGGATACCATCTTTGGGAATGGATTTAATAAATAATGACTCTTACGAGTGACTAACGGATGCCAAGCGCTAGAACCAAGATGGAGGTCGCAAGATGTTTCTCTCCGTTTCGAAACGGTTTGGTGTCTTTGATCGGGCGCGTTTCTTGTCGGGCGTCGCGATTACAGGAGATAGACGTCAGCCTAATCCGGCGACGTTTCTGTTTAATCGAGGGAGAACGGGTGGGGGGGAGGGCGAGGGATTAAGTCCCGTTACGCTCGAACGTTCCACGATCCGTTCGTCTAATCCTCGTTCCCAGGCTGGATAGAAGTTACAGCGAGAGCTTTGCGTGTCGGTCCGCCGCGAATTTCCTACTTTCTAATTGCGTATCCGGTGGAATAAGTTTCGACGCGCCTCCCCTCCTCCCCCGTTGCTCGATTTTTCTCTCCCTCCTTGCAACCGATGCTCCCTTGATGCGCTCCTTGGGTTTGTTCGCGTGTTGGGTAGTTCGTCCGTAGCCGCGTGCATGTTTCACGTACCGGGGTTAAAGAGCTCGATAATATCCGTATCGGATCGATTCGCCACGAACACTCTCTCTAATTACGATTCTTTCTATTTTTACTTGCAGATTGGATGAGCCCCTTCGACAGAGTCGTGTGCGGTGAGTATTATCTTGTTGCCGCTGGCGACGTTGCTGTTAGCTGAAACCTATCGCCTGGAAATTTTTTTCGTTTCGAGCATCGATATTTGGAGACGAGGTTTTTTCGCCTTATTTCGCGATCGCCGCCGATGTAGTCCGCGAGAACTGGCGGGAAATACAAACTGACTTCGCGTGGTGAGTAAAAAACAAAGAATTTTCTGCGAAACAAATCGCTATTCTGTACTTTCGAGCGTCCTTGAAAGAGTTAAAAATTTAATGTATGCGCGAAGATCGTCGGTTCGAAGCGGTCGTAGAAGTAAAAGGGACTCTCGAGTTCCCCGGGCGTGTGTGCAGCCCGCACATGTGGCAGCCATACTTTCGAGCGTAAAAGCCAGTTTCATTCACGGGGCGTAATCGTACGAGACGGTCGCTAGTTTTTCGTGGCTCCTATTTCGCTCGACGATCGAATTCCCGGCTTGGCGACGAAGTAGAAACTATCGAATGTAGCAGCGTAACGAGACGACGTTCGGTTATTTTTTTTAGCGATCGTACGAAGGTCGAGGAACGAGTTCCCAGAGTCCGCGGGAAGATTCGGTTGTAAAAGTTTGAAGTTCGGCCCGGGAGTTTGGCGATAAAAGCGCGCCGTCGTTAAACTTTACTTACAATTTCATCCGACGATATACCGGTTGAAATAAGTCGCTTTAGAGCTAATTCGCGCGCCTATTTCTCGTTCGAGGACCCGTCGATGACCCCGCTCTTGCTTTCGCCGCGATGGCGCCGTTCGCGGATTCATTGCTGCGTAAAACAAAAAAACAAAAAAAAAAGAAAAAGTGTCCTTGGTCGGATTGCGTCCCGAACCCACGTGGCTGGAATTGTGTCGGAGAAAAGTCAAGGCCACGAGTTCGAGTTCGAGTTCGGTCGTTTACTCGAATCCTGTGTGCCGGGTAGCACGTGCTACCATAACCCGTACCCTATTCGTTTATGTTGGTTGCGCATGCAAGAAGGACATGTATACGGCCAACTACACCTGTCGTCGCAGTGATAATGTTGCCCGCAAATTATCACCGCGACTATCTTTTATACGGCCTATTACGGCCTGACAATGACGCAGTAAACAGCGATTAGGTGAAATTAAAACCTCGCTCGTCGGACTTATCGCGATGGTTTGTTTACATTGGGCGGATCATAATTTCAAATAAGAGGAAGTCGCTGTGCGCGATGGGAACAGTTAACCGGGTATTTACACCGCCAGCAATTCGAAACGAAACACAATCGGGACGAGGGTTGCTCTATAGTTTGCTTACCAGGCATTTTAGTATAATAGAACAGGCAATCGCGAAAGAAGCGTTTTTTCGTTTACGAATCGATCGATCGTTTGCTTTTGTTTGATGGTAGGTGATTGGAGTTTACTTTAAAGGGCGGTTGAAATTCGAGGTCAGGTCGATATGGCGGACGAATCGGTGTTTTCGAAACATGGAGGCGTGCAAGGAGTTCCTGGCACCGTCTCGACGGTTCGTACATGCGCGTAACAAACGCAACTATAATGCGTTTCTGGCTGCGTCAGCCGAAATACCTGTGGGAATGTGTTGCACGAAGACCTCCAGGATGTTTGACTAATTGTAATCAAAGTTATGTGCGCGAATCAACGTTAGCCCCGCGGATGGGCGATGCATTATGCATACGGTGCTCGTTCACTGCGTATTCCTTTTTGCCCTGATCTCTTTTGCATCGATAATCGCGACGCGAAAACATCGCCACACTTTCAACAACGACGTACAGTCCAGGGATCCTCAACAGCCATATCCATCCCTCGATAAATCACCAGCGAAACATTTCAAAAGAAAACAAGTGGGATGTTAAAAATTTTTGTTGAAAAGGTTTGAGAGATTCTAGAGGCCAAAATAAGAAGAAAATCAAGGATACTAATTTGCTGATTGAAGCTTCCTTAAAAAGTTATAGAAACATTTCCGGCCACACAGTATATTTTCGGTAAAGAATTTTTTTCTCGAAAGTACGTAGGATTTCGAGGGTACGTGTATTCACAAAAAATGATTGCAATTGGCCCCCCTAGCTAAAAATAATTTTTTTAGAACGATTTGAAATTTTTTTTTTTCGCCGAGAAATTTAGGCACCTACCCCCTGTCGATTTTTCTTAAAAATTCGTTTTTCATTTTTAATAATTTTGTTTGACGTCCAACAGAAAAATTTTCTAACACTTTTTTGTAGGTACCCATGAGCTCTACTTCAGAAAAAGTTTCATTGAAATATATTCACTACTGTAGGAAATATGGCTGTTTGAAAATTGGACCATTTTTGTTGGGGTTTTCTCATATTCCGGGGTCAAAGACCAATTTTTTGAATATTTTTGCAATTTGTACATATTCTACATTAAAGTACGCGTAGTTTGCTTTTTTAAACATTAAAATCGTCCTATCCGTTCAGGAGTTATGGTGTTTTAAAGATTCGCATGAAATTTCAGGGAATGATTTCTGGCCAGAAATTATATTTTCGGTAATGAATTTTTTTCTCGAAAGTCGATAGGATTTCGAGGGTATGTCTATTCACCAAAAATGATTGTAATTGACCCCCCTAGCTAAAAATAATTTTTTTAGAACGATTTGAAATTTTTTTTTTTCGCCGAAAAATTGAGGCACCTACCCCCTGTCGATTTTTCTTAAAAATTCGTTTTTCGAAAAAAAAGAAAAGTTGTCTAATACTTTTTGGAGGTACCCATGAGCACTATTTCAGAAAAAGTTTCATTGAAATATATTCACTATTGTAGGAGTTATGGCTGTTTGAAAATTGGACCATTTTTATGGGGTTTTTCTCGTTTTGCGGGGTCAAGGACCAACTTTTCGAATATTTTTGCAATTTGTACATATTCTACATTAAAGTACACGTAGTTTGCTTTTTTAAACATCAAAATCGTCCTATCCGTTCAGGAGTTATGGTGTTTTAAAGATTCGCATGAAATTTCAGGGAACGATTTCTGGCCAGAAATTATATTTTCGGTAATGAATTTTTTTCTCGAAAGTCGATAGGAATTCGTGGGTATGTCTATTGACCAAAAATGACTGTAATTGACCCCCCTAGCTAAAAATAATTTTTTTAGAACGATTTGAAATTTTTTTTTTTCGCCGAAAAATTGAGGCACCTACCCCCTGTCGATTTTTCTTAAAAATTCGTTTTTCGAAAAAAAAGAAAAGTTGTCTAATACTTTTTGGAGGTACCCATGAGCTCTACTTCAGAAAAAGTTTCATTGAAATATATTCACTATTGTAGGAGTTATGGCTGTTTGAAAATTGGACCATTTTTATGGGGTTTTTCTCGTTTTGCGGGGTCAAGGACCAACTTTTCGAATATTTTTGCAATTTGTACATATTCTACATTAAAGTACACATAGTTTGCTTTTTTAAACATTAAAGTCGTCCTATCCGTTCAGGAGTTATGGTGTTTTAAAGATTCGCATGAAATTTCAGGGAACGATTTCTGGCCAGAAATTATATTTTCGGTAATGAATTTTTTTCTCGAAAGTCGATAGGAATTCGGGGGTATGTCTATTGACCAAAAATGACTGTAATTGACCCCCCTAGCTAAAAATAATTTTTTTAGAACGATTTGAAATTTTTTAATTTTGTCGAAAAATTTCACACCTATTCGAATTTTTTTCTCGAAGGTGGTTAGGATTTCGAGGGTATGTCTATTCACCAAAAATAATTATAATTGACCCCCCTAGCTAAAAATAATTTTTTCAGAATGATTTGAAATTTTTTTATAACTTTTTAACGAAGCCTCAGTGAAGAATTTGATATACTTGATTTTCGTCTTATTTTGGCCTCTAGAATCTCCCATAAAAATTTTTCCTAGGGGTGGCCGAACATCCTCTATAATCGCTTCAAAGCAGTATCTTTGCATTCCCTTAAAAAATTAAATTTTCCCCGATCCAGAAATGAGAAACACTGACATGGTGTTTGTAAAATGACTAGCTCGGGATACTTGTAAATCTTTGCGCGCGTTGTTTTATGGTCAGAGTAACGAGCAGGATAAGGTGGTCTATTCGCGTACGCGTTTTCGATTTCGAGCGTCGATCGATGGAAACGTGCTCGGGGCCCTGGAGAGTGGTCGATGGTTTTTCCCAGGAAGCGTGTCGTCGGTTCTCCAAATTTTAATATATCGATGGAAAGGGCCGGTTTTGGAATTCCGCGGCGCTCCGTTCGCGCTACGCTATAAAGTAATGCAAGATTAGCACTTTGAATTCAACTCAAGCGCGTCATTCTTTCTCCGCCACTGGCTGGCAATATCCGTCGCCGTGTCTACGGGCGTAATCTATCGCCGGTACGTGAACGTACTGCACCGTCGAGTTTTCAGATTGGCATCGGCGACTGGGTGGCTTCGAAGACCGCGGCCGATAGAATGGCCGTGCACGGTCTCGCCGTAGGATTCCAATTGGAGCGAAAATTATATACATTTTCGCCCGGGGAACGCCAGCGACACGGTATAATATAGAAAAGTGCCACGGTTGCGAAATTAGCTCCTCGATTCTTGAGAGATTCTGACTTCGACCTCTTCCGAGAGAGACTCGATCAATTTCCACGGTAAATAATACAATAAATTGCTCCTTCGACGAATAAGGAATTCCAAAATACGAAGTTCGAAGGTGTTTGAGAGCGTACGATAAACTTTTGTTACTTTGGGAACATTTAGTTGTAAAAGTACGAAAGAAGTACTTACGTACGTTTAGCGATACAATATTAACCGGGAGATACGCGTATCTAATCTTTCACTCTCGGTATGCAAACGCACTGCATTTTGAGGTCAGGGATCGGCGTTCTGCCCGATGGCTTCGCGGATATTATTCCGCGAGTCCGTTTCAGTAGGAGTCGCTCCGTTTGGATCGGTACCAAATTTTCGTAACTTATAATTTACGTGGAATCTGGTAACAGAGACGGGCCAAATGCTCGAATAAAAATTTTCGCGCTACGAACGAAAGATACTCCCCAAATATAAAATAAAAATTTAAATCGTTTAATAATCTCTTCTTTCGAAGTCGAATAGAATTCGTTGTGAGTTTTGTTGCGGGGAGGGATTAATGGTAAGTCGAAATAGCTCCTGCAACAAAAGGAGAAAAACCAGCGGAGCAAAATAGGATAATGGGAATCCATAGAACGGGTTACGTAACTCAGTCCCGTGACGTTTCTCTTTCCATTCTCCGACGGCAGCGAATGTTTGGCGCATTCGCGACAGAGTTCAGTGGCCAGTAAACGTCTAGCCGGGTTTTGTGTACGCTCGGCTATCACGAGATAATGTATAATTTATAAACAGTTCGATCTGCTGGCAGCAGTGCGCCGGCGAACATTCTTGTTGGCTTACTCAGGACTGTTCCAGGAGCGTTCCGTGCTCCACCACCCTTTGATTAACCCCCGCTGGTGTACTGCGTCGTTCCTGGAAACGTTTACCTCCTGTAACCGGGCAAAAAGGAACGGTAATGGTCGAATCTTCGAAATTACAGACAGAATTCGTTCCTTTCTACCTTATCGTAAAACATTGGCGGAACAAAATGTCCGTCGGTCGTGGCACTATTAGCCGCTCGATTTAGATATACGATCGCATTCTACATGGACGACGTAGGGCGAATGCTAAATGTTCCTAAAATCTCGCTACGGGACACGTTGGACGAATCGATTATTCATCGTGAAAGCAACTGGCAATAAAATGGACTTCGAAGTGTATTGTGATCAGAGATAGGCATATTTAAAAATCTAAAAATTGCCTTTTCCTCTGATATTTGCAAAAATTTTACAAAAATCTAAGTGACCCGTCTGCAACCCCCCTAATGGTCCACGATTTCTCAACAAGAAAAATTGGTAACCATTAGATCTTCATCGAGTCTAAGAATAATCGAGCCAGCGTGTATGCCTTTTATGTACCTTCTGGTCCCCAAAGCGCATAGTGACGAAGGGTGCAATAAAAAGGAAAGCGATCGAGGGTTGCCCCAAACGATACTATGGAGGTTCCGGGGTGGCGTGTAACGCGATTTTCGCTGGCCAGCTAGCGCGATAATGCCGCAACGGTACGGGCCAGTTTAATCTATCTCTGGTTCGCGAACGTTCTGCATTTTGATGTTAGGGCTCAGCGGCTTGGGTACGTTGGATTTCGGTGTGTACACGGGGGCTAGCACGAGATAATGTATAATTTATAATCAGACCGTTTCTCTGGCAACACTGCGCCACTGCACGGACTGAATCTTCCGCCCCCAAAAGCCCGCCAACCCCTCATTAGCATTCGATGATGGCTGCCGCGTCCTGCAGCGTCCGTATTATCCCATTTCATCGTTCCAGCCCTCCCCTACCTGGGCTTCTGCTCGTTTCCACCCGCCCTCGTCTCCCACTGTGTCTCTCTTCCTCGTCCCCCGTCTCTATTTCACACCTATCCCGTCTCTCTCGAGCCTGGTGCCATCAGGTACCCGACATTTTCCCCAAAAGACGACGCACGAACTTTGGGAAACTGATTGTTTCTTCCAGCTAGTGGGAAACTTGGACATTCCACTGCACCATGCGTCCTTCCATTTTGCATCAGAGGGTGCTTTTCAAACTTCTTCGAAATATTGTTAACGTTCTGATATTTTCGAGCACTACAAAAACAGTTAACGCTCCCCCCCCCAAGTGGTTTTCAATGTTTCTTTCGGTGAAGAGTTCACCCCTTCGTGGCCCAGGAAAGGAGAGTGTGGAGGCCAAGGGTAGGGAAGTTTTTGAGGGTGATCTTGCAAGATGATCGCGTCGAAGGTCGTCGCCGGGAAGCCCCGCTTCCGGGTAGGCCTTGGGAGAAGTCGGAGCCAGGTCAGAATCGTGTTGTCACCGAGATTATTGAAACTGCAGTTTTATGGGCCTTAAAAGCAGTTTAATTGCTGTTATATAAGTGTTTATGCGCCGGCGGGTTTGGCCTCCGCCTGCGCCACCCCGAAACGTTTATTTTATGGTCATACGGCGGCCGTGGCGGCACGTACCCCGTTTCGTCGCGTGCCGAAGCCATCATACCGATCAAATCCTCGGGACGACTGGGCCGATTCTAAATGTCACCGTAGATTCACGCTTCTGCCTGTTTCAAAATAAATATCTGCCCTCTCTGTCTCTTCTCCCCGGTGGAGGAGCTCGTGACACGGGTTATTTTCGGTCGCTCGAGGCAATTTCTGCGGAGACGCGAGACACCCACGCACCATCCATCCTTTCTTTTCTTTCCTCGCCCCCTCCCCCTTCTCGAGTCCCGGTCTCTCGCGAATATTTTCTTTATAATTGGCTTCGTTAACTGGTCGACCGGTAGATACTTTATCCATTTTTTCTCTCTCTCTTTTCTCTTTTTTTTTTTCTTCGTTTTACGCTTGTAAATTTCCGACGATAAGCGAACCGGTATCGTCGACGCGCTATCAACCCGTTCGCCGGCGAAGTACTATAGCGGAAGTGCATTCGAGAGAGTCGTTTGCAAATACGACGTGCCTTAACGGCGCACGAACCGGCCGTTTCGCCGTTTTCATTCACTCCCGTACCCGGCGACATGTTTATTTTGAGCGATTTCCTTCGCCCCGGAATCCTACGGATCGGCAACCGCACGTACGGCGCTCCTCCAGCCCCGACACGCTTTTATTCCCCCCCGATGATGATATGCAAACGATTGCGTCGCGTGCTCCGTTACACGTCGTTACGGATTTAAGAAACATCCATAGTCACGGTGCTGCGCGACCGGACAGAATAGAGCGATCGATTTGGCGAACGGTCGCTCCGGAATTTCTACAAACGCGATAAGACCCTGTAACAACGCCAGGGACGTTTCGTTTCAAACAGAGACTTTAACTCGACCTGCGCCTCGAATAGAAATTTCAGATCGTGCTTAATTTCCAGCCTTTTTTCACCCAATTAGCGATAACTTATCGAAACGGTATGCAATTCTTCATACGTCGTTGGCTCGACATAAATATTCGGGACAATTTTATTGTTTTTGTTAAAATAAGTGAAAAATAAACACAAAACGGCGGGAGATATAATCGTTCGCTCGGTTGCGTCTGACAGTAATTAAACGGATACATTATTTTCGCAAAGTGTGAAAAACAGGCCAATTAATATTAGCCCGACACTCGCTTCGGTGATATTATTGCAGGGAAATCGTAAAATGGCGTAAAGTGTACTGATTACGGTAACTGCGAACGTTAAGTGAACAACGTCACTATCTGTGCTCTTCTTTATGTAAAGTGCTTGTATTTGTCTTACGTACGCTAAAATTTATTCTGAATGTATACTAAATACGTTTGAAGGAATATTGTCGAAATACAACTATTTATTATCCATTAGCTAAAGAATTCTAATCATATTTTTCGATATCTCGCGGTTGTTACGCGAGCTGGTACGCGGAAGAACTTTTAACCTCGATGTTCGCGAGTTCTATTAAGAAAATAACAATTACCCATAAATAATGAACACTTCCACCGGTAGCGGATCGGTAAATCGAAGGTTAAATAAAATATTTATGAGTTGAACAAAGAATAAAGATTCGATGACTATCTACGCGAGCGTATAACGATCCTGTTAAGTTCATAGTTGCCGTCCATCTTTCAGACGATAAGATTAAACGCGCAACGTTCACGCTACGATTCTTCCGTCTCGGTTCAGACGCACGGAACTCGCTCCCGGGAGTCGTGATTCATTTTCTTATTCCTTTATCGCGAGATACTGCGCTGCGTTTCGGCGAACGTTTCGCGAATAATCGCGCGATAGGGCCGATGGCGTGCAAAAATGGAAAAGTTTCCACGCACCGGGGGGGGCAGCCTGCACTCGACTACATAACCAGCACGCGAAATTTCACCGGGGGACTTTGAATTTCACAAGGTCGACTTTCCTTCAGCCCTTTTTATGGTTCTGCCTCTATCCGTAGGATCGGTTTTTTCCTAACCCGGCGCAAACTTTCACCGCACCCTTTGTAGACAGTCGCGCGCCCCGCGTCCCTTAAGAAGCAATAAAGGCTTTACCCCATTCACGGGACGAGGAAAAAACCAGCCAAAATAGTCGATGCCTCTCAACGACGTTCGTAAATCATGACGTTTCTCCGGCAAGTGAAAGTAAAGGCTTTCGACGGTCGTGTCCATCCCCAAAAAATCTTGGCGAAATTCTTTACCCCTGGCGGGTTACAAACGGTTCGACGTCAACGTTAGATTAGACTTTCGTTCATCGCGAGCTATTTCTATGTTAAGAGTAATCGAAATTACCACTTTGGGAGCGAAAGGTCTCGTTTCAGTTATCCGGGGGGGATGGTTGTTTCGGTTATCCGGTGGTTGTGGGAAGAGACGCATAGGTGGGCGGACGTCGTGCGAAAACGCGATCCTGGAGCTTTGTCTGGAGTACCAGCGGCCGTCGAGTAGCCGCGCACGAGCGTTCTAATTTATAAACTCGTCCAACGAACAGATTACCAGGGGGAGTAGTCGGCGGCGCGCGTCGCGGCTGATCGTATATTCAGCGGTGCCATTTGCGCAAGCCGAGGGAGGGTCTGAAAAATCGAACCGTAGGTGAGCGCCACGACCGAGAGAAACACGGACTCGGCGTATCCTGGCGTTCCACCGGTACCGATAATTATCGGCAAAGGGGACGGCGCTGGGGGGACGAGGGGGGGGCCACGATTTATCGTAATTACACCGTCGGCGCTATCTGTTTCTCGATAGCTCGCGTGTTCGCCATTTTGTATTCGCGGTGCCCGCGAAGACGCGACGACCGTGATATTTCGCGTCCGTCCGCCATTTCGTCTCTCTGGATTTGACCAGTCTGCCAGAAAAAACGTACGTAATCGAATTAACACCTGCGAACCGTGCGATACTAAGGAACGATACTCGCGGGAGTACCTAAAAATGGTAGACAATGAAACGATGAAATTGCAACTTTATTGACAGAAGCAAATGCGTCTGGCGATAGCAGTATTGTGTTCCCCAAATCGACTGTTTACTTCGATGTTGGAATAATTGTTATCGCTACTTGGATCGTGCACGGTTGCCTAAATAGCGTGGAGAGGCCTACGAAACCGAAGAAAATTGCCCGACCACCGGGTCCTAAACAACGAACGTAGACCAAGATCCGATAAGGCTCGGTTCAAACGGTAAAAGGTCAACCTGGAAACAACGGACAAAGATAAAGCCGAGTGGAACGTGTGTCGATTGATAATAAATTCTGGAATAGATCTTGACTTACGGTGTTCCGCAAAAACGGAAAAATTTGCAACATTTCAAGTGTCTTGCAATCGCCCGAGAAGCCTAAAATGGCCTCTGGATCTGCGGTGAGCGGTTGGAAAATGTCACTGCACGGATAGAATAATATGACAATAGATCCCACCTTTCATAGTCGTACAGTTGCATATTGCAGACTGTAGTTTGCAGATAGTAAAGATCACCGGGGGTCGATTAAAGGAACGAACGTGTCCGTTGCAGCGACCTTTCGCGATTTCGGCCAGGTAGAGACGTTCCACGGGCTGAATTATGGTCCAAAGTCGGAGGCGTTCGCAGCTCGCGAAATTGCAAAAGGCTTGAGCCATTGTACAATGGGAGCGCGGTTAGGGTAAAATAGTGCGCTCGGCGCGGCTGTTCGGGCCGGCTCCTACGCTGCTAACAGGATTTCGTTGAAATACGATTATGCCCAGGGTGGAACGGGGATTGAGATAGCGGAACGACCGTTCTAATGAAAACTTAGGTTTAGAGGTTGGATCCACGCGGTGACTTGCATACCAATGCCGGCCAGGGAAATTCACGAGGCCGCCCACGCTCGAATTACCAGAAAAATAATCATGCACGCGGGCCAATTCGGAGCAGAGAGCGGGCCATAATTGCGCTTGTTTTGCGTCGCGAGATTCTTCATTCACGATCCTCTGCGTTTTACAACATTTCCAGCCCTTCGAGGCCCAGAAATTAAAACTAAACTAGTCAAAAAATTCCTGTTTACCTCAGAAGTGGTTTATCAAACGATCGCGAGATTTATTCTCCCGTGAGTCTTCCAAGAAATTAATCTCAGTTTCATAAAATTCTGTCGATTACAATGGGTAGCTGCTGAAGTGCAAAACAATTGCACAGCGAAAGGGTAAATGGCGATGCAAAGTGTTGCTAGATTTAACCTAGTACGACACGAACGTTCTCGGCGCATCTGCATACTTAGAAATGCATCCTTTTCAGAGATCCGAGTTACGAAATATTCTCCATTTATATCTGTCCAAGTTCGAATGTAAAATTAATTTTATTCGCCACTCCAAGTGCATACTAGAATTCAATCTTTCCTCCGTGAACTTTGGTTCCGTATTTTGTGGACAGGAAAAAAGAGTATCGTGTTTCAATTTATGTTTACTGTTATTAGAACGTATGCACGCGTCGCCTGGAGTTCGACAACGTTCGAAACCGATCTTTCCAACGTTGATCTTATCACAGGAATGTGCATTGCATGTGATACATAGTTGATGTGATAAAGTGTACTTTCTCTCGAGTTCGTTAAACCCGTCCATAAGTTCTGTTCTGTTGGGTAATTGTATTCCTGCAGTGTTTCTCTGTTCTTGGCTTCCTTAAAAGTTTTTATATTCCACCCTGACCCTCGTTAGAAATGTATTTATTCTAAATTAACCAGCGTTATCTCGTAACAGGAAATAGCATAGTCGAAACGCCCCAATATTTCAATCTCGCAGAGTTAAACTGTCGCCTCGAAGATAATTTTGAAACTGTACGTTGCTAATATATTTTTTAATCGATATAAATGTTAATCTTGGAGGCAACAAAGTTATTAGCTTGCCTGTTGGTGGCAAGACACCCTGTGTACACGAAAGTTGAACAGTTTCCTCGGCGGAGGGTTGTCTCTCGTTTGGGAGGACGTTGTTCGATGGCGCTCGACTAACTGTCGGATGCAGCAATTCCTCGAGATCCAGTTGCTAATTCGAGAAAACTTGTCTCCATCGACGGGGAATACATGTACAAAAGGAAATTCTCGCCTTTTCGAGGGAACGGGCCGGGTCACTATTTCCTCCAGAACCCCCATCTCGCGATTAGCTAAAAGTTCCCCTCTAACAAACATCTCGTTCCGAGTTTTCGAGTCGGATATCCTATTCTTCCGAGTCGCTGCTAGTCGAAACTTGTCTTCATCTCTATGCCCGAAAGTTTAAACTTTAGCGCGGTGTTTAAGAGAAAAATTGCTTCTCCCGACCCGAAACTTGGAACGTCCTTGCCCGTTTCTCGTTCATGCTCGAATGCACGACGATGGAACCGGAGGCGAAGTTTCTTGATTCAAAATGGAGATGGGGGAGGACGTTTTACATTTTACTCTAACCGTTGCCGAGCGAAAGGGACGGAGGAGGGGGCGGAGGAACGACGACGACGACGACGTCGTTGTTTTTTCCTCGATCCTGAAATCGACTACGAAATTTTCCCTTTTGAAAATGTAATCGTTTTTAGTGGTCGTCGCCGTTAGAAAACCGATCCTCCGGGGCCATAAAATTTATACACAGACTTCAACGTAACAAACGCGTTCGATTTCCACCTTTCTTCGTTACGTGGGCCCGATCGGGTGAGTTTCGAAAAATCAAATCCGTAGAAAGAAGGGCCAAAGGGGTCCTGCTGACAGATACGGAGGCGCGTGACGGCCGTTAAAACTTGGAGAATGTCACTTGGCAGATATAACACGGACAGAGTGTTATTTTCACGGTCGATAAAATTTTATGACAAGGATAGAACGATCCGGTGAAATATGTGACGAATAAGGATGTGCGAAGATCGTTAAATATCGCTGGAATCTCTCCACGTGCTGCGACAAAGCCTCCGGAACCGATCTCCGGATGATCCACGGTTATACAAACGTGAAATTTCACGGAAACGATTAACTCGATTCGGTATTAACGTTCCTCAACCCTTAAACATAAACTGGGGTAGCAGATTACAGTCCCGTGAGTTCTTTTAACTTCTCGAACGTCGCGTATGTTTCTTGCAAGTTCGTTTCCCACGACTGCCCGGAAACCTGATCCCCTAACTGTTTCGAGCAATTAAAATTCACTGGCGTCGTGGCGTTCACCCGTGACGAGCTAACAATGCAACAAAAGGACAGAGGCTATCGCTCTGAAAATTTATTCTCCGCGTTGTGCCGGTGTCTACCGTACCAGTGGATAGTAAATCAATCTGTTATCTTATTAAAGTGTCTCAAATATTACAAATTATAGTCTGGTTAAAAATCCACCCTCGCTCGTCTAAAGTGTCATCGAGGCTCTGTGCTCGGAGCAAGGGGACCTAGAACGGGTCAAAACGGACCCGCGTGGGCGTGGATCGTGCAATAAAGAGTAAATCGCGAGGCGTTCTCGCAGAACGGTAACGTTCAGCGGAAGGAACAGGATCGTCGTTAGGAAAACGTACCGCTGACACGCGGAACGACGTTGTCCGGGGCGAGAAAACGTGCTCACCGGACGGGGGACGCGATCTCGGGCTAGGGTGGATCCTAAGGCGATGGCTCTCGATGGCTGTGTTACTCCCGTAGCCGGTGCGCCACGGCGAGCGTAGCCGCGTCGGTGGAGAACGACCCCCCGGCGGGTACTATCGTAACAAATGTGCCCGTTTGCATAACACGACGACGAGCAATTCGGGTAGGTTTGACGGTGCGCGATATAGACCTTTAGCCGGCGCGAGCTAGACGAGGAGAGTATCACTGCGGACGAAGCGGGGCTGACCGTGGCTAAGGGAGAAAGAGAGAAACCTTGGAGGGTTGGAAGCTGGAGGAGCTCTCGTGTTCCTGTCCCCGGGGACTCGCCCGGTATAATCTATGTCTCCGGACGGCCAATACCGAACGGAGGGACTGCGTCGAGATCGCTCCTCCCCGATCCCCAGGTAGATTTACTACCGATCGGAATTACGATGTTTACGTTCGCGTAACGATCGAGGCTTGATTTACGCCGTCCGGAGGCCGTACGGTCTCTAATTGTCGGCGGGTAGTTAACGATTATCGACTCCCGCCGACCCCGGGATCGTTCGATAGGGGCTCGGAACGCGCGTACTCGTTTTTTTCCTTCTCTCCGGTCGTTGCCGGGAAGCTCGTGCACGAGAAAGCAAAGGAGGGACGCAAACACGGGACTCGTATCCCCCAGGACGTCGGGTATAATCTTGCGCTCTGAGACGATTGCCTCCGAATGGGGAATTGTCGTGTTGTTACGCGACCGTTCCACCCCCTCACGGTGTAAAATAACTTTGCCGCCACGGTCGGAGGGGAGTAATTTTTAATGGCTGGAAGATCGAGGGACCAATTAACATCGTCGATAACGCCAACAATGACGATCTTAAACGGGCTGTAGCGACGAATACGATCGAAATTAAACGAAGCTGAATCGTTCGGCAGATACGCGTGATCGTCGAGGGAAATATCTTTGGTTACCGATAGCCTGTCGAAATTTTTCGAGCCCACTGTGCGCCGACGTATCCACGCGCCGTGCTCTTTCACGGTACACCCCTGATACAGCTTATCACGACTTTTATCCCTCGATAAAAACTAAAGGCTCCATTTCCAGCTTTTGTACCGTCCCGCGGCTCCGACGGAGGATATTACGCCTCTTCTCTTTATACTTACGTACGCGAACAACCCGGCTGGTAGTCGTGTGCACACTGTCGCATGCAGGGTGTTCCCCGGGTTCGTGTGCGCGCCCGGAGAGCTCGATGCACGACGCACACGGACGCGCTGTCGTTGTCGTGCGCTTCGCAGACATATTCGGTGCTGCACGTTGGTCGTGGAAATTGCTTTCGGACTCCTCGCGTCGATAGTGATGGGTTCGAGGGGGGGAAAAAGGCAAACGAAACGCTGGAATTCCGCGTACCCGGTTAATTGGGACATAATTAAAGGTCCCGGTATCGCTTAAGGGCCCCTAAAAGTGACAATTCTTTGCTTCTGCGCTCAAACGCGACCCGATATTTAGCGGTGCTCCAAAATCGCGTCCGTAAAATTAATTCCTTCCTGCACTGTCGGTTTAACGAGCCTCCTCGCCGGAGGAAATTATAACTTCGTCGCGATTCGGTACCGTTTAATTCAATTTAAGCTGCGGAAAATAAGATCTAATGGACGATACGAACGTATTAGCGTCGCCATTAGGCTCCGTTAAGTCCTCTAGCGTGGTCCTATACACACGACGAACCCTGAAGAAGAGAAATGTATTTCAAATAATGTTGCAACCTCTTCTTAATCCTCGTTGCAATTCGAGCGAAATTCCGTCAGCCTCCAACGCGATAATGCAATGGCGTTCACTTCATTGTAGCGCGTTTCTGCTGGTCGTCAGCCGTAGCAGTTCTCTCCCGTGGAGGCGAGGTACGAAATCGAAAATCGGATCGTACCCATCGCCCGCGCCGAGCCAATACACGCCCGCGGCGAGTCGGTGTTCCCCTCGAGCCCTCACGGGCACAGAGAAACCGTGCGAGCGTGTGTGGCTCTCGTGGTCGTCGAACGTCGGGCGAGGGGGGACCCTGGCGGGGGAGTGGAGTCTCGTCGGGGGAGGGTGGAATCGTTACTAGGACCGGGCGAGGAGCGCGCATGCGCGGGGGATTCCCCTTTGTGCGCGGCGTGCCCGAGAAGAGCGCGAGAGCGAACCAAGAGCGACGAGGACGGACCGATAGCGGTCTCCACGGGGTGTGTGGGGTGCATCGGGGGCAGCTACAGCTCCCGGAGGAATTCGCCTATCTTGCGACTTTTATTACGCGTATGTTTGCCTAGCGAAGTCTTCTTCGTCGGGTGCAGTCAGCCAGTCTTGAGAGGATCGTGTGCAGATTTCCTTTGGACGATACGGCCGATCGTCGAATTAGGAAGACACGGTTCCGATGATTTCCTGCTACCCTCGGGGGCCATTTTTCCCCAACGTTCAAACTTCGATTCTTAGCCGGGAGTTAGGTTAATTAGAGCGTGAAGTTAACGGAAGATGAGATGTACGCAACCTTGAGAGACTCTCACGGATCATTTGCAACGTCTAATGTCCGGTAATTTGGTTCGAATTAAGTTGTTCGTATTGGCCTCACGCTCTCCTCGGAGGGAATTTTCGGTCTCTGTCATCGACCGTTCCGAAGACACGTGGGCGGACTATAAAGTGGCGAAGTTCGACGTCTACGAGAAATGGCGCTCGACGGAGCCGAGAGAGAAAAAAAAGGGGATCTCGCGATTCGATTCCGATTCTCCTCCGGTGATGCAGCGGCGAGGAGACAGATAAATGGTCGCGATAAAACCGCACCCTCGGTATTATTTGTATCAGATTTACGGGTGGATCTTTTTCTTGGTCGATCGTCCTCCCGGGGTCTATCGTCGACGTACGGTCCAGGCGCGGATTATCTGTTTAGCGACACGGTGGACGGCGTGCTCGCCTTGAACCCAATAACGGCGTTATTAGCCGCAATGAACTCGGGTGACCTTCAATTAGAAGCAAAATATATGTAGATAGAACGAGAGGAGGCAGATGCTTAAACTGGGTCTGCTACCGCTCGCGTTGATTGATAAATCAACCGAAAGAGACGTTGCAGGTGTCCGACATTTTTCCTCGGGAGGGAACCTTGGACGAGTATATTTAAACTGCTCCATAATCTTTTCCCAACGTTCCTTCGACCCGCGATCCGGTCGATTCGATAGAGCGATCAGGGTCTCGACCAATATGTACATCCCTGGACGAGGATTCGAGAGGGTAAGAGGCTGGCAAACACATTTCCTCGTCGAAGGTTAAACACCTCGGGGCTGTAAATTCCGAAATATCCGGAAGATTTCGCAAGGCGGTGTTCGGCCAGGAAAACGACAGTTGGGGGCTGAGATGGGGGTAGCGTAGGACGTAGAGAAGGGTGCCGAAAGGGACTAATGTCGTAAAGCCGCAACGTGCTCTGATTAAACATTACGCGGGCCTCAACGTTTTCGCGCCGCTGACGATGCCCACCGGCAAGATCTTATCCTTTCGATCGGTTCTTTCAATAAGGGGAACGATTCTTGTCGCTGTATATTTCGCTGGCTCCCTAATTAGTATGGATTAGGCGTGATCCGATGGGTGTTCGTATTGGCGCCACACGCCGTCGAGATCAGAGAGTCGCCATTGGCCTTCGCGCCATCGGCTCCGGACGGTTACGTTCGTCGAATGTAAAACGCGATTAGGCGCTCGAAACGTCGATCGATCGACTTTTTTATTTCTCGGTTTTTAAAGCAAAGATCGACGATTTTAAATGCAGAACTTTCTGTGCGAGCGAACGTTATTTACCGTAGATAAGAGGCGCCATTAAGAACGTACGGATATGTAATAGAAACACGTTTGTGACTAAGCGGACAGCGCGACACTCGGGAATAGTAAAAACGGTGTTCCTTTCGCGCCGAGAAACGAGCCTCGCAAGGTCGTGTTCGCAAAAGAGCCAACGTCTTTGTTAACAAAACGATAAATCATCCGGTTGTCGACGTAAACCAGAAATTCGCTAACAGAAACTTCGTGTAATAATTTTTATTATGCGGACTCGAGAATGCAAATGTATGCGCGTATAAATATAGCTGCGTGGCTATTTGGAAACCGTAAAAGGGAGTTTTCGTTGGATAGAAGTTCTTTGTTATTTTGTATAATATATATATTGTTTCTGTCTCGTAAAAAAGGAATTATCGAGGAGAAATAGTGCGGTAATAAATAAATTGCCGCGGAGAAATTGTGAAAAGCGCGACGGGATAAAAGCTTTGGCAGTACGTTTAAATGTAGGTCAGGAAATTTCGTGCATCGGGTGGAAGGGAATTATGGTTGGAGGCGGGCGCGCAGAAGAAAGAGGCAAGATACTTGAAATTTACGAGTGAAATAGACGGTGGATTGGAATAGATTTATGTGATCGGTAACGAGTGGAACGGACATTAATAGAATGGCGCGGAGGTGTGGTATGAATGAGATTACGGAGATACGGCAGTAAACGGGTGGATATTGTTTCCGAGACGAGACAACGCGAATGGAGGATCCATCTTTGTCTCAGCGTACAGCCAAGACGATTTTAACGGAGAGACCGTATTTACGAGCATGGCAGGAGCAACGGTGACACGAGTTTTGAATACATTGGATACAGAAGGCGAAGCGAGAAGATAGACGAGGGACCGTATATTATATCACAATGATCAAACCGAGAGAAATGACAAGTGATTGGCAGAGGGGTTTCTGCTCGTAGAACGAGACACGAGTGATATAAAACGGCTCGGGAACGAGAACAAGATGTTTCCGTATGATTTATTGGACGAATACCGATGCTGTGGGACGCGAGATAGATCGGGGCAGTTTTTCCACGCGATACCGCTGGCCAATAACGAGGAGGGGCTGTTTGGAGAGATTGAACTTTAAACCATGCGTGAAAGATCAATTTGAAGCGTTCGCTGCGTCTAATTTGTCTTCGTGAATAATTCGATAAGTTATCTGTGACTGCTGGAGATGTCAATAGACTGCAATAGTTGTGTTATTGAGAAAGTAATTAAAATTAAAATTCTGCATCGGATGCAGGCGTTTGGTCCTTGCTGTATTTGGGGCACGTTCGCCGTGTAATTCGAGCAACATTTTAAATAACAATCAAAACGACGCGCGGGCAGTGGCGGACATAAAACGCGGCGCACGGTCGTGTTCCGGGGTTCCGTTGACGAGCAATAATTTCCTCGGGGCGTCTGTACCTCCTCGGAACTTATTCCGTGTCTCGTCGAGTATCTTTCGGAAGCCGTGGCGGCTCTACGTCGGATGTTCTAAATTGCACGGGCACGACTTTTATTAGCGGAAAGAGGCAACCGTGGCATTTGCATGTAATGGTGCAAGGAACGGGAGGACCAGACCGTGAGGAAGAATGTTGGAAAATATTGGGGGGCGCGAAGGAGGGTCGCGAAAAGGGGAAGACGGTCGGGGAGGGAATGTAAGGCCGTAATTAGAGTTTTAGGGGTTCCATGGGGTAGTTGTTCGCGCTGCTGGCCCGTTACAGCCGTGGGCGTACGAGGGTGGCCTCCCTTACGACTCTTACGAGGGGCTGAATGTTTGCCAACGGCGTTCTAATACGTCATTCTTTATTGCAAAATTAAAATTTAATCCACGGGACCGCGTAGCGCGGGATTACGCGTATTTTCGGATTGGCGTGTTGCCGACCGGTTTATTTTCGCGTGGACCCGGTCGCCAACCGCTGCTCCGCGATACTTTTCGAAGAGTTACGCGAGCCCCGTGACACGCAATTAGCGCGTGTACTCTTTCCGCGGTAAAAAATGACTCGGGAGGTGGGGGGAGGAAATATTCCGATAGTATTTTCGGCGGGAAAGTAGCCGAAAGTTATTGCTCCGAGAGACCTACGCGTTGGGCGACACGTATTTCTTCCTTACGTGACATCCGATAGAAAATAAATACGTTGCGCATGGTAATTCGAGCATAACTGCTCGAGATTAGAGAAACGAAAGAAAGAGGAATGCTACTGCATCGTTCGCGTACAGGTTTCCCGCTTTTCCAATGAAATACGAGCCAATGTCCCCCCACGGGAGGGGAAAAGAAACGAAGAACGGATCATCTTTCTTCGGCGCGTCGTCGTAAACAACAATAATTTCTCCGGCGATACGGGACGAAACAAAGAAAGGTACGAAGAGTTCTTTTCTCGAGAAACCGTGTAACGGGGCGCGCTCGTGCCGCGGGTCGAGGCCCTCTCTTATAAATTTCACTCCCAAGGTGACTTTACAATTTCGTGGGAGATTAGAGCTCCTATTGCCGGCAGTGGAGGTAGGAGGAATAGCTGCACAGTCGGCCGCCATGTAGATACGATTCCACACACCGTGAAAGGCACCGCCATGTCGCGCATCTGGGTAGACCCGATCTCTCCGGGATTCTGCTGGCATAGTGTGCGTAGGATGTCCCGACAGGCTGTGGGGACGTGTGCGCGCGCGAGGCAGATACACGCCAGATAATGGGAGGCACCCTTATGGATGACGTTTGGGTTCCACCGGGAACAATGGAGCGAACTTCCCCCTCTCACCATCCATCCTTGTCGGAATCCTTTATTACTACCCGGTGTATATACGAACGGTGTACCCTCATATACAATTCACCCTCCTCCTTCCGCGCCCTTCCACGGTGTGCGTGTGTGCTCGCAACGAGCTGTCCAACCAATCGGGATTTAAGCCTATTGGCTGCCCCTGATGGAAGCTGTGCCCTGCCTACGCACTCGCGCGCCTGACGAACGAGTGCGCCAACACCTGTACGCTCGTTTCGTCGTTTGGGCCTTGTTTCTCGCGCCTTTATGCCCCGGGGCCATCAACGACACCCACGTCGACGCTCACGACCCAGAACGTCCGGAAGCGTTGGCTCGGAAAGAAGGCTCGCGTCGTTTTCCGACCGATATTTAAATTTGGAGTCCATTGTTTTTTCCAAACTCGATGATCGTCGGGTCTGAATTCCGCCCAAGAGCGTACGGTGCATTTTCCAATATTCGTTTTTACGGACCGTTTCGTTGGGACGACTTTTAGGTGCAAATGGACGAGTCCACTTTCGCGAGATCGTCGCGTTCGGTTCTATCTTTTGTCGTATTCCCTCCCATAAATAGCCGGAGGATGCTCGACCCTCGGATGGCTCTCGGAGCACAAATCTCGTCGCGTCGATGACGCGAACGCGCGCGACAATTCGAAAGAAGTCTCCTTTATCGTCGCCCACGCGTTGCGTCGCCATTATTCCTGCGTGGCGCTCGCCGCTGTCTAGACCACTGACTCTTAACCTCCCGATGCCCACAGATAAGCTTTTATTGGTTCAATATAAAACAATTATGTAATTCCGATTGAAACAGCGGCAGGAGTTTATCTTACGTTGGTCGGGAATTTTGCCCAGACGCGATTCCCGATAAGCCAGCAGATTATTGAAATAAATTACGAGAACAAAATACAGAAATATTCTAAATTAGTTTCCATTTAAATTAGCTGCAGAATATACTCGACTACATTAAAAATTTATCCCCGGTAGGATCGCATCCCCCCACTTTAGAAACACTATGGAAGACAGTAGACGTGTAGTTAGTGTTCTTTTTCGATGGAACTTCTATCGTTGTCACAATGATCGTACCATTTCTAGCCCTTTGACTACTAAAGGCGCTCAATCAATCGGTTCAACGATTAAAATTGACCGTAGTCAGAGGGTTAAAGCCCTGTTTTTCTGTCTCTGGAACCACAGATCGCACTCCCCCACTTTAGAAACACTATGGAAGACAGTAGACGTGTAGTTTGTGTTCTTTTTCTATGGAACTTCTATCGTTGTCACGATCGTACCATTTCTAGCCCTTTGACTACTAAAGGCGCTCAGTCAATCGGTTCAACGATTAAAATTGACCGTAGTCGAAGGGTTAAAGCCCTGTTTTTCTGTCTCTGGAGCCACAGATCGCACCCCCCCCCCCACTTTAGAAACACTATGGAAGACAGTAGACGTGTAGTTTGTGTTCTTTTTCTATGGAACTTCTATCGTTGTCACGATCGTACCATTTCTAGCCCTTTGACTACTAAAGGCGCTCAGTCAATCGGTTCAACGATTAAAATTGACCGTAGTCGAAGGGTTAAAGCCCTGTTTTTCTGTCTCTGGAGCCACAGATCGCACCCCCCCACTTTAGAAACACTATGGAAGACAGTAGACGTGTAGTTAGTGTTCTTTTTCTATGGAACTTCTATCGTTGTCACAATGATCGTACCATTTCTAGCCCTTTGACTACTAAAGGCGCTCAGTCAATCGGCCCAACGATTAAAATTGACCGTAGTCAGAGGGTTAAAGCCCTGTTTTTCTGTCTCTGGAGCCACAGATCGCAGAACCCTGATCTTTGGGAGCGCGTTTGAGGAGTAGCGCGAGTTAAGATGCGTCGACAGTAGAATCTCGGAGACTGTACGGTCCCAAGCAGCCCCGGCGCTGACTTTAACTTTTAATCACGTCGTCGTTCGTCCGCCTTCTAAAAAAAGCCACCGGTATGACCGACGGCTAATGTATTCGTATACGTGACATCATATAGCAGATATGCCTGCTATCCGGGCGTCGTTGGTGGAATTCCATAGACAATGTCTCCGGGGAGAGACGTGCGGGGGTGGGGGCAGAATCGCATGAACGAAAAAGCAGCAGCGCCTAGTTCGACAACGGTCGCAAATCGTGTGCGCGCCGCGGCGGTTTCGAACACGAAGACGCTGCTGGCGTCCCTCTTTGTTCGAGCGGTGCCCGCGCGGCCGGATCCATTCATAAATATTTCAAAACGGCTTAATTTCGCGGCACTGCGGGCGAATAAAATCTCGAGCCGGTGAAAAATGTAGACAGCTACTCCGCGAGGAGGGGGGGGAGAAACGGGAGAAGATACGGCCCAGCCACGACCCACGAATCGCTTGATCGCCGTCTCGGGTCACTGCAGCCTCCGCTAGAACGACTCCGGGCCGAACCAGAGGGGATCGAGCGAGACGGAGACGGAGATACCGGGAGACCCAGAGAGCGGGAAAAATGTTCGCGATAACTCCACCGCCATTCGTTTCTCTCTCTACCCGTGGCAATTCCAGGCTCCGCGCCGACCGAGCGCGATTTATCCGGCTAATCCCTCCGCACTTTTCGTGCCCGACTTGCCGCCTTTCGTCCCCGCAGGTATCTAGGGTGGCTAGACGATAACCCGCCTCCGTTCGCCGATCGCTACGATCCCCTGGAACCGATTAAACCCCCTTTCTCGCAACCACCGCCCCCCGATAAACGCTCTTCGGACACTCTTTCGTAAGGAGGCCATTTTACGACATTGTCCGCTGTTTCGGTGCGTAGATTACATCGATTCGACATTGTGTACGTGGTGTACTAGTTATTCTCTGTAACATTTAATCTTGGGAATTAATTTTGTCAACTCCTTGGTGGCAGTCAGTGTGTTAAGCAAAGAATAATCAAAGAGAAGCCCCTTTTAAAACTACCCTTCAAAGTTACATGAAAGTATCCCAAGATCGTGTTCCGTAGAGATGGTCGATGGATTCCCAGGGAGAGATCACCGGTATTTCGAGTGGTTGCGTGGAAATCGAGAAGGAATCCCGTAATGGCGGAAAACTCGCGTACGGGACCGCGGGTATGGTTGGAAAAGCGTCGGTTCTCGCATTCCTGGTCGGGAACGGTCGCGTCCGACATGAGATACCGGTGAGCGAGATTCATTTATGGTAATTTTATGCGCGGCGCTGATCGCTGGCGATTATTGTAATCGGTACACGAATGGGCTCGCCGATTAGATCTGACCGTTAATTTAAGCGTGACTCGGTGTGTAACGACGGTGGCTCGGGGCGGACATGTTTCACGGAGCCGCGCTGGTCGAGAGCGCCTTCGATACGTTTCAATTGCGCGCACGGTCGGTTTCAAGTGACGTACGGCCGTGTTCGTTGCCCGGCGGCGTGCGTTATAAAATTCCGCGATTTATACGCGGTTAGAGCGTATAAGAATCGGGCTTAGGTATCGGGTTTGAACTGGTCGCGTTCAACGAACGCGGAACTGCCTCCGCCGCGGTCGAAACGCGCTCTCGCGGTCTCCGCTATCCAATTACTCGCGTCTCGCCCCGGTACGATCGCGGACCGCTGGAATTCCAAGGAAACTTTAATGGATCCCGATCTCATTAGTAGTCGGTCCGATCAGCCGGTGCGCGCTACGAATTACGCGCAACTTTCGTGACTCATCCGGACTTTATTCCGCGAAACACGCGGTTGCTTTTAGCCGCGACGCGATGAGGTCGACCGGCGAGAGGGAACGGGCGGGCAAAAAGCGAGCAAACGGAAAACGCCGGGATGTGTATATGGGGGCGGCGGAGGTGTCGCGGGCAACGAGACGGCGTTACCGCCCGCGAACACCCGGCCGTTCGTGTTTTCGGTGAAATGATAACTCAGGGACGCGTAAATAATGCCGAATAAAACCGACAAGGTAAGTGGAAACGTACGACGAATAAAACTCGGGACGCGAATTTACCGCGCGATCGAAGCCGTTTCGGCTGTCGGTGCCCGTATCCCGTTTCCATTTCAAACCGTTCGCCTCCCTGACGTCGCTCCGTTGCTCCTTTCAACGCCAGTACCGGACGGTCTATTTCCAGCCAGCCCGATTGAAGTGGACGTAAACTGTGTACAATGTACTCCGACTTATATATTAATCGATTTACGTCACGCATGTGTGGTCCCCGCGAAAGAGCGTCCGAGTTGCGAAACGGGGTTGACGGGGGTGGGACGCGATCCAGACGCGGATGTTCCGATATTTATCGCGTCCTGGTAGCTGGAACCGTAAACTATACGCTTTGTCATCCTCGAACTGTCCTCAAAAATTACCGTTGTGTTTTCGAGCAGAGGCACGTGGATCCGGGCCGCTGTAGATAATTGCAAGAATGGCCCAAAATAGTTATTTCGGGTATTATTGGGGACCATGAACGTAACAACGTTTCGATTATATTCAAGATGTATGTTTACTTTAATTAGTCTGGTCATCGTCAGATAAGGAAGTTATTTCGAGCAAAAATGGAGTGTAGAAATGCCCTTTGGGGAATCGTCATTGAACCAGACGGGCCCTCGTGGCCTGAGTCCCATTCAGAACTCCGCGAAGCAACGTCCCCTCGTAAATGGCGCCGGAAACGGGAAGAAGGAAGGGGGAAAAGTTCGTGTAACGAAACAAAGACCCAGTGATACCCAACGGATGGTGAAAAAGCGTTGACCGATAACCGCGAAGTGGCCCGATAACGCGTCGAGCGAATGGAGCGACTTAAAATGGCCGTTAAAAGTCGCGTTATTGTTTGCGACCACGTTTCGTAGCTCGTTCGGAAGAACCGAAATCGCATGGAGGCGCGCGGTTGACGTTTAATTGCCCGCCTAGATTTACGACAACCTCGGCCCTATTGCCTCCGCTATTGCGGTACAGCGGAGGACTCTCTCCCTGCCATTTTAGTTGGACTGTCCACGCCACTCGAACCAAACGCCCGGTTACCTCCACCCTTCGGGCCCCCTCGCCCCATCACCGTCATTTTCCGATTGTAAATCGTAATCGCGTTCACGGCCTGTGTTTTGACAGCGTCCATTGCCCCCGTAACCCACCGGGACCGTTTCTAACATTATTCTTTTTACGACCCTCAACGACCGCCATGTCGAACGGAAGGGTTAACGTTGTACGAAAGGGTTCGCGATTACATAACCGGTATATTTAAAAGTGATATTCCACGAAATTACCACAGTGATTTAGACTTCGTAAACATAATTTTAATTACTCTATCGGCCATATGTTAAGTGCATGGATGATGGAGTAACGCATAAGCCGAGGCACGTGGTTGGGATTAATTATTATTTTTGCACGGCACACCGTACCTTTCTCTTGGTGATTGTGAATTCTCGGTACCTGCGTAATTCGTGCCGATTTCTACGCGTTTTTCGCGGGGCTGCGCAATCCCGGTTTCTTGCGTCAGGAGATATTCGAACGTATTTCGTCACCGTTCGTTATATTTTTCTCGCGCCGGGGAGGGAATAAAAGTATAACGATCGACGAGTATCGCTGGGATGGGAAGGCGTTGGTATCGTTTTGCTCGATTTTGACATCGACGCGATATAGGTTTGATGGCCCTGATGGTCAACCTGACGCTGACATTAACCGTCGCGGAAGCGATTTATTGCTTCCCCGGTTGTCGTGTGGGGGACGAAGGGTATGGAAAGAAACCGTGGATCCCTGGATACGACGATGGCGTGACGTTAACGTGGGGTGTGTCAGGAAAAAGGAAAAAAAAGAAGATACACCGTAGGAACTTTCTTGATATCCTCGATATTCTCATTTGCTATTATTTACGGGCTCTAATTTCTACGTGCACTACCGTGTTATAGATGCGGCAATAATAGAACATCCTTATTGCGCCAAATAAACCAAGAATAAGTGCATACAATGATCGAACGAACGAGAAAGATAAGGAAGTAATGGAGCAAAAACGGGGCACAATTAAGTGCCGTTACGAGTCTGACATTCAACAGTTTTAATTGCCATTTATCCGTATCTGCCAGTTTAAAATAATTGACATTTATGCCGCGGTAATGATTATTTTACGTCGCCGCGATTAAATTCTTCGACTCTGTCTTTTATCCGGATTGAGCAATTAAAGAAAGAAACGACGACCAAAAGTAGGCAATAAACCTTGTTCGTTCGTTGGAAAATTTTCAGCCGATAGCCACCGTTGAATCCTGCCAGAAAATACAATTTAAACTCAAAAGTAAACGCGTGAAAATTATTTCGAAACTCGCGGTTCCTCCGTCGGGAGAATCCTCGAGTTCGGTGCAACGCGATCCTCCGGGTTTTCCCTTATATTCGTCGCTCGCGGAGATAAGTTCCCTCTAATCTGGGATAATCGAAGCCTCGGAAGTTCGATTCCGCAGATTTCGAATAAATTCGCGAAGTTAGAAGGCGTCGTGGCGCATTGATAGAGAATGTCGGGGTCGGGGGGTGGCGCCTCGAGGAAAGGGGGGTGAGCAAACTTCCGCAATATCCCCGTCTGCGCGAGGAACGGCGAAAGCCGCGTGCGGCGACCGAAAGCGGATATTAAACTTAATATATAGCCGCAATTAGGCGCAGGCCTTCGCCCTTATCGTTTACAGGCTGCCGTGTTGCGCCACCGTGTCACTCTCCCGCCCTCGAGCAAACGGACCGCCGGGTGTCAACCATAAGCTCCCTTTGTCCCTAAATCACTGCCAACCGCTAATTAGCCGGAATTCTTAAACGGGAAATTGCAAGCAGCGAATCCACGTCGACGCGCTCGTTTCATCCTCCCCTCGCGCGTTCGCGCGGGCTTTTTAATTGGGTTCGAACGGACACGCGACCGCCATCGAAACGCGTACGCGCGAAAACAATTTACCCCGGCTCGCGGGCACGATACGTTACGTAAAAACAATTTTATTTACGACGCTCAATCGGTTTTATTAATTATCAATCGGTAATGGAGAATCAATTTATCGTGTTATTCGCAAAACATCGAACGTTCGCGATAAACAGGACGCAACGAACGACGGTGTAACGGTAGCGCCCGGAGGTTATCTGTCGCGAGACTCGTAGACGCATATTACACGCTTCTGTCGTCAGTTTTTTTAATCGCCGTTGCTCGGGGTTATCGGCGATTTTCGATCGAGGGTTATCGTCCCCGGCGGTCTCTGAAAATAACCAACTAATAAATTCGTATAAAGAATCCTTTACTCCGCGATGCGAGCGCTCCGAACGAAGAGCACGGTCGATGCCTTTTTTTTTTAGAAAACGCAAATACGTTTAGTATTGACCGTCACTCTTCCTATCTTCTTCCCCCCTCCCAACGGTTTGCATAATGCGAGATTTTCTTCAGCGGTCTCTCGTATTTTTACACGTCGATCATCGTTATTTCCAACATTCATTCCTGGCGAGCGCGCGTCATGCTAAGCAGACACGTTTCTTACACCCGTAGCCACGAGGAAAAAAAAGAACGCGACAAAGAAACGGAGAAATATTCGAAGGAGAGGAGAAGGTACATAAATTAAGCGTTCCCCGAGAGGAGGCTCGCCGGATGTTAACCCCGTCCGTCGAAATCCTGCTCGGACAGCTCCCTCCGGAGTAGGGCGCGGTGAAAAGGAGCGTCGGTTATCTATAAATTCCGCGCGGACATTAGTCTGATCCGACGAAATTGTTGATAATGCTCGCGCCAGCGGCGGTTGGATGGGCCACGGATATTTATGGCGACGCAATCGCTGGGAGAACCCGTAGGGCCACGGGAGGATGCAACCAAGGGTTTTCTGGCTGCTTGACTCGCCCCTGGCGTGATGTGCCGCCAGCAGGATGGAATGGTTTTCCCTCCGGTTGCCAAGGTAACCTATGGCCCACCCTTCCCAAGTTCAGCAACCACCCTGTTGGCGGTGTGGCTGCACCAACGTACGCGAGTCGAACTCACGCACACGGTTGCACGGTGAAACCACGTTGGCCCCGACCCTCGCACACCGATCCCACGGCTGTTCCCTCGTGTCTCGCGCACCACCACACCCATAAACCGGAGATACGTGCAACCGACAGGCGCACAAACACACAGACGCGACGGAGAGTCGATGAATCGTGGACCTCGCTGCTGCGAACGGCCATGCTGAATTCAATATCAGCATTCCCCGCGTTCCCTCCGAACATTTTTTTGCTCGGTTTTGAACGATGAGGACCGGATGGCGTACCCGAAAGCCTCCCTGCGCTCGCGAATCGCCCGTTCGCGGGAAACCAGAGGAAAATGGCCGAGCGCGCTCGAAGGCCGCTCGAGAATTCGCTTTTCGGGGATTTGCGTGCGCGAATTTACCCGGGAAATCGTTTCTGTTTATTTCGCCGCGCCGACTGTGGAATGAAAATGGAGTTTCTTTCCGGGCCAAAGCGAGAACGATTCGCTTTGAATATTGCAGAGCTCTGTTCCGGGGATTTTTAACGCCTAAATTTGCTGCATCGAATTTTATTTAACGTCTTTAAAGTTTAAATAGAAAATATTCTAATCTTCTTCGCGCGCATTGCCGCCATTTTGCGTCTCGCTCGAGGCCTTCGCGAACTGCTTCCTATTATTTATAGTAGGGAAGGCGCCAAGGTGGTATTCCGGTGCGCGAGACCGCGTGGAACACAAAATCTCGCTATCTTTTATTGGTCGGTAGCACGTATTTGCTTCATCACGAGGCAATAATATGGCCACTCAGCGTCTTCGTGAGAATGATGGTATTATGGCTGTCCGCTCATTGCACCGGAGGAACCGGTTTCTTAGCGACGAACCGAAAATACGAGTCCCCTCTCCCCCTACGAATGTGCGCCGGCAGCCAAAAGTAGAATAACGCTCGAGCCAATTGCGAAAATTGCCGTTGAGAAACGTATCTTTCGTCTTTGTTACAATTTGCTGCCGCCCCCTTTTGTTGTACGGACCGTATAAACGGTCAGCCACCATTTTAAATCATTCGCGACGCAACAGAAACGTCTTTTATCGCACAGTTAACACGTTCGCCGCCATGTTGATCATCGGTGACCGACGTTGGTCGCTTCTATTGAAATATTAATAACATTACGGCGATTTACGTCTGCCAGATTGCGACTACAATTGACGATAATATCGTCTTGTAGAATAGGATACACCAGGTGTCCCTCAACGATCGAAAATTACTCGAAAACGGGGAGCAACGATCTCTTGGTTTGTTTTCGGTTGCATTACGTACTCTGCGTTTATGGTGCAAAAACTGAAGTCACAATTTTAAAGGTCGTTAGGTACGTGTTGCGAATTTTGAAGAGATCGCAGGTCTAGGTACCACGAACGAGCTTCGAAATGGCTAGAAAGCAGCGCTTCCAGGTAAAAGCCAGATGACAAGCACGAGTTTTTACCTGGTTAGTGCGCCAACGCGGTTCGATAGCTACCTAAACACCATAAAAAATTCAGCGTACCCTGAGCGCACCCCATTTTACGACTTTTTGACTCGGTCGGAGAAAGTTAGAGGAGCAAAAGGTATTCGAAGAAAGGGTTCGATTCTCGGACAATGAGCCACGAGACTTTTCGGGAAAACTTTCCTTTTTTTTTCTCTCGTTTTGCTCTTCCGCCTTTACCTCCTTCAACCCCTGCAATAAACCGGCCATCCGAAAGCGCTGTTCTCTTTTTTTTCGTCCCCCTTCCGGAAAGAGAAAGCGAGGAGAGAGTTAAGATTTGTGACTCGACGAACGAAACGCAGGTCATTCTGCGGGAACACGGAAAAACTGAACTTTTTGCGTAACGAAAAAGCAACTCCCATAATCGGGTACCCTCATTCTGTCCGCCGAAAGGGCCGCCAGCGAAATCGCCGGATTCCTGTTCGTCGAACGAACGGTGAAATACGCGACAGTTTTACGCGCGTCGTTCGCTTCTTGCGATAAAATTAACGAACTCGATGCGCTAATTATTAATTAAGAATCGACTACACGCCGCTGCACAACGATCGTGCAATTAATAATTCAAATTAATAATTTCAGCGCTTAACCCTCGGGATACGGACCCGACTTCGGTTCTAAAAAAATAAAAAAAAACAATTCTGCACGCGTTCGTTAGCGTTCGTATCGTTTCGTTTCAAAAAGTATAATTTTCGAATCTTCCGTATTAGCGAATAAAACTCGTCTTCAAGGATCGAAGTATGCGTCAGCAACCAAAAATTTATTTTCGAACGTATCCATGGCTACCAATTGTCGTTTAGTCAGCCGACCCTTTGCACTCCTTTGCGCGCTTACACGGTAAGTCAACAGTCAACTTCTTTCGATAGGTTTTCAGTGAACGCGTTACCATTTTTCTTTTTCCTTTCACACATTACAAAAGTGTTAATACACGGGACGCCCCGTTGGAAACGATCTTCGCCAATGTCTTCGCCGTTTTAAATAACTGGACGGAGCTTTGCTCACGGAGGTCGCATAATTTCTGGGTGACACGATGAGGCCACAGTGATTTCTTTAAATTAAAATTGTGCCTCTGAGCAATACAAAGACTACTGTCGCCGTGTCTGTGGCTTCCCAGAAACGTGATCTTGCGATCAAGGTATCTTGCTAGGATTCAAAACGGCGAGGTGGCAGGTTGTTTCCATCGTGGCAGCCCGTATTGGAGATGCTGAATTGTAACGGATATCCTTTTATTTGTCACGTAGTTGTCCAGGACCCGTACGAAACGCATGGTAAGTGATCGACGCGTCGAATTGACTGTGGGTAGTGCAAAGGGTTGAAAAGGCAAGATCGTGTCCTACATGAAAAAACTAACCTAGGCAAATCTGCGTTTCTGACGTTTCCAGGGCCGAACGGCTGTCCGAGGCGTAGGGGTCGGCAGACCTACACGCGGTTCCAGACCCTGGAGCTGGAGAAGGAGTTCCACTTCAACCACTACCTGACGCGACGGCGACGAATAGAGATCGCCCACGCCCTGTGCCTGACGGAACGGCAGATCAAGATCTGGTTCCAGAACCGGCGGATGAAGCTGAAGAAGGAGCTCAGGGCAGTGAAGGAGATCAACGAGCAGGCCAGGCGGGAACGCGAGGAGCAGGACATGATGAAGAAGCAGCAGGCGGAGAAGCAGGCGAAGATGCAGCAGGACCAGCAGAGCGCCGCCCTCCAGCATCAGCAGCAGCATCACGTGACCGGGCTGGACAAGACGCAGAGCGATCTTCTGAAGGCGGTCAGTAAGGTGCCCACATAGGAGACTTTGCTGGGCCGGTTGTCTTTCTTTTAAAGAAGAAACGAGAGACTGGACGCGGCGGGCATCGACGCGAAGCGGTAAGGGTCCGCCAATCCGGGGAGGACCTTAACGAAAGAAGCCGTGCTCCTCTTCTTCCTCTTCTCGAGCCGACCCAGGACACCGCGGGGACTCCCCGTGGTCTTTCACGAACGAGGAGAACGGCGTTTTCGCGTAGGAGGCATCGCCGAGTGATCTCTGTTCTCTTTTATCCGTTTTGCACCGGGGGTGAAAAGAAAACGGGAAGAAACTTTCCGCGCTGTTTGGGAGAAGGACTCTGGGGTACAGTGAACACGATAAGGGTAACAAAGGGAGGAGGAGGCGAGGACGGCGAGAGAAACGCGTAGCCGCGCGTCGTACGGTGTTTCCGTAGCTCGTCCGTCTCTTTCGTCTTTTTCTTTTGTTTTTTGTTTCTCTGACGGAAGGAACAAAGGGGAGAAGAGCAAAAAGAAAAGAAAAAAAATGCACGGAAACGCAAGTAATCGTATAGACCGTTAGACAACCCGTAGTAGAAACGCGAAGCGTAGAAGGAAAAGCGATGCACACCCTCGAAACTACGTACTTATTTGGCTGGGCCAAAGGAGGACCTAGCCTGCGACTGATTCCTAGAACCTATAATGTATAATTGTTTAATCGGGCGCTGCGCGACGAGTCATCGCGATTGCCGGCCGACCAGCGACACCAACCAACAAACAACAAACAACCAAGACGAGCAGTTGGCGACCACGATAAAACTGCCAAGCACACGCGAGAGAACCGACGGCCTAGAATTAGTTTAAACGAGCGGAAGCAGAAGGATTACAACGACCCGGGCCTGTCGCCGACGGGACGATCAATTAATAACGACGGAGAAGAGCAATTAAAGCGAGGCTGTCGAAGAATTCGTCTAATTGCGCCGAACGATCGAGGGGGGAGACGAGCCCGTCGTCTCCGTCGCAAGGACGAAGCGTCGCGACCCCAACCAACCCCCCCCCCGGATCATTCCGAAAAACTACCTAAACCCATCCCAGAAGCATCCTTGGAGAGTCGTGTATCGTCGAACGGATTTTTTCCCTCGAGATAGAACCAAGATGGCGTCGCCGTAGCGGTTAACTGCTCGCGCAGCTGTTCGCGACGCTCCTCGTTGGAAGGACGAATGTATCTCTCGAGCGATCGCGGATATACGCATACCTTGTTCGGATACCGAGGCACGGATCGCCCGGGCAAAACAGCTGCTGGGGCACACGCACGGGAACACACACGCGCGCGCTCGAAACGCTGGCCAACTTCTTTTGCCCGGGAGGAATTTAGTGGTACAAATCGATGATGCCATTCGCCGAGCTCTCCTTTTACAGAGTTAATTAGCCGTGGTTTACGCTCGCGATTACCTCTCTCCGTGACTTCGCGTTGCAATTAGGCGAATTAACCGTCGCTACCGAGAATATCTCTCGGCGTTCCCGACGTCCGTACGAACCGCGCGGGAGTTTCGCCGCGCTGACGCAAACGTAACTTTTGCGCGTTTCGCGGCTGAACCTGTTGCGGACCGTTCTCTTATTTTTATCCTTGTTTTTTTTTTTTTCTTCGTTCTTCCCGTGACCCCGAAAGGCACGAGAACCGTACAGGGTGTCCGGAAGCGATCGTGGGTACCACCGACGAGGAAGAGATTCGTCCTTAAACGAGGCAAGTTAAAAGATACGAAATTTCTACGATCGGTTGTGTGGTTTTCCGGGACGATTGAAAGCGTGGGGTAATTGAAAAGGTAAGAACACAGTTTTCGTCAATTATTTCTGAGAGAAGCAGTTTTATTTCTGTACAGATCGAATATTTTTAGAAAAATCTATTAGTATTTACAAGAGTAGTATATTTTTGGGACGATCTAGATACATCGAGTTGAAGAGGATATTTTTCTTTAAACGTAACATTCTGTAGCTGCGTTATGATATTACTGTCTTATAAATTTTGAAATTCGAGTCACCTTTCTCGTAAAATACACAACCAATCCGGAAGAAGCTACTCGATTCTACCTGTCGCCAGCTCACCTGTTCGAACACCCTGTACGCTTGCTCCGATTGGCATCTTCGAAATTTTGAGTTACATTCTGCAGGTACTTTGAATCTTTTCGATATCAGATATCGTCGAACCGCCAAAAGGAGCAAGTAACCGTTTGCTAAAACTGTTTCGATGAACGGAACAGGGGGGCGTTTCGGAAACGTTTTTGGAGTACGATCGGTTCGGGACAGACTGACTCGTCGACGAGCATCTGCATTCGTTTTATATCGCTTCAGTTAGATCTCAGAGGATATCGCGCAAGGTATCGCTAAGGCTTTTACTAATACAAGATAACTTGTATAGAAAGCAGTACGTTTTCCATATTATCTAAGATAATTTATCGAAACGCCATCCGAGGATGTTATCCTTAGTTGCATCGCGTTACGATCCACGATCGTCCACGGGGGAACTCGGAACGCGACGTTCGTTGATAGAAATTTATTTTCCCCATTTGTTTTCCCATTCTATTATATTTTTTTTTTTTCTCTCTGATTAATGTTATTTGCTCACTTCGCGGGTGGTATGTTAATTATTTCTTCTGTTAATTTTACGTAGTGTTAACATAGTTTATATCGAGACGAACGAGATCGCCGAACGGTCGACGATTTTTATCCGTTTCGAATGAATGATTTTTTCCCCGTTCCGTGTTCGATCGTTTACGATTCTATTGTTTCGTTGCCCGCCAGGGGAAAAAGGAACGAAAACAGCAGCGCGAGAGAACGAACGACAGAAACTGCAGACTCTCGTACAAACAAAGACACATCACCGGACGAGTATCTCACTCTTAGTACATTAAATACGTAATTTGGTGTCAGGGTAGACCTTTTTCCATAGATATAGAAGCCGTTGTTGCTATTACTTACGGTAGAATTCGTAAACAAAGCGAGGAGGACGCGTGAGGGATAGAAAAAAGAAAAAAGCAGAAAGGAAATTCTTCAGATTATATAAATTATTACCTAATTATTTTTTGTCTCCTCCCCGTCAACGCGATTCGTACAAAGCATTCCGGACCACCGTACTCGAGGATTCTCGGATTCGCGGCGTTAGAAATATATTTTATGGTTAAGTTTTACGTCGATGCTTCGTGCTTTGGGTCTTCCATGGGTTTTAGAGGGGAAATTATCGATTCCGGGGAACAGTTTCCGTCAAAGACGGATCCGTCCCGCGATTTAATATTCATTGTTGAGCGTGTTTTTTTTGCCCGGTTGCTCGTGATTTTTTTGTTTTAATGGTGAATCGTTAAGTTTTATCGGAACTCGTTCGCCGAGGATTATTTTAATGAACGTTCGAGGGAGTGTTGCAGCGGGAAGATCGCGAAAAATCGTTGAAATATCGCGGAAACATATACGTAACTCGAGCCAAGAGAGAAGAATTCATATTCCCACGATGGCGGGGAATCCGTTGTACGAATCGTCCAGTGACTATCTATTTACGACATGTAAAATCATAGTGTACACAATACCATATTATATATATATATATATTATTAAAAATAACGAGTATATTATATATAGAAATATATATATATATGAACAAACGGGGAAAAGAATCTGTTGCACCGTGCTCTAAGGACAAAGAAACAAATGATTTTGATAGTAGCGTCGTAAGAAATTTAGGATACGTATGACGTACGTAATTAAAACGATTTAAAAAAACGAGGATAGCGAAACGTGGACGGAAGGAAACGCTAACTGAAACAGTGAAACTAAAAAATAAGACTTTGTTTACGTTTAAACGGGGGATTAAAAGGGGAGAATTTTTAGGCCAGCAGCTAAACTAAATAGTAAAGAGAAAAAAAAAAATGAATAATAGACACGTCCGTAATCATGGCGAGATAGCGTCGTTTTAGGGAAAATCTTATAAGGGGAAGGAAAAGTAAAAAGTGGATAGAAATTCATATTAATACTGTACCGCTAATTAACTAAAGTACTATTATAAATAATATTCCCGTACGTAAAGTTTAACGATTAAGCTACCGAGCATGCGAGTCTACGGACGAGATGTACTCGCGTAAAGATTTCCTCATCCCGATCCAAACCCCCCCACCCTTCCTCGTCCGACATAGCAATGTACCGGTGCATACCGTAATCGTAACGATGTTTTAACGTGTAACGAGCAAGATAAATCGAAGCAGAGAAAGAAAATAGAAATACACGAACGACGTAGAGTATATAATATATTACAAGTGCGTAAGGTACAAGCGTAGGGTACGATTTTGGCAGGATGATCGACGTTTCGAGGGAACAACTCGGAAAAATATATAGTTGCATCGACGCTGTTCGACGAACAAAGAAATTGGAGAATATTTAATTCATGAAAGGGATGCATGAGTCGTTAATTTTTGTTTTTCTTTTGTAGAATTCTCTATATCGACGGACTCCAAGTTCGTCTCGTTACAGTGACGTTCGAAATGTCATTTTCAATTCTTTATACTTTCCCCTTTTTTACGATTCTGAGGACTTCAGACGCGAGTCGTGCCATTTTGGAGCAGCCAAAAACGGTGTTGTTTAAATTTAAAATTTCCCCGATCTCCGAGAGTCCTGTTAATTTTATTTCGTTCGAAGGTTGTTTAAATGCTCACTGAATGTTCAAAGTCTGAGAAAACAAGCACTCCCGGAGGACTCGCGTCGCGAGACCTCAGATGGTGTAATTTCCCCGACGCGTTCGGGAGAAAATTGAAACGTATCGTACTTGGCAAGCTTCGCTTCTAATGTTCGTTCTATCATCGTACTTCGAGAGCTTCGTTTCTCATCGTGGATCGCGTACGCGTGTTTTTCCGTCTCGATCGACGCGACAACTATATCTTCTTCGGAGAAGAACCGTACGCAAGCCCAGGTATACACCCGATCGTGACACGAAACGAAAAGAAAACCGTGAAGAACGTCGACGAACAGTCGTACATCGGTTCCGTTCCACGTAATCTCAGTTATCGAATTTTAAAGGAACGATTTCCGTCGTTCCATCGAACGAGAGACGCGTGATCGCGCCTGAAACTTCTTCGGCTCAATGTATACGTAAAAATAAAAAAAAAAAAAAGAAAACGAAAGGAAAACGAGGGGAAATTAAGCGAGATGAAGAGAGAGAGAGAGAGAGAAAGAGAGAGAAAGTTTTAAGGGAAGAAACGCACGTGACGCGATGAGTCCCGAGAATCGGTGTAACTATTTGTAGAAAAGCTTTACGCGTGACTCTATTATACGAATTATTATTATTATCATTAAAATAGTATCGTCGACATTATTTTTATTATGTTTAATTATATAGCGTAGTTACGGTCTTTTTCATGTTAAATCTTCTCGCGTAACGCGGTCCGTTTCTAAACGAAAACAAACGAAAACAAACTACACAGACGCGCACACGGCAGCCAGGAAACGGGCCGGCGGAAGTGGCGGCGCCGATACGTCCGACAAATTAGAGATATACGTAATGCGTGAAACTGCTAATTAATTATCAACGATCAACGATCGAGGAGTTTGTACAGTGCTCGCTGAGGTGTGAGGTGATTCGTAGCGGTCGTGTTATATACGTACGTATGCATTAAGTCTTAATCGTTAGTGACTGCGGTTCGAATGAGAACGAAAGAAGAACTTTGGGGAGAAGAAACGATCAAGTTGAATGCGAGAGGCCCATTCGCGCGAGCTTTTCTTCGGGGAAAAGTGGCGTCGTCGGGTGTCGACTCGACCGAACGACCCAACGGACGATTTGGGAACCGTGGCGTTTCCGTTTCTTCCTTTCCTTTTCTCTTCGAGCTCCACGTTCCATTTTGTATCTACTCGAACGATGCGTCGCGACCACAGATGGCCCCTCGTCTCAAACATTCCGAGCGATGGACGAACTTTCACGCGTTATTTTCCCCGTTAACTATCTAATTAGGAGCTCTTTTTTTTAATGTTTGTGCTCACGATGCATTAAATTTCAGTATAATTTTATTAGCGTGAAGATTTTACGATGAGTGCCTCGTTTCTTGCATCGACTTAAGGGTTGTTTCAGAACTATCTCTGTTACTGTTTAGAGTGTGTCGAAAAGTCGATAAAAATTCCATAGCAATTCCAGAACAGCCCCCCCCGGACACCTCTACATGAAAAATGGAAAAATTGTTATATCGTTCGTCGCTCGTTTAAATATTCTGCCCATCTCTGGCCACGACCACTCGCTCGATCGTTGTTTCCAGTTATAATTTCATCGACGCGTATGGTTGAACGTTTATTGCGTGTCAACCGACTGTTTGCATCGCGTCCGCGTTTCCACTTTCGAGGAACGATCGACGTCGATGGAGTTTCGTGTGTTTTTTTGTTCGTTTTTGCACGCGGCCGGGGTCGCCAGTTTGTTACGGGAACGCGATCGTTTCTCTTTGTTGGTTTGATGGGATCGAAGAAAATCGGGTCGTTGCTCGGAGCTCGCCGCGTTCCCAAATCATTCGAGCGAGTCGAAGCGGATCGGCGCGCGGGACGAAACGAATTTTAAACTAAAAGAAAAGGAAAACGGAGGAAAAAAAAAGAAAAAACAAATGTGCGGGCGCCGTCCACATACGAAGCTTCACGTCGGCTTTACCATTAAGCTATGGCATCTACATTGTTATAGAATATTATTCCAAATAATTGACGCGTAATCATATCATATTAACGTTCATAACGCTTCCTCGTGCTCTCACCCGACCCCCTCCTTAAACATCCCTCCTTTCTTCCCTTTTTCCCCGACGTCCAAACGATTTACTCGCTCTATTCTTACCATTATTATAAATGTATCATATTGAATTTAAATAATATCGATTAGGTCTATACGTATACATATATACATATAGGTTACTGAGAAAAGGAAACGCGAGAAAAGGAAACAACAAAGCAACACGAACGAAACGTCGACGTAATAATGCGTTAGTAGTACAACTTTGCCCGACTTGCCAAACTCGCGTAACCACGAAATAATACATTTACTCGTCTCGTATCGACGGACACACACACACAACACGGGAAACGTGCGTGTGGGGCGCGGTGCTCTCGACACACACACAGACGCGCGCGCGAGCGTGCACGCCAAGACTTCTCTTATCCGAATTAAGGAAATAACGTTAAAACGAACACTGGTAGAGTGTGGCTCAAGCGTTGCTCGAAACGATACTTTTTTTTTTTTTTATTGGTGTGTCGGATTGATTATGAGAGAGCAACCCGCCATTTATGAGCGACGAGCAGACAGAGAGTGAGAGAGTTTGATCGATATCGTGCGAGTGGAAGCGAGAAAGAGAACGTATGCGTGTGAAAGGGAATATCAGCACTAATCGCGCCGTACTACATTACATATATTCCTAAGGAAATTAAACGAAAATTAAAGTTAGATCTATTCTTGGATGCGTACCGATCGATAAAAATTTTACGAGAAAAATGAACGAAAGGCGTTATTTAATAAGCGATAGGCACCGGAATCCATCTCGCGGGACGCAGCATCGACGATGCGAAATAAAGTAGGGGTAAAAACGGAGGAATTTGTTATATTTTCTTTTTTTGCGTGTAAATCTGATTGTTTATTTATGAACTGTTTATTTTACATATTTTTTCGTATATTTGTTTTTTGTTAATTGCGAAGAAAGAGAGAGTGATTAGAGGTACAGGCGAGTGTCTGTCTTCGTTTTTGCGATACGAGCGATTATCGTTTGCACGGTCTCGAAATTATGGTCGGGTCGAAGGAAGAATCGACTTGGTCATCGATCGAAACAGGATTCGATAGTTTCCATACAGAACTAGAACTATTTACCATCTAATTTCACAGTTATCATCTTCTATGTTTCAACCGGAGCACAAAAATTTTTATTCCACTTCCCAAACGGGTAGAAAAATATTGTTTTTTTTTTAATTAAATCACTGCCAAAGTACGAGAAATCTTTCTCCGGCCCGACTGCACGTATGTATAGATATTTAAACGTTGCGAAATCGAAAGACGACGATCCCGTCGCGGAAAAGTTAATTGTCAAACGATCGATCATCGGATCTCTGTTCTTTGGTGCCATAAGGAAAGTAGCGCGCACGATTCGATCGCCTTTCGAGATTAAAAGCGGAAAAAGGGTGCGTCTGGTTGTAATATAATTATTTTCTATTATACGGTATTTTCTACTTTGCGCGTTAGTGGATTTTCGAATCGGTGTTCGCGTGCGTTACGCTTAGAAACGGAATCGGTAGCGGCGAGACGAGGGACTCGACGGTCGCGGAAACGTCTTTTTATTATTGTTTTCCTTTTTTCCCCGGACGCGAGTATCCCTGGAAGCTCTCGTCCCTCGGTGACGTTCGCTTACAACCGATTCCGGTTGTCGATAGGCTGGTCAAGCGTGTTGGTGGTCTACAACTCTAAGTGTTGTTTCTTTTATTGGCAGCTGTCCCATTTTTTCGCACGTGCGTCGAATACTATTATTTTTACGACTGTTCTCTACGGTAGTTCCCCGCTCGCGAGCAACACAGCACCAGTATCCTGCCGGTTAGTTTCTTAGCGGGTCGATGACGCCTCGAGAATTCCACGCTCGAGCGAGGAGGGGGTGGCTTTCACCCCCGATTTGCTTTACCCGGTGTTTCCGCGCGAACGCGGAGTATCCCGCGGTACCCAGTGAAACGATCGTGCGGTTCTCGAAGCTCCGTTTTGTTAAGTTCGCCCGTCCCCTATTATTGTTCAGCGCCGATTCGCGGGTTACTTAAGAATATTGTTTATCGTTTCGACGCGATCGAGCGAACAGTGGTTTTTGTTATTAGAAAAGTAAGTCGAACCGAACGATAATTAAGAAAACAAAAAAAACGAGAAAAACAACAAAAAATACGAAGAATAACTAAAAAAAAAAAAAGCCACGTAGAGCCGGGTTTGTGCACATGTCGTATATTCTCTTTTCGAACGCTCGGACTCTTCGACGCGACGTACTGTGATCGTTATATTGTTTTTTCCCCCCCCTAACTCCCCGCGCAAAAACGGAAGCCATTCGTTCCTCGTTTTTGTCCCCGTCTTTTTGCAAAAGCAGCGCGACTCGAACTTTTCACGCACGGCGTTTTGTTCAGTTTCGTTCGTCGGAAGGATTCGTGCGCGCGCGCGTGTCCACGCGCCCTCATTGTGCAACCGTAACGATACATACGTACACAGAAACACACGTACACGTTGCCGTGAAAGAGGAAGGGAATGAAGAAAAAAAAAAAAAAAAAAAAATGAATAACGAAATATCGAATCCGAGAATTTAGGTCTTAATTATTGTCTCTTTGCTGTACCTACATTAAACGAATGGAAAGCCGTGTATTACTTCAAGAGTTTCTTCGATGTAAATATTAACACTACGTAAAAGGTTAAACGTTTTGCTCAGCGGGCGCGGAGCCGCGGCGAACGATCGATCGTGTTCGATCGATCGACCGGCCATCGGGAGGAGCCGCGGCTCGTCGTTAGCCGCTGGATGATACCTAATTAATGTAATAACTATAACGATAAGAGAGCGTAGCTGTCCTTCAATACCTACCTACCACGTTAAGTAATAAAAGTAACGGAATAATGGAGTCTCTCATGTCTACTGACTACTTCAAGATTAGTATTATATACCCGTACGATGAGAGGCGACGACGACGAGGGTGGCGATTGACGACGACGACGACTACGACGACGGGCGAAAAGGTAATCCATTGACAATGAATGTAAATGTATCCATTTTCGAAACTTGATGTAGAATTATACTCATAAGCTATATCTATGATATACAAACGAAATAAAAGCGTATAGTAAATTACGGACGCGTCGATCTCACTTTCTTCCGTGCGCTCCTTCGTCCCCCAAGCTGCTTAAAACCTTCCCTCATACTTTTTCGAGCATTAAAAGACACATGTTTCCAAATTCTCAGACATTTAAAACGATCGTTTGTTTGTTTTCAAAAATAACCATTTATCCCATTTTGCTTACAGAAACAAAACTCTTATCCTATCGCTGCTTCCTGTCCATCGCATTACCAAAAATCCTAAAAATGCTCCAATAGAGAAGCGTGTGTACCGTAACGAGGAAGCAACAGAGTAGAAATGGAGGATCCTGTCGAGAAAAGAGTGAGTTTCCATGGGGTTAGATACGAAATTTCGAACGGTTCGCGATCTTTGTCGACTCTACGGGGCTAATTCGAGTAGTATCGAAGTTTACGTCTCGATAACTCGTTCGCAGCCACTGGGGTATTATACGCCGAGGGGCTACGGGTCGCAGCCCTCGCAAAACTCACCCCATCCCGGCGCGTTTTCGCCACTTTTACGCTCGGAGGGGCGGAACATTGAAATGGAGGCATCGAGTGGTCGCGTATGGCTGCAGATATTCCGAAATAACCGTATCGGTTTATGCGCCATGGTTCCCCAGGTTCTCTTCCGATGCGCCAGTCACCCATTTGCCTTGCAATCCCGATGTCCATTCGATGATCTTAACCTGTACTGTTCGCCACTCGGTCTGCACGCTCGCCGCTGAATCCTTCGGGGAATTTTCTACGCTCTCATCCCGGCCATTCGACGCTGATAGCGATAGGGTTGCCACCTCCGCGATTTCCTCCGTCTCCAGTTCGCAGAAATTCGATACGAACAACACGGAACAAATGCAATTTCAATTCAAACAATTCTTTACCAAGGAATCTCCCTCAAGAATATTTCTCATAAGCAACGTGTTTCCACCAGTTACGGCAACAAACAAATATTTATCGAGGTCCCCGTACGACCCTTCACGCTAAGGGTTAATTGCAGTCGTTTATTCGAAACGAATGTTTTAGGTCGCCTATCTCTTTTCCAGGCTCGCATTTCGCGTATAAACGACGCAACCGTTCGAACAAAGAACGAAAAGGGAAGGAGGTTCGAAAAATTTATATAACGCGGAAAGTTTCGAAAGAAGGAAATTCGTTGCAATATGAAACAGACACGGTGAAATCCCGTTTTCCCATTTTCCCGGTGGATACGATCCGGAAACGAGAATGCTCTCGAGTACCAATCGCGCGAGGATCGGAGTCTTCCTTTTTCCGTTCGGAACCGTACGTCTAAAAATCGACCGAGAACTCGAGATCCACTCTGAGCTTTTTCGCCAGCTCGTAAGACGTCGAGGGGGGAAAAAAGACTACGGACGCAAACGGCACGAAAACAACCGCAAAATTACCGTGTAGAACGTGTAGTGTGTAACGTGGACGGGTAGTTTGCTAAAATTTACGGCTTTCGAGTATCGTTGGCAAAGGACTCGTAAACGCTATATAATCGAGTGTAAATGTTTTTGCTTTCGCGTTACAGTTCGCCAGTGATGGAGGGTGGCTGGGAACAGAGCCGGTACAGTCAAACGATTCATTTGCCGACGAGCCTTCGAGTTCTATCGATGATAAATTCTCGATCTCGCAAGAAATACAAAATTGATACAATTAAAAATCGAGCAAATTAATGTAGATACAAAGTTCATTAGCGTTCGTGCATAACCGGTCGATGACGTTATATTCGAACACAATGTTCCCCGATATAAAATAATGGAAAATTTTCAGCGTTTCTAATTGGTGCGTAGAAGTTAATGTACTGTAAAATGTCAGGACATGCAATACGAGGTTAATTTCTCTAGAAAAAATATGTTTGCAAACGATTTGTTCTCGATCTCGCGGTCTCCAATCGATCGTGACAGTTCTGATTTGTCGGTAATATTAATTTAAATGGGACAGAAAACACGAGATAAATAATCTGATATTCGTGTTGCAATTTACTGGAGGGATCTAGATTTCAAAATGCAGGCGAAATTAGAGAAGGCTTACTATAATTGTACAGCTCATCGAGGTCAGATTTAGAAACAGCTATCCCCCTTTTGCACTCTGTTAAAACGTGTTTAGTGTTGCAACGGACTTTTACTCGGATGTTTTTTCATCGAAAACCGAGGGTCAGGGAGTAAAATAAATAATATTATAACAGACACGGAAGTCTGTACCCCTGAAAAGTGAAATCGTGAATATTTCCCGACACGCGCGAAAGGATCCAGCTTCCATCGAGCGTTTCTCGACGTTCCCATGGTCTATCCAACTATGTCCATAGTAATGTTGCGTTTTACTCCGTGTCTGGCGATTAAAATATCGGTTGTTTCGGTGGCGTGGGATTGCTCGATTCAAAAACCGAACTAACGGAATCCGCGGATGGGGGGGGGGGGCTGCAGCCGAAGAATTCCGTGAATCACAGGCAGAAAGAAAATCATTTCTAATTGTATCGAATTATAATTTTCCGCGAACAGGTTCCGCGGTATGCGCGAAACGCGCTCATTATCTTTGCCAGCGCGGCCGGGAGCGCTCGCTCCTGCTATCGGTGGATATAATTTCCCATTTCCAATTATCTGTATCTCGTCAACTGTATCCTACGTTCTCTGCCTACGTGTGCCCGAACCACCGACGGAAACCGAGTTGACACCCACCCTTATCGCGCGTATATATCGAGGATCTTACGTTACGGGGGATTTATCTAACGCGCCTAGACGCCGCGTGTAAATTCTCGTCTAGCCAAATCAACATGGGAAAAAAGAAGCGGTTTAACTGGTGCGCCGATTAAGGGTGTCGCGACGGCCGGGGACGCTGGATTAATAAAACGCGGAATTTACGAGCCGCGTTCGGCAAGTTTAGTTTCGCGTCTTCGTCCGCCACCGAAGAATCCCTCTGTAACGACCAGCCTAATCGAGAACGTAACGGTCAGCCGCGATAAGGACCGTTCCCCGACGCAAAAATTCATATTCGCGTGGATTTCCCCACGGAGCTCGAATCGGCGTATTAATTACCATCGATGCTGTTTTACGAACTCCCGAGAACTCTAAATTCTGGCAAAATTGAACAGACTTGGTGCATTTTTGCGTTATACTAATTAATCTGAAAATGAAGTTAGATTTTCGAGCAACGTAAAATGTTAGGAAAATTCTTGCAACGCATTGTAGCAACCGCGATGGCTGCCCCCCTATCAGGAACGTAATAAAATCCTGAAGAATGTCGCGGTAACTCATGGGATCAGACGCGAAATTGCGTTCCAGGGCCCCGGAATCTTGTTTTCCACGGTGTAGAGGAGGCTGGACCAGGTCGAGGGCTGACGATCCTGTGGCTCGCGTCTCCTTTTGTCCTTCCACGAGGGTCCAGGACGTTCCCGCGCGGCGAACGGCATTGGCAATCTGCGAGACCTGGTGTAAGCCGCGCGGATGGAATATTAATTCGTGGGGTTAGGGTTACCCGAGAGCCTCCTCACCCGTCTAGCTACCCGACCATACATCCACGTCGCCGCGAAAATATATATGCTGCCGGCGTGCCAGCCTTCTATCCCGTTTTTCCTTGCCCGGGCTTATTGGTTCCGTCGGCCAGGCGACGAGGAAGCCTCGGACGAAAGGTGTCGAGCTCCCTCGGGGACTTTAACCGAAACGTATAAATGGATGGGAGGCTGGGAGGCGACCCAACATGCTTACTATTACGCCACCATAACGCGTGCTCCTGATGGATCCTCCGCCATACTTTCTTTTCTTTCCTTTCCGGGGCAGAGTTTACTTAGGAACATTGTATACTGGGACTGACCGTTAGTGAACATGATTTTGTGTACTAGGGCCAAGGAGTAGAGTCAGCAAACGAAAACAAACGTCCCTGAATGTGGCTCGTAAGTGCCTCCACAACGCTGAGCACTCTTTTTTTCACTGACTCGTGCCATTGACCCGAGTATAGACACAAATCTAATCGAAGGTGCGCAGCTGTTAGAAATATCGAAGGAACGTAGAACAGTAGTGATTTTTAGGAGAACATTTGAGAAACGTCTGTGCACAGTAGCAAACTGAAAGAGCAAGTGACACAGAACTTTTACTTTTCTGCTACGTTGACTCATTAGTAACCTGACATTGCCGGTCACGTATCGGCGTTCACGTTGGGACTTAGATAGCATTTCCACGAGCGGGGGGCGCCTACGTGACACGTACGGGAACAGATTTCCGCGACTATGTAACTCCCTGTATCTTGGGCCCCCAGAACATCAGCACCTCTTTCGAGACGAAATTAAAAAATTTCAAATCGTTCTAAAAACAATATTTTTAGCTAGCGGGGTCAATTACAGACATTTTTGGTGAATAGACATACCCTCGAAATCCTAACCAGTTTCGAGAAAAAAATTCATTACCGAAATTATCATTTCTGGCCAGAAATTGTTCCCTGAAATTTCATGCGAATTTTTAAAACGCCATAACTTCTGAACGGATTGGACGATTTTAATGTTTAAAAAAGCAAACTACGCGTATTTTAGTGTAGAATATGTAGAAATTACAAAAATATTCGAAAAGTTGCTCCTTGACCTCGCAAAATAAGAAAAATGGTCCCCATAAAAATGGTCCAATATTCAAACAGTCATAATTCCTACAATTGTGAATATATTTCAATGAAATTTTTTTCTGAAATAGTGCTCATGGGTACCTACAAAAAAGTATTAGACAACTTTTCTTTTTTTTCGAAAAACGAATTTTTAAGAAAAATCGACAGGGGGTAGGTGCCTCAATTTTTCGCCGAAAAAAAAAAATTTCAAATCGTTCTAAAAAAAATATTTTTAACTAGGGGGGTCAATTACAATCATTTTTGGTGAATAGACATACCCTCGAAATCCTACCCACTTTCGAGAAAAAAATTCGAGTAGGAGTGAAATTTTTCGACAAAATTAAAAAATTTCAAATCGTTCTAAAAAAAATATTTTTAGCTAGGGGGGTCAATTTCAGACATTTTTGGTGAATAGACATACCCTCGAAATCCTAACCAGTTTCGAGAAAAAAATTCATTACCGAAATTATCATTTCTGGCCAGAAATCGTTCCCTGAAATTTCCGTGCGAATCTTTAAAACGCCATAACTTCTGAACGGATTGGACGATTTTAATGTTTAAAAAAGCAAACTACGCGTATTTTAGTGTAGAATATGTAGAAATCACAAAAATATTCGAAAAATTGGTCCTTGACCTCGCAAAATAAGAAAAATGGTCCCCATAAAAATGGTCCAATATTCAAACAGTCATAATTCCTACAATTGTGAATATATTTCAATGAAATTTTTTTCTGAAATAGTGCTCATGGGTACCTACAAAAAAGTATTAGACAACTTTTCTTTTTTTTCGAAAAACGAATTTTTAAGAAAAATCGACAGGGGGTAGGTGCCTCAATTTTTCGCCGAAAAAAAAAAATTTCAAATCGTTCTAAAAAAAATATTTTTAACTAGGGGGGTCAATTACAATCATTTTTGGTGAATAGACATACCCTCGAAATCCTACCCACTTTCGAGAAAAAAATTCGAGAAGGAGTGAAATTTTTCGACAAAATTAAAAAATTTCAAATCGTTCTAAAAAAAATATTTTTAGCTAGGGGGGTCAATTTCAGACATTTTTGGTGAATAGACATACCCTCGAAATCCTAACCAGTTTCGAGAAAAAAATTCATTACCGAAATTATCATTTCTGGCCAGAAATCGTTCCCTGAAATTTCCGTGCGAATCTTTAAAACGCCATAACTTCTGAACGGATTGGACGATTTTAATGTTTAAAAAAGCAAACTACGCGTATTTTAGTGTAGAATATGTAGAAATTACAAAAATATTCGAAAAGTTGGTCCTTGACCTCGCAAAATAAGAAAAATTGTCCCCATAAAAATTATCCAATTTTCAAACAGCCATAACTTTTACAATAGTGAATATATTTCAATGAAATTTTTTTCTGAAATAGTGCTCATGGGTACCTACAAAAAAGTATTAGACAACTTTTCTTTTTTTTCGAAAAATAAATTTTTAAGAAAAATCGACAGGGGGTAGGTGCCTCAATTTTTCGACGAAAAAAAAAAATTTCAAATCGTTCTAAAAAAAATACTTTTAGCTAGGGGGGTCAATTACAGACATTTTTGGTGAATAGACATACCCTCGAAATCCTAACCAGTTTCGAGAAAAAAATTCATTACCGAAATTATCATTTCTGGCCAGAAATCGTTCCCCGAAATTTCATGCGAATCTTTAAAACGCCATAACTTCTGAACGGATTGGACGATTTTAATGTTTAAAAAAGCAAACTACGCGTATTTTAGTGTAGAATATGTAGAAATCACAAAAATATTCGAAAAATTGGTCCTTGACCTCGCAAAATAAGAAAAATGGTCCCCATAAAAATGGTCCAATATTCAAACAGTCATAATTCCTACAATTGTGAATATATTTCAATGAAATTTTTTTCTGAAATAGTGCTCATGGGTACCTACAAAAAAGTATTAGACAACTTTTCTTTTTTTTCGAAAAACGAATTTTTAAGAAAAATCGACAGGGGGTAGGTGCCTCAATTTTTCGCCGAAAAAAAAAAATTTCAAATCGTTCTAAAAAAAATATTTTTAACTAGGGGGGTCAATTACAATCATTTTTGGTGAATAGACATACCCTCGAAATCCTACCCACTTTCGAGAAAAAAATTCGAGTAGGAGTGAAATTTTTCGACAAAATTAAAAAATTTCAAATCGTTCTAAAAAAAATATTTTTAGCTAGGGGGGTCAATTTCAGACATTTTTGGTGAATAGACATACCCTCGAAATCCTAACCAGTTTCGAGAAAAAAATTCATTACCGAAATTATCATTTCTGGCCAGAAATCGTTCCCTGAAATTTCCGTGCGAATCTTTAAAACGCCATAACTTCTGAACGGATTGGACGATTTTAATGTTTAAAAAAGCAAACTACGCGTATTTTAGTGTAGAATATGTAGAAATTACAAAAATATTCGAAAAGTTGGTCCTTGACCTCGCAAAATAAGAAAAATTGTCCCCATAAAAATTATCCAATTTTCAAACAGCCATAACTTTTACAATAGTGAATATATTTCAATGAAACTTTTTTCTGAAATAGTGCTCATGGGTATCTACAAAAAAGTATTAGACAACTTTTCTTTTTTTTCGAAAAATGAATTTTTAAGAAAAATCGACAGGGGGTAGGTGCCTCAATTTTTCGGCGAAAAAAAAAAATTTCAAATCGTTCTAAAAAAAATATTTTTAGCTAGGGGGGTCAATTTCAATCATTTTTGGTGAATAGACATACCTTCGAAATCCTAACCAGTTTCGAGAAAAAAATTCATTACCGAAATTATCATTTCTGGCCAGAAATCGTTCCCTGAAATTTCATGCGAATCTTTAAAACGCCATAACTTCTGAACGGATTGGACGATTTTAATGTTTAAAAAAGCAAACTACGCGTATTTTAGTGTAGAATATGTAGAAATCACAAAAATATTCGAAAAATTGGTCCTTGACCTCGCAAAATAAGAAAAATGGTCCCCATAAAAATGGTCCAATATTCAAACAGTCATAATTCCTACAATTGTGAATATATTTCAATGAAATTTTTTTCTGAAATAGTGCTCATGGGTACCTACAAAAAAGTATTAGACAACTTTTCTTTTTTTTCGAAAAATGAATTTTTAAGAAAAATCGACAGGGGGTAGGTGCCTCAATTTTTCGACGAAAAAAAAAAATTTCAAATCGTTCTAAAAAAAATATTTTTAGCTAGGGGGGTCAATTACAATCATTTTTGGTGAATAGACATACCCTCGAAATCCTACCCACTTTCGAGAAAAAAATTCGAGTAGGAGTGAAATTTTTCGACAAAATTAAAAAATTTCAAATCGTTCTAAAAAAAATATTTTTAGCTAGAGGGGTCAATTTCAATCATTTTTGGTGAATAGACATACCCCCGAAATCCTACCCACTTTTGAGAAAAAAATTCCTTACCAAAAACATGTGAAATGTGATGCGTATGTTTAAAAAATCATAACTTCTGAATGAATCGAAGGATTTTAATGTTCTGTGAATGTTCGAATAGTTGTTCCTTGACCCCGTAAACTAGCCAGGAAGGGAATAGATTTGACTAAGTGTCCAGTGTTGTACACCTGATGGATTCCTCTGGTCAGGTTCAATTCAAGAGGCTATTTCAAAGTCTCCTTTTTCGGAGCGGGTTATTCGTGACGCGGTGGCTCGCGGGGCGTGGCTCAATTACCGTAAACGACGCTGTTGCGCGGATTATTAAAGAAATCGGCGACCTGGCGTCGTTACCCGCCTTATTACGCAAAGTAACGAACGGCGTAGCCGGTTTAAGGGATAAAATAAAAGGCACCCGCGCCCACCGAGCACTCGTATATCGTTCCGGCTGCTGACACAGGCGCTCCACGCAGATAGCGGATCGCGGAACATGTCCACCCCCGCGTTATTCGCGTCTATTCGATCTATATCGCGTTGTTAAGTCCAGATTGTCCGATCGCGCAATCCACGCCGTACACGAGCGGGATGACTCGCGTAAATTTTTTAGAAATACCCCATCCCAAATTCGTAAAATCCGTATCTCTCGATCGTGACAAATACTGCAAACAAAGGTCTTCCGTCTGATCTGCCACTGTTTGCTGAGTCCTCGTCGGTACATAGAATTGTACAAGCAATCCTGAAAAGTTTAGTAACACGAAGGAATAGTTTTTTAATAAGCTTTCATCGAGATAGTCATTTATTTTCGAAAATATTCGAGCGATGACCGAGTCCGATACGAGTCGCGATGGTAGATCTCGAAGAGACGGCCTGGATTCGGCCAAATTCGTTTATCGTCGCCGTTAATTCCACGATCGGGGAAGGCGAGGGGTGTAACCGCGGCTCACGGACAGATTTACCGTCGCGGTTAGTTCTTCTCGCGACCTTATCTGTGGCATTCGCTGCGATCCCGCGGCTCTGCGTGACCTCTTTCACAACAAGTCGACGATCTTCCAGTGAATTTGAGGATCCCTCGGTTGGGTTTGCCGCGACGGATCTCGAGACGACGACGAAACTTCCACGCGAGGGACTTTTACGAAGCCACGAGGACCGTGAAACGCGAGGGCCACGCACTTTCCCGACGGGGTAAGTCGAATTTAAAGTACGATTATAGGATCGCAGGCGCGACAATTTTTGGAGGGTGGATTTTTTAACGCTTTCGTTACGAAGATTATCAGGTTCTACTGTCCTTCGATCGTGCAAGCTTCCAGAAATCAGGAATGTCCAACGATAATCCTAAATATTTCTCCCCAAAGTGTAATAAAGTCGAAAGTTAAAAGCCCAGCGAAATATCAATCAGGGGCCGGTGTAGTCGCTTCTGAAAGTCGCAATCTCGGCGATTTCGCGAGAGAAGAAAGGCTCCGAGGGTTCTCGGGGCCAGCAGTTTCGGAGAATTACTCAAAAGTTCGGAGGCGGGCCGTAATTCAAGAGCTGCATACCCGTAAGTGGTACGCGCGCGGTCGAGTTCTTATCGCGGCCGTTTCGTAAGGTCCTCCTTTCGGTCCCCGGGGGACTAATTGAGATCGTATCTTTTTACTCTTTATGGTGTTTCGGTGGTCGCGGGCGATGCAAATCGGCGGGACATTTAGGCGGGTTTCGCGAGATCGGGAACAGGGTAGCCCAAGCGCGTTTGCTCCATTTGTTCGATCGTCGAAGACCAAGAGACTCGGACGCGGCGGCCAGCTTAAATGATTTCCCATTCGTACGTAAACACCTGCATTAACGCGACGGCTTAATAGCTATAATAGTCACCTAAATACGGATTATCAATTTACCCATAATACCGTGGAACGATCATCGATACATATTACCCGCGTAAACGGAATTTACGCCGACCGTTCGTTATTTACTTAACTCCGTTTGTTCGCCGCGCGCTTTCCGCGAGGCAGTAAAATCGCTTTGCGGCCAGCAGGGCTCAGCGACTCGCGAAAATTTTATTCACCCGTGCAATTCTATGCAATCGATGCCCCGTCAACCGGCTGGCATCGATAACGTTATCGATAAACATCGAAATATCCTCGATAAATACCTGTAATGTCGAGATATCGTCGACGCGGTATCGTGTTTTCGCAAGCGGGGCACTCGGAGACCTCGAAATACATTATTAAAATATACAAAACAGCCTCCTTTCGTCATTAGTGTTCCTTTTCAGCAGTTGGTTAGACGTTAATAAAACTGTCAAAAATACAAAAATGCGAACATGCATGAACGTATTTAAAAAATAATGAAATTCCATCGAAATGTAAACAAGTGTCAAGAGTACCAGCGACTAGATGTATTTCAAAATAAAATTAACCTGGGTTGGATAGTAGGTCGCAAAAGTTTACTGAGAGTAAACTGTTCGATCCTCGGTTTTTGACTTTATAAAAAAGTAGCGAGATAAAAGGTTGCCTGGTCTTCGTCACGTTTAGTCGAGATTTACTCTGGAACAGATTAGACGGGGTAGCTAAACAAAGAAGATAGGAAAATATTGCAGCTCAGGGCAGGGTTCATAAGTGCATTTAGCTGTACCTCGCCTCTATACCGTATCTCTAACCAAGTTACCATATCTTCTTACATTATTCACCATATTTACCATCGCTGCTTCTTGCTCGATTTTTGTTGATAAATAGTCTCCCACTGAACGTGAAATTGATCAGCATTTGCCGTTTAAGAAATCGTAGAAGTGAAATTCTGTAAGTTTGAGAGATCTTTGGCTGTAAGAGGGAAAAGAGTATTTCTGGGAAAGAATGGCGAGCTTGGAAGCGTGCGAACTACCCTTTGAAACAATTTGAATCGTTCCCCTCGACGGGCTCGAGAAAGTTACCGGTGACGGGACGGTGCGAAAGTGTGGTCATAAAAATTTCACGTTTTTAAAAAGACAGGGTTGAAGAAAGGCCCTTCGATCTCCGGGGCAGACTTTCCTTTTTTCCCCCGGTGCACGGGTCTTGCGTTTACACAACGGGAATGTTTTTCGACCAATGGCGGACGTCTTTCGGTGCGCCAAAGGGGCTATCTGATCGTGAAAAAAAGTTTCTCCTGTCAGTCTCGGATTAATCGTTCGAACAGCTCGTGCTTTCGAAACGATTTCGCTAACAGCGTTTTCGCGTGTGCTCCGCGATTCACGTGCGTGTGCTCGAATAGAAATAACCAATAAACCATAGCGATCGTGCGACGAATGTGAAAGTGGTGCGGCACCCGTACGATGACGATTAAGATACCGATACTTAAAAGAAGAACTATGTCAATCGTACGGGCGCTTAAAATGTAATCGTAGGATCACCTATTCGAACGACTTTATCGCCCAATAAAGCATCCGAAGCTTTAAAACCGTCACTATGGTGTGTACAGTGTGTTTTATGGAATACTTGACTTTCGATCACACGGTCGCCCAAGGACTTTTGTATTCTTTTACGATTTCTACCGAACAGTTAAGTTTCTACGTATAATTTGTTTCATTCATAAAAGTAATTTTACGGTCGCCCCGTGTTTTTGAGAACATAAAGTAAAGCGAAGTAACGGCCTAGCTGTTAACGGTGATTTTAATTAGTATGAGATTCAGTAGCGATCTTTATCGTTTACGTATTTCGTAACTTTCAATTTAATACGCGTGTACGGAGTGTGTTGTACGGGACTACCGATGGGGCTCGTCGATAAGGTTGATTCAGCAAACCTTGTCTTAATTTCGTACTCTAAAAATCTTTGAGAACGTTGCCCCTCGATGGTTCTAACCTTCCAGGTACCTGTCGTAATTCTTTCGATTAGTATTAACGCGTCGCTGCCGCGAAAGGACGATAAATAAATTAGATAAACGTATGGAATTTGATTGGAAACGGAATTTTTATTCGTGTACTTTTTTTTAGAAAAGAAAGGATCTGCTATTGAAACTCGAATTTTCGTGTAATATTAATGATTAAAAAATTTACGGAATCCTTAGTATACTTCATATTTTAAGTAGCGGAACATCGAGGTATTGATTTCACCCCCGTTATGGCGGCCGTCGCTCGCTAACAACGGAGGATGCGTCCCTCCTCTAATTTTACTTCCCCTTCGTGCGATCGTAATTCAAAACATAAATTACACTACACCGCGTAAAAATATTTCAAATATTAAACCTTAGCTTATAATTTAGAACTCGATCTACCGTACGACGTTGGATTTATTATTCCATCAGACTCCTCTCGTGCATAATCTGCCTTTATTTTCGTATAAAAACCTCTTCTCCGGAAACAAATATTTTATTGGCCCGATAAAAGATCCGTACGAGATAATATATCGCTTGCAGGAGTAAACAGTGTCCTTTTGTTTCACAGACACAGCCATCTGCTATTATTTGCCGCGATAAGATAGCCCGAATTGAAAATATATTTAGAAAAATTTAACGTGGCAATACATTAGGTCTGTCCTCGAGGGGTTTTAAGTGTCTTCTGCCTATTTCTTCCCCCCCGGGATCGGAGTGATCGCACTTTATCACTCATCCGACGAGCATAGGAGAATCTCCATTATCCATACGTACATCTTTGAACGGAACATTCTCGATCCCCGGTTCTCGGTCGACCGTCCCAAGTATGCGTCTTTTTTCTCTACCCTCTCAGGACGCGAAGATGTCACGGACAGATTCGGTTTCCTCTCCGGGAGAACATCACGGGTTCCGACGGAGCTTCTCCAGAGACCATCCTACCACCGTCTCTCGTAACTCATTGGCGGAATCCATCGGAAAGGCTCCGCATTGTCCGCGTAACGTGCTCTCGAAACAGCGTCGCGCAGTAAATCACGATTCGGCGAAGTGCAGCGCGCGATCTCTTAGAAGTTCGCCAGACGCGTTACGAAGCGGAGGATTCGTGGCCGCGACAGCGCGTTTCCTCTGACGTTTCGCAGACCCGTTCTCCGGAGGTCGAACAAAAAAGGGGTGCCGGAGTATCGAGCGACGGGGGAGGCTTCATCCCTGCCTGCTCGTAGCTAACAATTTACGCGTTGCTACTTTGGTCTTCGTTCCTTTTTTTCGTGCAATTTTCCCGGCCTCTTGGCAGGCCGGCGTCGGTGCGTTCGAACAGATAGAAAGCTTAGATTGCCTTTAACGAGCCCGTTTCGCGGGCACACGCGACTACAAAGTCGCCAACGCGAGGCGTCTCCACTCTCCCGCGACGAGTCGCAAATTCTTCGCCGCGAGGCGCATAATTGGCCTGTGGCCGGTCGAGTAAATTGCACGCGGCCAGATTACGGCCGACGGGTTTCGAAACGCGGGCCAAATGCCGTCCGCGTACATTTTCTGCGAATATTTCCCGAGATTCTTTCGATTTCATCCCCCCCAATCGAGCACATTGTTCCTAAATTGCGATCTAATACCTAAATTCTAGCTTTCCTTGGCCTCCCCTGATCACGAATTCGAAGTCTTCGGTAAAGTATGGTCGGGTCATTCTTGACCCACGCTGAAATTGCTCACTCGAGACACCAAGAAAAAAGTTTCACGTTAGATTTTAATGAAAATATTCACGGTGGATATTCGTGGTTGGAGAGGACGCGCGGTTGCCGAAAAGAATATTTTTCTTAAAATATTCACGCCCTCAAAGCAGTGCATAATGTGCGTGAAGTATTGGTTCGTATCGTCGCCACTAAAGGAGATAATTAGGTGGGCTGTTTCGTTTCGAACACCTTCTGCTCGGGGTCGACCGACTTTTATGCGAAAATTATTCCAGTGTTTTTAATAGGTTGAAAAATAATTAACTGTATTTGCATCTTCAAACTTATCGCCGCTTAATTGATAGAATATAAGGGAAATTTTGATAATTTCTTGATACCGTGAGCCTTTTCCTGCTCATGGAACGTGATATTACGCTAACGTTTCGTTTAATAACTTATCTAGCCAAGGATCAATGCGTAGTTTGTCTTTGCGTAGTCTTCGAGCCCATTAAAAGGTTAAATGCTCGACCATTCGAGCGCCCTAAAATTCCTGTAATATCGGTTTTCTCGTTGCTCGAAGTCGGGGACGTTTTTTAAGCGAACCGCCTCGCTAAAAGTAGAAAGTCGACGACTCGTTCGCGAAAGATCACTCGCGTTTCTTGATCTGCCCGCGTATTAATTAAACGGAGCAATGCAATCGTCTAATTAACGAAACCGCCTGTCGCGTTGCGAAATCGAAGGCGAACAGGCGAAACCACGTGTCCACGGTAATCGACATTTCTTCCTGCCGTTTCGCGAATGGCGAAACCCATCGACGGACGTCGAAACGGCGCAACCGCCGAGCTCCATCGCCTAAACGGCATAATGGCAATAACGATAATAATTGCAACGTGTAACACGAGACGACGATTAGCTCGGTAGGTACAAGCTTACGCTTTATAATCGTACGGCGTCCTTTCACGGAACATAAATATTTACTACCGGCGATAAACGATCGCTTCAAGATCCATAAACAACCATGAATCAAAGCCCGCGGCTCGTAGCCACCATATGATTAATATCGCCGTGTTAATAACTGTATTAAAACATCGTTCCAGAGATGACAGAGCGTGTCTCTGTTCGCCAATTACTGTCAGGTGTTTACGGATGAATCTATCAGCGAAGAATTCGCAACATTTACAAAGGGGGACGCCATTGTGATCAAATTTTTGCTTGAAATTTTGACGAAACGTGCATTTAGTTGATAGAGTATAACCAGAGACTCGTAAGTGACTGTTTGAAATAGCAATATTAAACCTTCGATCCATAGATGACAGAAGCTCTTCGTAGCTACGCACGGGACACGATTCACACGCCCCCGCCGCGATATATTCCATTATTGCGAACATTAGCGGTGCAACCGTTGTTCGTAAGATCGACTTAAATGCCACGGTCGCCATCAACGTCAGTCACAAAGCGTAAAAACGGAGATTACCAACCTGGACCTCGCCCATCGCGCTCACGCTACTACTAATTCTTTTAATTTACGTACGGTTCCTGCGGTTCAGCATACAATGCGCAATAAAGACGGCGTTACTGGTATCGTAAATACCGTTCCCTCCGTCGGGGGAGGAAAAAAAAGAAACGTCGAACGCGTACGGGGAACGGTTCGCTACAGAGTGTAAAGATAAATCAGGCATAAAGAGAAAAAAACACCGAGACCGAATACGCGATACGTTTCCCTTCCAATTCCGTTGGCGTGCGATGAAAAATTAATCTTTCGTTGCATTTTTTTATGCGTTTCGTAGATCCGCGTGTACGTAACAAACGTAATCGCCAGGCGTCGCGAATCTTTAAGGGCGCCCTGCGACACAGCGTCCGGTAGAATTCGTTTCTATCGCCCCCCCCCTCTCCCCCCTCTGGGCGATTGCATCATATTTTTTTATTCGATTGTAAAACAAACGCCGGGCGATAATCGCACGAAGACACGCGCGGTATCTTAATATGCTCGCAAATAATACGTAATACGGTTTATGCCCATAATCAACGTTCCATAATGGCACTTAAGCATCCACTTGTTGATACCATTTACGGCCATTGTGCGCCGTTACATGTGTAAAACGGTCACATCGACGCCGTACCAGCACGCACTCGGTAACTATGTTAACGTTAATACCGTGCACGCACGCACGCCGATTTACTAACTCAAAACACGCTCCGAAAAAACGATCGAAAATCTCGGGCTGGTCCCTTTTTGATTCATAGTGATCTGCCGAAGAAGGTAGCTATTCTGGGAGGAAATCTGGATAGCGAATTAACACCTTCGGTAGCAGCCAAAAATTTTATTTCACTATGGTGCAGCTACGAGAATCGAGAGTTTTGGAAGATCCCACAGACTCCAGTGTTCCGTGTTCCGAAATTGCTCGATAAAATCCGACAATAATTAATCTGGTAACGCAGACACGGAATCGTTAGAGGAGGCATTAGGATCGCGATAAAGCGAGGTTGAGGGTCCCCGATGTTAGGTGGAAGGATAATTTACATAGATTCGACTGGCGGGCAGATCCCTATCTCTTCCAGAACGTAATAACACGCCGGGGCAAGTTCTGTCATACCGCGAACGATAAGGGCGGGAGTTAAGAAAAGAGCATTACTTTCGTAGTAAACACACGAATATTTCTGGAACAATGGAAAACTACCGTCGCGATTCTGATCGTTCGGGACTCTTTGGCGAACCGAACCTCCCCCCCGCGCAGGGGTGGGGGATAGAAATGTTTTGCAGCTTTCGAACTTATCTCTCTGTTTTCTCCCGCACCGCCCCCGCCGCGACGTTTCCCAGACGACGGTCTCTCGGGTCCGAGCGTTTTGTCACGATTGGCAATTTCTCAAGGAATTTGCTTATCGGTGCCCGGGAAGAAGGATCGAGCGACGATTAACGTCGAAACACGAAACGAGAATCTCGTTCCTCCCCTTTGGATCGCTAAAGAGTACATCCAGGGAACATTGCGTCGAACAGCGTAGGTGAAGCAACGACGGCACGGTAAATTTATTCATCCGCGTGTGAGGAAGTGTCACGGTCGTAAAAGCTGAGAAAGTCACGCAGATAACGTGTGCTCCGTGCTTGAACCGCGGTTGCTCGCGCCTGGTAGTCGAGGATAGTCGAAACAGTAAAAAGGACAATATTTCACGAACGTCGCGATGACGCAAACTTATTTGTTCCTCCGTCAGCCCCGGGAAGCGTCTACTTCGAAACGTAACAGGATCCGTAGGCCAACGTTAACTCGAACTGCAACATCCCGGCCATAATTGGACCGTTATGGCCGACGTTCTGTATGCCTGAAAGATAAGACTAGTCTGGAGAGAAGGGTCTGTGTGTAATGGAAGCCTTAACTGCAACGTCTAGATAGGCGCACTTGGACCCAACGCCGCGCGTGGCTTATGTCTGCGAGAACACTTTGACGCCAACAGGTTAACACTTTGCAGCCTGCGAGGCGAGCATCGCTGCGCTCCAATACGCGGTGTGCTCGACATTTGAAAGCAAAGGTAGAAAAAATCCATCGAGATTGCATAATTGAGCGAGTAATAAAGCAGCGAAGGGCTCTGGGGTTCTAGCTTTCGGGTAATGGATCGTCGAAGCGTGAAATGATTATTTCGAGGGACATCGGAGTTGTAAGCGTGAACATTTGGGTATTTGTTTGAGTCGCGTCGCCTAAATAGATTCCGATGAAGAGGCGAGCCGGGCGATGGCGTATTGATCTTTTTAGTGGCGTGCCGTCTCCACAGACGCAATCCAACTGCCGGTGCAGACTAAAGGTCTACATTTCCCCCGAGAGACGAACGCTGGCTTCGCTGTTCCTATAACACACAATTTGGCCAGGGAATATTGCGTCCGCGACTCCACCCGCGCGTCCCAATAGCGAGAGTGCACCCCGATAAAACACAAAGTTCGCATTTGTCCTCTTGTCGTTGGACGCGAGAACTGGTCCCGTTTCACTGCCAAGCCGATTCCCCCGAATCTTCCCTGGCAACCGCTCTCGTGGCTTTTTTCATAATTCCTGCTTTTAACCACTAACTTTGCCCGAACTTTCCGCGGTACCCATTCGATATTTCCGCATGGCGTTACTCGTATTTGAGCACAGCAACATTAGTGTTCTTCAGATTTATACGACAGTCTGAAGGCAAGTAAAACGTAGTTTTCAACCTTGGTATCCAACGACGATTAATCAGCACACTGTCATGTCTGCTATTAAGCGTCCACTTGCCTGTCAGGTGATTTATCCTCGCACCTTAATTGCGTATTCGTGTCGAGATCTATCGATACACCGAAACGTCTCCTTGTCCTTAATGCCGAAGAAACGATGGAGTATAAAACATTGCTGTTCTCAGACTACCGAACCCCTTAAAATAAGATAGGCACAATGGAGAGAAGGAGGTGTAGATCGTTGAGAATTCCCCAAATAGTTCACGAACGTTACCATGTATCGTGAATGCTAATAGTTTGGCGACAGTTCGCGGACGAACTGTCGACTCGAACGATTAACGGGTTGCATACTGCACGGGCCACGGAGAAAGGCTGGAACGGGGGGAAAAAAACAAACAGTCGGAGAAGAGTGGAGCACCGAGTGCACGGTTTTCGAGGGAGGCGGAAGGAAGGCGGCCGTCGGACGTCGTCGCAGCTCTCGGCTAGCGCCACTCCGTCTAGCCCGACGTCTACGCTCTGTCAACTGTTTTATATTTAATCCGGGCCGCTTTAGCGAGCGGTAAACAAACACTGTATCGCATAAGCGCCGCTCGAATTAGCCTCAATACCATTTCAAACGGCCGACTCGCATTTATGAAGATGACCGGGGATACGCTGGCCCGCCAGAGACAGAGATCTCTGGGTACGTGGAAAGCGATGGAACGCTGGACGAGAGGGGCGGGAGGGGGCGCGCTGGTAGCGCCACCGTCCGCTGGGTGGGGGTCGGAGAAGCGTTGGAGGGGAGGTGTGGAGGAGATAGTCGAATAGTAGAGGGGCGAACCGCCAGAGGGATCCGACGGGGACGCGAACAACGTCACGAAACGCTTTGGCACCGCCTACCAGCGTACGATGGGCGGGAATCTCGCGAGGATTTATGACCCTCGAACCGGGCGGCATCTAGTGGCGGCGCTGGGAACTTGGCCAACTCGAACGGTGGCCATTACGCTGTCACGATTGGCTGCGTACGCGGCACAACGCGAATCAGACAACGGTTTAAATATGGATTTTTTTTTTCGGCAACGAAATCGCGGCGACCGTGGCGCATAAATCAGGATTGATTTTCGAGGAGAATCGGCGGACGTCGGGCCGCGACAACCCCGACACCACCCTTTCAGCCGCGCACTTGTTTCCGGCGGTAAATCTATATTTGGCTAATCGAACCGACGCGAGAACCTGCACACCACGCTGTTTCCGTTGCCTCCTCGGGCGTCCTTTAACGAGGGTCGGATCCGTCACCTTTTACTCGTTTCTTTGGCCCAACTTTTCAGGGGGTTGTACGTCCTCAATCTTTTAAAGATCATCAGAATTCCCCTATCCTCGGACGAGTCGATTAATTTGCATCTATAACAATTAGACATAATGTTGATAGCCTTCCCGAAACAGGCAATCGAGCAAATTGAAAGACTCAAATGTCCTATCCGTGTACTGTTCAAACGATTAAATTAATTACAAGCTGATATATACGTACAAATTAAATTCAGAAGTAGACAATATCAATTTTATGAACACGCAGGCGCACGTATGAATATTTAGAACACTTGCTCCAAAGAAATGCAATCGTTAAGGAATCGGTAGCTAAGCCGCTCTTACGGTCGATGCTTAAACTATACGGAGGTGACCTACTTAAGCGGTAAAATACTCTCTGTAATGTCTACAGAGCTTAACAGTCGTACCACAGGGTTCAATATCAGAATCATAAAATTACTAGCTTCGTGAAAATATTGTTAACACAGCGAATCTGATTATTCGACTTGCTCGATCTTACCAGACACGTCGTCTAGCGTGATTTCTCGCGTATGTATGATGGCAGACATTGCTAACAATCGCCTCCTAAATATCCCTAGAATGCTCGTTAGGTATCTGCGTGAATACCCTAACGACAGAGTGCCGTTACTCTTTTGGAATTTGATTTATATCGATGGAATATTTACGCTATCATTTTTCTTCGTCGGAAACATTACGCGTCGGATGTATGCATAATTGGCGATGACGAATTTATAGACTTGTTGAGAGTAAAAAAATTAATTGGTCGAGTGTAAAGTTTGTCAATAAGTAATGGTCCGGCGATTACTCGAGGCGCAATTCGAAGATAGACAATAGCGACAAAAGTGACGTTTTAAAAGGAAAATTTCTGACAGGAACATAAGATCACGAGACGTCGGTCGTCGCGGGACAGGCCACACCGCGGGCGGTTACGTCGGTTTACGGCTGTTTTAACGAGCGCTGTTGCACGCGACTCAGCACTAAACCAGCCTTACAAAACGCAGCCACACTAGTTTAACGTTTTACGGTCGAATTTATTATCTGTTACCTCCTTATATGACGGTACAATAACAATAATTGTCAGTTTTAATTCGATCGTAAATCAGCGGTAAAGAATTCGCACCGTTTCGCGCGGACCACACGACGACGAAGAATATTGGGCCATCTGTCGTCACGTTACTGAAATACTTTCTCCCCGCGTATCTGTCCGCGCTGCTTGACCGTGCCAGCCTTTGTTCCGTGTTAACCCAGACCGATCGTAGATGGTGCTGGTAGCGGCCGAATGCTGTTCACTGGTATTACCCGCGTTTTACGATTGCTCTTATGCTTCTGTTACTGCGTTTTATGTTATTTCTTACACTTGCCTTTGTACGCTTGTCCGTGCGCGCTCGATAAAAACTCGGTTTCCAAAACAAATCGTTTTCTTGTGCTCAAACTGTATGCACGAATCGTTAACTCGTGCTCGAAGCATTTATCGATTTGCCACCTTCGAACTATTACGCGACTCATTGGTGTCGCGATCAATTAAGTCAGAAAATAGAAATTAACTTTTCGAATCGCGTCTGGTTTCGTTTAAAAATGTTTATTATAATAACGTCGACGAATTATGGTTGAACCCACCGCTTACCATCTCAGTAGTTACTAGCTGTCGATGGCTTCCTTAATCTATGGTGTCCTGCTTTCGATTTCTTTTGTGAGGTGGCGCCACTGAATGTTGCGGTACATAGTGATTTTTTTATTTGCGTCGTTTAGAATTCTAGTGACATTATGCCCGTAATCGATACTCGATCGGAATTTGCATCGCGAGCATTCGAAACTAGTAATTCGAGGTAGATTCCGCGCGTAGAGTATTCTCGGTTACTCGGATATTTTAATTACACCCGAGGAGAAATAATTATTGATTTATCGCGACGGTAATACATGCCCCTGTGTTACGATAATGGCGTACCGTTGAGATAAAAGACCCAGTCGACAAAAAAGTAGAAACGTGGGGCAGTTAAACCAGAGGCATGACGAATGTCGAGAGGTGCGAAAAGTTAATCCAGTTCAATGGTCCTTTTGATTTTTACGAGCGGTAACGGTAAGTGGGGTCTCGTGCCGTTCTCATCAACACACAGAGTCCACGGTGTTTCTATGGGTGGCGGCGCTGTAAAGACGAGACGAGTCAAACGTATCTGGCAATGTCATCAGTTACATTTATGAGGCCGTCAAGGATAAAGTGAGCACCTTGAGGTTGCATCATCGTCACTTTAAATCCCGTTTACCCGCTCGTAAAAGACTTTGACGACTTTGCCGGAGAGCTGCCGGTACAGCACGGGCAAGTTGCCTGCCATAAAGTCAAGAAAAGAGCTCCCCCTGCGTCACCCTGCCGCCCTGCTCCTGAGCTTAGACCGAAACCGAGACGGAAAAGGGCTCGACATTTACTTATCCACTTTCCAATAATCGTCCCTCGTTATTTCGAAGTCACAACACGGAGGTAATGCCGATTCACCGCCCGTTTATTCCTCCACTGACGTTTCGGGGCTTTATGGGCTTGCAATTGTGGTACTACATCCTCAGAAGCAGTGATTTTTATCGGTCGCGGGCGGGGAAACTTTATTTAGCCTCGCGTTTATTTACTAGGTTATTGGGATATCTGAGTAATAACAGTTGGCGACATTGATGTATAGTAGACTGGGATAAATGAAACAAACAATTATCATTGTTAAATGTTTTTATTGCACGTTTGTTTAAGAATCGTTACGTACACAGCGGCTATATTATTCGTTTTCTCCGTCGAAAGGGTATTTTTATCAATAAATGCGGGGTCTAGTATTTCCTAACCTCAACTAACGTCGTTCCACTATCTATAGGGACGCAGTATTCGTTACTGGTTCAGCGAGCTCGTTCATGAATTGGAAATGCCGTACAGTGGCAGCGAAAGAAGTCATAAAACGAATAAAATCGCTGTGTATCGGAATATCATCGTATCGGTACCGTAGCGGCGCGTATGCCAAGCCAGTGCACTGTGTAAGTCAGTGGAAACATTTTCCCCGTTTACGTTCGAACGCCTTGCAAGCGTGTTAAACTCTTAGTTATATCATTTACCGGTGCGTTCTTAAACGAAACGATCCTAAAATTTAATCTGTATTCCGTAAAAGAAAACCGATGGTCAGGCGAGAGGTAAATTGCACGAGTCGAAGGATCGTGGGCGTAATTGAAATTATTCCGTGAAACCCAGGACGCTTAACGCTTAACGCTGTCGCGTAAAAGGCGCTCGAGTCGGGTTAATACATTTTCTTCCGGTGCTCAACGTGTGAGGTACACGATTCCTTTTTACGAGCTCTCTTAAAAGGCCGGGGGTATCCGTGATTGTCGTCGATGGTTCTCTTCGTCCCTGAATCGGGCCGCAGCCAACCTCCGAAACAGCGCTACGCGGGCACACAATGAAGCAATATCCCGAGATGCGTCACGGTAGCGCCGCGCGATCCTAGGGACATTTTTCCACGGCTTATTCAGCGTCTCCATTCGCCGATGCGTTACGAGCTGTTTATTAGACGCGTCGACAAAAGGATACTCGAGACATCGATTGTTCGAACTTTCCCACAGCCGACAGAGGGAAAGCGCAGAAAGTTCTGACCTGCTCTCTCCCCCCCCCCCACTCGACCTCGTCGGCTTTCGTCGCGTAAATCTTGCCCGCGACGTCTCATAGATGGCACGCTCTACGATTTTCTTTTTCGCCCCGTGGAACGGTTGCGTGGCGCGTTATTAAGGTCAGCCACCTGCCGCTCGATGGAGCTCACTTCAGGGATGAACACTATTATAACCCTCCGCGCTATATCTATACATAACCGGGCCAGGGTAGGTAAAAAAGGAACAGAAGAAAAAGTAAGATAGAAAGGAGCGGCCGCGGGAGAAGAAGAAGAAGAGGAACAGGAAGAGGGTTGCAGCGGGGGTTTGGTCTGGCTGAACAAAGAAAATAAGAGATGCGGAACGACGACGCGGCTGGTTTCTCCGCGCACGGGACGGAGAGAGAGGAGAGAGTCCCGGGACTCCTGGAGCCAAGAGAACAGAATAAAGGAAAAGCGAGAAAAATGTGTCTAACGTGGCAGAGGCAATTCTTCAGCCGGAGTTGCCGCCTTAATGTTCGCCGGAGAAAGGCGATTGGTTCTCGAGAAGAGCCCGTGGGAAAGATGGCCGCCATTTCCCTCCAACCACCCGTGGAAGTGTCCCCCCTTCTCTGTCGTCCTGTCCCGTCTCTCTTCCACTTTCCCGCGTCCGTGCGGCAACCTACGAAAGAAACCCCGTTCGAGGAATAAAGGGGGAGAACACGCTCGGAGACTCTTATTCTTATTAACTGTTTAATCTTTCCGCGTGACGTACGAGACGCATTAAGCTGCGCGCGGATCTTGTTTATATTTCGCCGGAGCGCCACACGAGGACGCCGCATCTTCGTTACGCTGAATTCAAGGGGGCACCGTGGTCTACCCTTTCCTTTTTACTTGCGACCCCGTCTCATAAAAATCTATCCTACCTTTTGAATAGGAAAATGGCGGCCACGACCCTCTGTTGGCGTAATTTTATCTTGTCCCTAATGTCGTCCTTCGTCCGTGGCCACCATCGACATCGCGGTCCCGTTGAAATTTTTTTTTCGTCACCGGGGGTAAAGAGTTGGAACAGGGACGAGGTCGCTAAAGAGACAGAATCGATCTATTTCGAGGGAGGTTTCGCGGCGGAAAGAGTGACAAGAGTAGGGGGCCACGGTGCGAGGGTGCAGCGTAGATAGCGGTGAGTTACATCTCTCAATTATTTGATAATGCCGCCGACACCGAGCCAGGGGGGAGCTCGTTAGAACTTAAAATGAGCTCCGCCGTAATCTTCTCAATGTTTATACTTGGTCCGTAAATCTACGCGAATCTCGGAGCGGGCATCGTCGTAGCAACGTCGGGAGGAACAATAGATGATACAAACTTCCCGAAGAGTGGCTCTCCTGGACCTCGTTTAAACATTTTTACGCGAGAACGGCCGAGCACGTCGCGATCCCGTAGCGTTTCAGTAAAAAAAAAGAAAAAAAACCACGCGGAAACCCGGAGCGTGTTCGTTGTTCTAACTGCATCTTAATTATCGTTCGTTTCGTTGTTTCTTTCGCGGGATAAACGAAAGCAACGCGCGCCGACGTACGGCCGCCATTACGAGCCACCGTGTATTCGTATTTATCGCTCTATTAGAGCATCCCGGCGGGGTTCGCGATAAATCCACTTTGACGCAGATTGCCTCGTAACAGGCGCGCGTAACTTACGCTTTTATACTTTCCTCGCGTGTCTCCGCTATCGGCTCGTAAAATCGAATCGTACTCGGCGAATCCGCGGCGTCTGCTCTCGCGAGGAACGTCGAGCAAACAAACGTAAATCCCTTCGAACGAGAGGTGGTTCTTCGTTTCGAACTCCATACATCGTAGCGAGAACGTCAGAGTGTGCTAGAAGGGGGTGCAGGTGCAGAAACGTCGTTAATGGACGAGGAACAGAGGGGCACGTGGCAGTAGGCATCCCTCGAATTGAAAAATAATTGAATTATTTCATTTATTCGTTTTTTAGCTTATCGAATACTTTTGACGTACTGTAGGTCGTAGTCTGAGCGTCTATCTTGAATCGTGACATGTTCATTTCGTCCAATGGCGAAGATGAAACGAACAAAGCAATTTAGATCTCTTCTAAGATGGGAATCGCGCCGCTCGGATGGTAGCTGGTCAGATCACTATGCACAAGGTAGCTGTGATCAAGATAAGTTGCACCTCAGCAGGCCTCGAGTCCGTGTAGTTTGGTAAAAGTCTTTCTAGTAATGGAGGAGATCGCTTCAGGATAGATGTAGAGAAGGGAATAATTATCCGTGCTTGCATAGATGCGTTCAATGCTCTCGGGAACCTGATCTAGCCTGGAGACGAGACAATCCGAGAGGTGTGACTATGGGGGCTTCGAAATGCTTGTGAACGTCTAGAGAGATAGCTTCTGAACCTATTAACGGGTGGACTTGGAGAGATCTAGGGGCCAGGGCTCGGTGACGAATGGCGAGGAACGCATTAGACCTTAGGAAAGTCGGATGGGAACAGCCGCTGTCGCCATTATGCCATTTATGGCCTCTCTAACACCGTTCATCGTGGGGCAGGCTGGACTATAGGGGTGTCGTAGGGACTTTAGTTCTTCTTTCTTGACCAAAGAAGTCTGGGTTGGACGATTTTGAAAAGTTTGATCGAATGATTTCTGGAGATTCTCGACCTACTGTTAGTGCATTATAGTAACCGAGGGGGTGTTTGTATTTTGGAGAGTGAACACAATAAAATAGTAGTAGGTCTTAGATCATTTGCATATCGGTACGATAATATTAGATATCGATGCTCGTGTCTAGGGGTTGAAACTACCTCGAAAATTGCGAATGAAAAATATGAACGAAATAGCGTTAAAAGACATTGTTGCCTCTCTGAGTAACATCGATCTGTTCTACTGAATATTTAAGAAAAAATTGTAAAGGGCAGCCCAGTGAATTCGAAGCTAAAGAATAAGTTTTTGAAGAGAACCCTGCCACGATGGGAGATAGGAGAGCGACGGTTAGATATTTGAAAAGATAGTTTGCAGCGACGGTTTCGGTACGAAGCGTGGAAGCGTGTCGATTTACGCCGGTTCGAAATCAAAAATGAGGTTCGCGACCGGTCGGGTTGGCGCAGATAGGTCGTACGAACGACTCTATTAACGATAGTCGTCGAGATTACTTCCCAGCGGTCCTTGTTCCGCGCGTCTGTCGGCCATAAATAGAGCGGTGGCATTCCCGGATAAAAGGAGAGGAGAAAAGGATTCGAACGGGCGAAACAACGACCGTGTCGTACAAACCTGTCGGTCCCGGTGTCCTCGGTGGACGAGGGACACGAGGGGCGAGGGTTCGCCAGAGAAGGTAGGGATGGTACGGGTAAGAAGATAGGATTAGTTGTTGGAAGAGAACGCGGAGGTCAGAGGCTGGGTACATCTAGATTAAGATGCGTCAGAGAAAGAGCCCCGGGGTAGGACAAAGGGGGAAGAGATGGACAAAGGGGGGAGCGGAGAAAGGGAAGCTCTCGGGGTCCCCTTGCGAGGCCAAGTGACGAACGACATCGCGGGACCTTGAATGTCTTTTGGTTGTCCAATGGCTCCCTCTCGATGATCTCGCCGGTTTCCGGGGGGCGAGGAGGACGGGGTGGAGAGGAGGACCGTGGACCCGCGTGACGTACGAGCGCACGGGACCACCCCTGGCGATCAAATCCCGCGTCTTCCAGACGGTTTCACACAAAAATCATATTTATCGCGTCGCCTACCTGCGGCCAACGTCGCGTCACCCTGTTCCACCTTTATGGCGGGCGCCGCGGAGAGGAGGAGACCTTCTTTTAATCTTAGACTATCGCCCGGTTACGGCCGGCTGGAGTAATTGCCTCGCAAGCCCGAATTTATTGCAAAGTAGAAACTCGCTCTCGGCTTAACCTCCCGAAGGGGGTATGAATGTATAATGATCTTGAACTGATACGAATTGCCGGGAGCGACGGGGGGACGTGGGAATCCGGTCTCGCTCGCACTCGCTTGGCGATCCACGGCTTCGAATCGTCGATTTTATCGTCCGGGGGGGTTATCTTTACGCGAATTCGGGAGTCGGGAAGGTGCGCGTCTTGTTTGGCTCCGATAATTGTCTGCTCGAACGCGTACGGAACCGGGGGCGGAGAAGAAAACTCGGGGCGAGCAGTTTATCGGACGGGAAAGGAGAAAGAGGAAAGTAAAGACTATCGAGCCTATTACCAGGAACTCGTGAAACAATAATCGATTGTTATTGACGCCCTACTCCGTCCACGGATCGATAGGAAAGGGCGGCTTGGTACCCCGTCGACCGCGAAACGACGGTTACGTCATCGTTACTCCTTTTTATTTACAAGTTTTCCCGCCCTCCTCGGCCCCGGTAACGGCGATAGATGTGTTGCGCGGAGGAGGGTCGAAAATAGACACGGGGGTTCGCCCGCTAGACCAGGGCGATTCCGAGGGACGTACAACGCCGTTCCCATAACTCAAATCCGACTCAATTTCCCGAGGAAGAAAGTTCGACGCTGGGAAGCTCCAGTCGCCGATCGGTTTATTAACCGATTATTGCGATACCCCGACGATCCGTTTCGTCTATAGCTGGCGATAAAAATTTCTCTGCCCTCCCGTTAATCGTCTATTGTTGCAACGTGCTCTTCGAAGCCGCGAAAAATGTTGGAAAAATAGTACGTTACGTTTCGGAGCAAATTATAATCCCGAATTTTATGTTATTACAAGTTTTTGATGTCAAGTTTCACAATCACGAGGCTACTCGCTATTCATCGAGTCTATTCCTTGCACGGAGAAATTTAAACAGAATTAAATGTAATGGCTAATGAACGTAAGTTGCTAGGATCGACACCGAAAGGGTTGGAAACGCCACAGATTCTGGGTGGACTGAGGCTCGCGAGGATTGGGGTTGTCCAGGTGGCAGAAGGAATCAAAACGCGAGGAATTCTAGAACCGCGACATCGAAGTCGGCGTATCGCGTGGCCATTAGCGGCCGGGGGTAAATGAGAAATGCCAGCAATGCCGGAGGCGCATTAAGAGGGCTATGGGGAACGGCGTCGTAATGAATTAAGGGAAATCAGAAATTGCTTTAAATAGCACCGTAAAAATAAAGTTTATTTAAAGAAGGGTAAAACGGGGAAAGACGCGTGGGAGGGTCTGGAGAGAAACGAGAAGGGGAGTGCAAGAAGGGGTGCTAAGTCGACGGCGGAACGTGTAGCAAGGAAATTGCCGAGAAACGCGTATTAAAATTGCTGGATTTAGTAGGGAGATAAGCCGTGGCGGGGGCTACGAGCCAAAGGAAAAGAAAAACTCTCTTTTACTTGCGCACCGGCATTACCGTCGCCTCTCCGTTGTCGTTATCCAAAGCTTAAAGCTTAGACCGCGCCATCATCCTCCACCGACGCCTCAGCCGCCCCCGACGACGACGCCGACGTCGACTCTTACAACTCTTTACTTCCACCCTTCAACGTACGCGACATTTAATTTACCGTTTCTTTTTTTCTTTCACTCTCGCGCTACTCCTCTCGATTGGCACGTTTTCCCTCGTCCACGTTTGCTTTTCCATTCGGGATAGGGGATGATCGACGCACAGTGAGACAACTAAAATTAGATGTTTCCCGAGAGTTCTTGAATTTATTATAATACAATAGTTACATTACATAACAGGTTTAGTGAAACAAGAAATGAAAAGCGATTCTCGTGGATAATTCTGCGAACAAAGCCCATGGGAATTGCTTATCAGGATTTAGAATAGGAATTAGTGTGTCTTAGAAAAATGTCTTGAGAGTTTCTATAGTCGAGATCAGTAAAGCTTCGTTAGAACCATTTTATTCTCCGGGTACGTTCAGACGAATGGAGTTCCACTAGAGTTTATAGAACATGCTTAGGAAACCAATAGCTCGATAAGTATTAAAGCCTGCCTCGTCTGCCCCTGTAGCACGACGCGCCGTTGTGCGAGCGTGGAGGACGTTAGTCGCGGACCCCTCGATCACTATGTCTCCATCGAGTATTGGAAATAAAAGTCGCAGTCCATTCGGCGGGTATTCGATTCTATGAAAACGAAGGCGATCTTTCGATTTTCGTCGATTCCGTTAACGTCTTAATAGATTTGCAAACACTTTAGCGCGGATGAATAATTCGCTTAATTATCGAAGCAATACCTGTCCGTTGAAATAAAGGTGTCGCTTCGAGTCTCACGATTGATTTATTCCCACTTGCTCGATCGAACCACCGTTTCAAGAATAACTTTGAAAAGGAAAAGGAACGAAGGAGACAGCGAGACGATTAAAAAGTTGTTCGATATTCGATCGGGCGCGTCGATGGAACAAGATCCCCCCATCGATCGTTGGAAAGCATAAAACGGGTCTTTACACGGTGCCAAAAGTCCGAACAGGTTCCCCGATTCATCCTTTTCCTCTCCCCGGTCGTCGACTATATGTATCTTGTCGGTCATTATATCGTTTTCCCGTCTTCGAATCAACAAGAAGATCGTCGGTGTCGTCGTGTGCAGCTATACGACACGCCGTATAGCCTCATCGGAGGCAATAATCCACCGGGGGGGAATCCCCCTTGCACCGTCGTGCCCACTCAAACGGTCGTAGACCGCGCTTTTATGCCGTCGTAAAAGCGCAGTAACAATTAATAAGTATCTCGTAAAAGCGATTGTCGTTGACACCTTTTTGAATGACAGGGGCGGGATGGGTGGAGGAAGGAGCGACGAGGACGCCCGAACAAGAATCGAGAGAGACGGAGAGAAGGCAAAATGTCGGCGAGAGTTCTCTGTTTCGCAAAGGCAGCGGTCGACGACGTAAAGTAGGTGGCCCCGTGATTGGCCATAAATTTCGTTTACGCTTTGAGCCGTTACTTTTAATCAGGCAGTTACGCGCGCTGTCGTACGAGCTACCTATCAGACCCGTGACGTTTTAACGTTCCCTGTCTCTCGAAGCCGGCGCTCGCCGACGCCGGCGTCCGCGCGCCACGAGACAAGGACCCGGCACGAATAAACGAGTTTTACGATTTCGGCCGTTCTGGCCCTCGGCTGCCGCTTTTCGTCCGTCCAGTCGATGTCCACCGCGATAGCCAACATTTCTCGATGAACGCGTCTCGTCGACGAACTCATTATCGCGATTTAATCGCCGGATTCCTCCGCGGTGATTTACGGTGTTCTCCAGTTCGACCAGCGTGGCGCAATTAACCGTGACACGTGATTGCTACTCGGAAAATGACCGTTGTGAACAGTCCAGCCGTCTTTGTTTTTGACACTCAAGACTCGACGAAATTCACTGTAGAGTTTTACAATTCAGATCGCATATTTTTGGGCCAAGTTTCGCTGATTTAATTTCCTTGGGGGAATCTTCGGGGTCCATGAATATTCGGCCATTTTGGCGGAAGCGGATTTAACCCGTACGCGCTTGCGTTACGCAACAAACACAATTCCTGCCGGCAGGCATTGCCGGGCGTTTCGCCAGTCGCGAAAGGGCGCGGGAGAGCAGACTAGATAATAATGCGCGAACCGGATATAGGGAAACGGTAGCCGCAAAGCCACGGTCAGGTTCGCGTCGTTGCCTTAATTAAGTTACACGCCGCTCGCATTGTTCCCGGGCGTATAAATGTCACTGCGAAAGAGGGGAGAATGATATTAATTAGTTTCAATAGCGGCTTCTCTCGCGTTCGCGAAACCACGCTGCCGGGCTCACTCTCGTATTTTTACTCGCGAAATACGCCCCGCTGCTCGCAACCCGTTCCTTATTCTCTCCACCCTCCGTACACCGCGAGGGGAAACGAATTTCCAAAGCATCGGGCTCGTTCAGACTGTTTGGACATCCCTGGAACCGTCAATTTGACGCAGAATCTTCTAAACTAAATTTAAAACACGACTTTTCTCGCTAAATAATGTATTTTATCATCAGTGACTGGTGGCGATTCTTTGAAGCCCAAGTGTGAATGCTATATAAACCTTGCTGAATGCATAGAATACCCTCTCCGCTGATCTCCAGGTCGTTGGGGGTGGTTTTCGGGCGATCGATTTTTCGAATATTTTCAACGTTGCGGCTAAGCCACGGCCGTAAACGTAATTTTTAATTATTGTTAACGCCTTTAAATACGCGGCGACCGGAATCGCGTTAAATATTGGCGCGAAATTTCGAAATATTTACGGAGATAAGAACCGCGAACGAGCCTCCCCCGGGGTGGAATTCATGGCCCCGCGATTAACTATACGTTAGCGGAGGAAATGATATTCGTCGATTTCCGTTTTAACGTCAGAACAATCGAACGCCGCCTGTTATCACGGTTATCGTTCCGGGTGGCGCGATTCCGCGTCGACGGGGGATGTATGTCCGCGCGGCTTCCATTTTCCGGGAATTAAATATTTACGGGGGCTCTCGCGTAGCTTCGAATTCACAATTTCTTCTCTTCTATTCCGCGCGAATTCATCGTTCCTATAACGTTTCATTAATGCATTAACGACGATCTTTCTTCGTTAAATTAAAAACAATGTCCGAGTAAACGGAGGGTCGGGGACGTTGCAGCTTTATCGAGAACCCCCAAAAGTAAACGGATGAAGCTGTTGGAAAGGTCAATTAATTACTCCGGGATCGAATGTGATTTCGGATCGAAGCAGCGTTCGATGTCGACGTTTCCAGGGGGTATAAACGAGGTGCGTATAGAGACAGGAGGGACGGGGCATCCTCGGGTGGCGCTAAGCCAGCTTTCTCGTGGCCCGACGGACGCGGAGGGGTTGGAGATACGTGGCTCGGGAGGACGGAGGGCAGAGCAATAGCCTTTACGACTCACCCATAGTATCGAACGATCTATCCGACCATTAAGATAGTCTCGAAACGATTCGGTAACCTTTGGGTCCGTGGAAAGCGATACGCTATCAAGTTGGTAGCCCGGTGGCGCGGCGTTTCGTGAACGTATAGGAAAGCCGCCCTTTTGCCTCTTGTCGTCCGTCCTTTCACCCACCGCCATTTTGTCTTCTTCCTTGCATGCCGTGACGCCCGATAGGATTACTTACTGTCGCTCTTCTCGATAGACTCGTCCCTTATCTGCTTCACCTCGCGATTCTATCGCCTCCGTGGCCATCTTGATTCCTCAGCAATTCGTCAACGACGTTCGAGGGTAATTATCGTCGCCTTTACGCGGTTTCCGGCCCCCCTCGTGGGCGTCGTCGATAGTTCCTGTAACAGATCCGTAATCGATAACAATTACCCAGCTATCGGTCGACTTTGAATTTTTCATCGGGTATAGATCAAAATTTGTAGGAAAAAGCTCTAAGGTAAGGCCATGTCAGCAGACCTTCGAGGCGATTCGATCGCTATACTGTCCTCGTGTCCAGGGATGAAGCGCTTAAAACAGCCCACCCGGATAATTTCTTTATTCCTCGAGATGAAACAAATGTTTCGGACAGATATTGTCGTGCTCCTCTAAGAAATAGCAGAATGACTCCGCTTATTGAAAATTTTATACTGTTTTAATAGGAGGGAAAGATTCGATAGTTTCGCTAGGGAAATCGAATAACCAGACCAAGGTATACTCTAATTAAACGCCTTTCATTTCGCCACGCCATTCATGGAGATTTCGTTTCCTCGGTAAATGTTGATCAGGAGAATCATTAGAAGCGCTATCAGATCGAGGCTAATACGGCAGTAGATTGTGGCACATTCGTGTACCTAGTCTTTGCCCATTACAACCCCCGTAGGACAGCGCCTCGAGGAAATAGAAACACATTTGTCAGGATTTTCCCTCCTCGAACGCCCTCCGGAATAAACCCGCAATTTCGAACTTTTTAATAGAGCAGACGATAGTCTATGGACTCGTTCTGGTTTTCGAAACGCATCTTCCCCAAATTCAATAGAACCATCGCGAGGGAGATCGAACATCATTCTTGAGAACCGTCTTCATTAAAAGGGGGAAAGGGCCGATTCTCGAAGAAAGCGATCGTTTATCCTCTTCATGAATATTATCCGTCTGCGAGCTGCTGCGGTTCTTTTCCCCAAAATATACACAAACACAGCGAACCGTGTGTCCCATAAATCGGACACGTCGGCCACAGGGGCAGCTTGACCTTTCCACTATTTTTCATTTCTCTTTTTACCAAGAAAATAATTCCTTTTAGTTACTCCGTGGAAATCGTACGTCTCAATTCCGTGCACGTTTTCTTGCGATAATGGTTGGCATGGATTTATTTTCCCTTTACAACAGGCTTAGAGGGAGCAGTTAAAACTCTCAGCAGAGCCTAGTTATTAATTAGATCATTTGGTTTAGTTCTTTCAACTCTTCTCGCGTTGTCATTATCGTTGAGATTTGGCACACTGTTTTACGTAGGCTTTTTAAAATATTTGCGACCAGTTATAATAAACCGAATAATTCGAGGTTCCTCCAGGTGGTTTGACCCATCGGATGGGTCATCGGGGGCGGTCCCCCAGGGGGGTTGATCAGGACCATTTAACGGAACGTCGGTAGAGAGGCGCGATTCGAAACTAGAAACGGGCAGATAAAATATAAAACGCAATATAAGAGCGTTCGGTTAAGAGGCGGCGGTAAAAAGACGTCGGTCGAAGGGTGTGGGTGTCATGCATATACATCGAAGGGAATGGAGAGCGTCATGCGCCAGAGGAAGCGGGGACAGGGCTTGCGCGGCAGCGTCGCCGGAAGCCCCGTGTTTGACGGGGGGGTTTCCCCTGCATGGGAAAAGGGGGGGATGGTTCCGTGAGTTTCTAGGATGGTTTCAGAGCGTGGAGAAGGGGTGGAATGGAATGGAATGGAATGGAGTCGAGCGTAGTGGCCCGTAGGGCGGCGAGGGGGTTGTCGAGGGGCCGAGGGGTCCGGAGATTGATAACGCAATTCCAAGACTGCCATTACCCCCGTCCACCAAACTCGCTCCAGCGCTTCTATCTTTTTTGCTTTTCTGCCTCCCTCTCGGTCTCTCTCCCCCTCTCGCCTCCTCGTTCCGCCAGCGACCGGGTACCGGCGAGTTTTAGAAATGTTAACTCCATAAATGCCACGCCGTTCCTTTCTTCTTCGTTTATGTTTTTTTTTTCCCTCCTCTCCTTTCTTTGGCCAAGATGGAGGCTGGAACGACCGACACGCAGCCTCGAATACGGGGGATTCGGTTACAGTAACGCGAAACTGAGTGACCCCGCGATTAGTACGCGCGATCTTGACTCTCGAATCGCGTTCGAACAGACCCAGGGACAGAGTCCGCGTAATTATTTATCGAACAGTTTGTTACGTTTAACGCTCTCCCGAGAACGGTTTCGTATTTCCCCGGTGAAGGGGTAATTTTTGCGCGCGGAAGCTCCCCCGGAAAGGAAACGTTGAGGAACGAAGGTCGTTGGAAAAAGCCGGGCTGATCTTAATTCTAAAGACGAAAGGGGAATACCTGCGCGGGAGGTCGAGGAGTCGCGGAGATTGATAATCCAATTTCGAGACTCCCATTATCTCCGCCCACTAGCTCGCTTCCAGACCTTCCAGATCCTACGGAGGTTCTTTCAGGATTTCCCTCGCTTTTGACTTTTTCCTTCTATAAGAGTTGATGAATTTTATGAATAGTCCTCTCCTTCCACGTACCGGGGGAAATGGAACGTTTGATCGAAGATTCTCGGAAAAAATTCGCTCAGATCGCCGGTTACGTTGAACGCTTTGCATGTACGATTTCTCAAGCCCGCCCTGGACGGGGTGGAAACGCGAGGCGTTCTGTAATTCGTGTTACAATCGAAAATGGGGCGATATCGCGAACGTGGAATAAAGTATCTGACCGCGAATTTTATTCCTTTAGACGAAAAATTATTTCTCCCGTGCCGTAAATTCGGAAAGTAACGTCGAATTGCTTGTTAACTTTTTTATCGCGGTAACAAACACTCGAAGGGTTGTGAGTTTCGATTGAACGTCGAAGTTCGGGGCTGGAAATAAAAGGGGTTGACCGAACGATTCCCGGGCGAAGATGTCCCCGCCCCCGGAATGACCGACGAGCCACCAACAGCGGCGGGAGTAAAATAAAAATACCCTGGAGAATTATGCGGCGCGTGAAAGCATGAGATTCGCGTTTAAAAATTGCAAACAATTCTGCGACCGAGTATCTTTCACCCGGAATGGTATTTCCTCGGGGCTGCTGGCTGGTTGCCGTCGGCGTTATCCCGGCGAAACCCCCACCAGGCCAGTATTTCCTCGGCAGGAAAGCTCGCGTTTTCGCCTCGCTTCCCAAATCCCGCCAGGGAAGTTTTCAGACGCAGACTGCGCGTTCGCCGTGTGCGAGGACGGTGCTGGCTTTCCGAAAAATAACATTATAACTATAATTGTACGCGGGGAATGCCGACCGTGGATCATCTTTATTCCCTCGACATGCACCCCCGCGGGCCACGGGGTCGCTGGTATTTGTTTAACACTAAACCTACCACGAATGGTCAAATGAAAGTTTCGTTTAGAATTTCTAAAGTGTAATATTACTTTAGCAGTATTTAACTTCACGACTTTTCTTATAGTATACGTACAATTACAACCGGTCATCTGATATAGCAAATATGAAAGGAGAAAAGCTTCAGTTTTCACTTAAAACTGTCTAACAACGCGTATTAATAATACTAAAACTTTAGACGCGTGCAGTTCCGAAGCTACTAGGGTTTTATTAATTATTGAACCACTGTTAGAAGGGGCAAAGCCTCCCCTTCAAAGTGGCTTTTGGTTTTTGTCGATCCGACTTTCCGTTTTCGAGATATCGTAATTTAAGTGAAAGGGTAATTTCTCAATTTCCACTATGATCACCGTCTCCGCCCTAGAAAAGGCTACTAACGCGCATTAAAAATACTAAAACTTTGGACGCGTGCAGTTCCGAAACTACTAGGACTTTTTAATTATTGAACCACCGTTGGAAGTGGCAAAGCCTCCCCTTCAAAATGGCTTTTGGTTTTTGACGATCGGACTTTCCGTTTTCGAGATATCGTAATTTATGTAAGTAGGTAATTTTTAGAAAATCCTCTTATGGCGCTTCCCGTGTTACGGCGGCCACTAACGCGCATTGAAATTACTAAAAACTTTAATTACCTGCAGTTTCGAAATTATTAGCATTTTCTCCATGATCGAGCCGCCGTTGGCAGCGGCAAAGCTTCCTCTTCAAAATGGCTTTTGGATTTTGTCGATCGGACTTTTCGTTTTCGAGATATCGTAAGTTATGTAAAAGTGTATTTTTCTTAATTTGACTATCGCTGTCTTCGTCTGACGCGTCGCGTCGTACCTCCTTGTCGCACGTTAGACGTGACTCTCGTGACCTAGTTCCGGGCGTAGTATTTCCAAGAATTTACTACGCGCTGTTTACTATTGTCACGCGCGCGTAATCAATGAACTCGCGAGCGCACTACAAAACGTAAACAAACTGCATCTCCGAAACTAGCCGTCGCATCGATGCGAAATTAAAATCGCTATATCTCCGGAACTAATAAAGCTATCGACTCTCACGAACGCTCATTTTAAAGGGCATTTCATCCCCTATCCAACGAACATAACTACAATTATAATTTATTTTTTTTTCTATGTTTATTTTGCAATTTACTTTGACACCATCGACTTGAAACAAAAATCGCTATATCTTCGGAACTAATAAAGCTATCGACTCTCACGAACGCTCATTTTAAAGGGCATTTCATCCCCTATCCAATGCACATAACTACTTTTACAATTTATTTTTTCTTCTATGTTTATTTTGCAATTTACTTTGACACCATCGACTTGAAACGAAAATCGCTATATCTCCGGAACTAATAAAGCTATCGACTCTCACAAACGCTCATTTTAAAGGGCATTTCATCCCCTATCCAACGAACATAACTACTTTTACAATTTATTTTGTCCTCTATGTTTATTTTGCAATTTATTTTGACATTACATACTCAAAGAAGTTTCAACAATTCCTATTGATTATATACGACCAATATGCGACAAAACTGAATTATTTATTAAAAAAAATTCATTTCCAAGGGCGTTTTACCTCCTATGTGTACGTAGTACGTATGCACGTGTTAGGAAAAAGTATGCCACATGAAAGAGGGAGATAATAATCTGAATTTAACAAATGTATCGATAGATTATGGGAGTAGAAATTAAAGTACGATTACAGGTTGCTTGCGGGGGTCGTAAAGGGCGGGGAAGCACGTTCGAGGCGCAACTGAACAACAAAAATCCAAGGAAAACGAACGAGTGGAGAGACGGAGAAGTTTACCGTGGAAATGGTCGCGCATTGAGTAGAAGATAGGAAAGTGTTAATCCTACCGAGCAACTTTGCCCCTGTAGGGAACTTGCACGCTTATGCCGAGAGGATTTCCATCCAATAAATTTGGAGCTTTGTATAAGCTTTCCACGCTTGAGTTTAAATCCCGGCGTCGGTGCGGGCTTACGTGCCGCTGTGTAGAGATAGCTATATATCTGTAAAGAGGAAAACCCTCTTTCCCTCTGCTCCGCGCCAGACGATTTCAAAAAGACGTGCGAAAATTATTGAACACTTTCCGAAAGCTCGACGCCATTACAGTTCTGCGGGCGTTAGTGCCGGTAAGCCGCTAAAAATATTAAATCGATACGCCGTCTTCCGCGATTTTTGTCGCTCGTTTTATACGTATTATATCTAGTACAGCCTAGCGTTACGAAACACTCGAACTTTCTATCCTTAGGTATCTTATTTTACTAAATAATTTTGTTACGATTACAGAATCGGTTGTAATCGTAATTTAGGCGGGTGTTGCGAGTCCCTGAAGTTTTCTTAAACCTTGTACTGGACCAAACGGTTATAGAAACGACCGGAAAACCAATTTTCAACGTTGTAAGTTACAAATACGGGGATACAATACCAGAAAAGCAAAGATTTCGGTGCTTTCCGAAATATCGTTTACATATTCTCAAAACGGTTCTCCTCGTCTCGCCAGGGGCGCAATAAGGGTTAATATGTATCCGAGGGGACGTTACGGGAGTTCGTTTCTCCGTGTCCGCCTTGTCCTTCTTCCCTGCGAACTTTCCACGCCGGAGGCCCAAGATTAGAAACTTTTTATATGAACTCACGTGCCTTCTACCCCTCATGGTCACCTTCAACCCCTCGTACGCTTTAACCGTATTGCCCAGACGTGACAGATGTAAAACGTTTTATTGCAGTCAAGTACCCTTTCCTCGTTCTCTCGAATCACGCATCCTCTCGAACTGTCCTCGTGCATATCGAATGAAACGGCTCGTGTAAAAACAATTATGTAACCATCTTGCATCTCGCCATTGCCCAATCGTCACGCAAGAATTACGTTCGAGTGAGAAACATGGTGAAATATGGTGAAATTCAATCGTTGAAATTCACCTTAGTGTCGAAGCAATTCGGAGCCAATAGGATGGACGGTGGGCCTACGGTGACTTTTGACCCCGTCGTCCCAGACAATGAGACGTTAGGAAAGGTTCCGATGGCGGGGCGCGAGATCGACGAACGTATGTAAACAAGGGATCGAATATAGACGAGAAAACAGTGCGCGAGAGGACCCGGGAACGAATTCCCATGCGGGAGTAAGATATTGGTTTTCACCCGGCTCGTTTCAGCGCTCGTAACGTTTGATAAAAATGCGTGTTACGCGTTCCGGGCCAGACCCAGCTCGGACCGAAAGGGCGCCAAGGGAATCGTACGCGAAGAGATCACGAGAATTCTCCCTCTGGCTGGTCCCTGTTCAGGTATTTGCGCATGAGAGGGTGACGGCCAGGTCTGGCCCTATAAATACCTATACGCGGGGATATCGCCACCTCCGGCAGATTTTTCGGATACCGCGAGAAGGAAAAACCGACCTTCCATTGGTCACTTTCCATTTGTCCGCTGGTCCTCGTTGTTCTCGGATTTTACGTATTTTTACGACGATAATGACGTCGACTATCGGCGAAAGTTTATGTTAAAATTGCGCGGGGCCTCGAGCTATCGCGTAGAAGCGTTTCGAGAGGGTAGAAGGAAACTTTCATTGTTGTTCGCGAGCGGATTATTAAACGTTGGACAGAGGGGAAGAAGTTCTGTCGCTTATGATCCGTTTTCCTCATTTTCTCCGGCTGGAATCGCTTCCGTAGTGCTGTCGCGAGATTCAGGGCGTAGTAATCTAGACGGCGGACGGAAGCCATTTTGGTTGCGCATACTGATGTGCAGCGGGCGATCATTACCCTGTTCCTTATTGTAAAAATTGTACGATGAACGCGTCGGGGTTTCTCGTGTCGTGCATCCTTATACCGTTCTTCGACACGGCTTTTAATTTTTATAATACGTCTCGGGAACGATTATGTCTCATTTACTTGAAACGCCGGCGCACGCTCGGCAAAGCAAACAGACCGATCTCGCTCGTCGCCATTGCCTTGTGACACGTAAACTCGTCGCTGATACGCGGTAACGAGCCTATTCTCTTAATAAAACCGCAAATTATCGCGTTCGGATTAATATGGCGCTAATTAAATCTCGCTCCTCCGAAGGCTACGGTTCTCAATATGGGCGTAACAAGGAGGCGTGGGTGTCAGAACACCCTACTGTTCAGGTTGGCTACTCCTCGTGCATACAGTATCGTATAAGCGAAGAGTCTAACTATCAGTTAACCGGTAGATTATTTTACCATCCCTCGAAAGCAGTACGATTAGCAATCAATTCCATTGTAAATTAATTTATTCCCTAAAAATAGCTACAAGCTACAGGTCTCCCTGCAAGTTCTTTCTTTTCCGATCCTAACAACGTATCTCGAGTTTTGCGCTTCGAAGGTGCATTAATCCGATCGACGGTAGAAATACAGTCGTACGTTTTATCAAATTAAGGTTAACGCGGCGAGTCGTTCTCCGCTACGCGTTCCAGAAGTTCCAGCAAGATTTTAACGAGCTCCGGTCGATCGGAACTCGAGGCGTTCCCTAATGAGTCGATTTTATAGTCGCCGTTCTAGTCGGAGAAAAACAGGACCAATTAATTACTGGGTCCCCCGGTTTCTCCGTGGCTTCTTTTATCCGGATTTATCGAGCCACCCTGAACCTTAACGGAACGAACTAGCGTCGGAGTATCGGTGGTTGTAAAAATTTATACGAATTTCGCGATTTATCGTACGGTATTCCCGGAACGGTTGACTCTCAGCCACGAAACGCGAATTTGCATTGCTCTTTCTTTTAATCGATGGTGAAACGCGTTTAGCCCGAACTCGATTAGGCACGGATTTATCCAGGTTTAATTGATATTCGCGAAGATTATGGCACGGTGGGCGTCCCGGGCGGGAAATGGTGGTATTCGGTGGAATATGAAATTTCCCGCAGGGAACGTAACCGGGTTGCAACAAGCGGCAATGATAGCCGTGGCAGTACGGTGGGATCACGAGGAGCCTCTTGGTCTAAGCGGCTGGATCGGGAGCAGAAGGTGGATGGGGAACGGCCCGATAAACACCGCATTACTCCACTGGAAGAGCATTTCTCGCGCCAACATACGGCCTACGAACGTAAGCTCGGTCACCTATCGGCCGGGTCGATCTAGATTAGGACACTTAACCGTAACAAATTTGAATCTGATTACTCGGAGCGAGATTGGGCGGACTTTACCCGGGAATTACGTCGCTAAACAACCGGGGGCCGTTTCGTGCATCTATTCCCTGAATATTTTCCAGACTCGTTCGACGATTCGTAGAGTGTTTTGCGAGTATCGTTAAACGAATGCTTCGAATCGTTATAATTCTACGCCACGCGATTTTTCAGGGAACCAAACTGCCCGACCTCGACGATTCTGCTTATCGTGCCTTTGCAATTGTAACGATAATTAGCGCGATAGCGTGGAACGCAAAACGTCCGAGCGTAGGGGAACAGATGAATCTTCGAACGGAAACGCCGCACGCTGATCAGTTTAACGGATCGAAGTGCTCGAACGCCACAAATCCGCAGCCCTCCATATGCATATTTTCACAATATCGCACCGGTGCCGTGTTGCCTCAGGATAGGTACACGTAGATCCCTCATAAGGGAGATATCGTTTCCGAATCAAATGACCCATTCCGTTTTAGTGGCGCCATTTAGCCGACATCTATGCGCCTCTGGCCATCAGACACGAGCTAACGTTACACGACAAACACAGAAAGTCTCGCCAACGGGCTTTCGGGGCTATCCCTCGGTAATACCGGGCGTCCATCGCGACCACGACCATTATATCTCTCCGCCAGAGCAATTAACAGTCTCTCGTTGATCATCTGGGGGACCATTCGTTTCGGATTTTATCGCGATCGCGTTGCTTATTCGTTGATTCCACCACTCGTCGCGCAACTCGACCGACTTTAAATCGCGACACCACGTTGTCACCACTCTGAATCCTATTTGTCTCTTGCAATAGGGTTCTGCTCTCTCCGGGGGTGGTAAAACAATGTATTCTGATTTGTCATAAAGGAGCTCTAGATACGCTTCTTCCACTTTGATTTATAATTAGAAATGGTTTCAGACTATCAACAATCTATAGAGTAGAGACTTTAAATTGCAACACCACGTTGTCACCTCTCTGAATCTTATTTGTCTCTTGCAATAGGGTTTTGTTCTCTCTGGGGGTGGTAAAACAATGTACTCTGATTTGTCATAAAGGAGCTCTAGATACGCATCTTCCACTTTGATTTATAATTAGAAATGGTTCCAAACTATCACCAATCTATAGAGTAGCAACTTTAAATCGCAACACAACGACTCCAGACTGTATTTGTCTCTTTCAATAGGGTTGTAATGAACATACTCTGATTTTTCATAGAGTGTTCTCTAGATTCATTTCTTCCACTTTGATTCGTAATTAAAAATAGTTTCAAACTATCAGAAATCTGTAGGGAGTTGGTTCGACCATCCCGGGCGCCCTTTGCACTAAGTTAGCGTGCCCTTCTTGGAAAATAAGAGGAGGTCGGCCGACGGGTGTGTAGCAGCATCTGGGACCACATCCAGCGCCTTGGGATGAGACGGTTAGGGGCAGATCGGTGGGGGTGAAACACGTGTTCGATGTTCCGGGCGGACTCTAGAATCTCCGTGGGGGTGTTGGATGGGCGGTGGTGGGTGGCAGAAAAATAACACGAGGCGAGGGCACCGGATGGAGTACGTAAGACGTCGTTACGCGCATCCGGCGCCCCAGCAGAATTCGAATCCGAACTCGAACTCGGCAACTGGAACGCGACGGCGAGCCTTCGGTCCGGGCTCTGTTTCCTACGAATGGCTTGCGAGGACACCTTATAAAAAAGTCTAAATCATCCCCCCGGCGAGGATATTAATGCTCTTTACGCCTGTAGATTCTCATTTATTCCCGTAGCGAGCTAGCGGGCCGCCGCCTTTCCAATCTGGCAACCTACCAAATTGGAAAGCGCCGCAGTTGCGAACTTTTCCCTCCGCGGTAGACTTGGCCCGACTTCGAAGCCAGCCAGGAATATGTATTACAGCAAAGTAATCCAATCCCGGTGAATGTTACCGTGGCTTCCATTGATTCATCGAACAATCTGCGAGAGAGCGCTTAGAGTACTTCCCCCGCCACGGTGAAATTAGATGATTTTCGGTTATACCGATTCGCTAGCTTGCGGAAACTGACCGGTCCCCGAGTAGAATCGAACCTCTCGATACTTTGAAACGAAGCGTCAACGATCTTAAAAAATACGTGAATAATCCTCCTACCGTTTAATCTAAAAAGTCTGAAACGACGGCCATTTTGGGAATTAAGCAGACCGGTAAACTTAACCTACGAGAGGACCCACGATGGCGCCACGTAGACGAGAGGTTTATCGAAGTTGGATTTCGCTGGGTGCGCGTTTTCTTCTCGCGTTTCGGTTACTTATTGAACGACGCGCTCCGGGAAGCTCTACGTCAGATATCGCGACGATCCATCGATCACCGGGAAAGGGTTCCCCTCGCGCGGGCTCCCGGCTGGCGGTGATCCAAATTGAAAAATACATTCACGACGTTTTCTTTGGCCTTGTCGGTGCAGGCGCGAGCCAGGATCTCCGGAGGGTACCGAGGGCGAGGGGGAACCGAATGATATAATAGATCGTGGAAAATGCGGGTTGAAAGTTAGGGGTTCAAGGGGCTCTCCGGTATAGCGGTGCCACGTCGGAAGGTGGGGGTGGATTTATAATGAAAGCCGTGGAGTTGGACTTGGATTTGCGAGGGTACTAGAGCCCTCCCAGCCTAGCCAGCCCAGCCAAAGAGGCAACCGCCCATCCAAAGAGCCAGTGATCCACGGCGAACCAGCCAGCCGGCAAGCCAGAGGGAACTGGGCACGGCTACCAGCGCTCAACAAGGAATCCAATCGCCACGTGATCTGTATAATAGCCGTGCTAAACCTTCCTACCCTCGACCTTCTCTACCGCCCCCGTTTGCAATCCCACGGGTGGAATTGCAAATAACAAACGTTTGCCTATCACGGACCGCCGCCTCTCTTTCCACCCCCCTAGCGTCGCGCGCGCCCCCCCCCTAACAAAAGGCTTGACGAGGGCAGACCCCGGCCGCGAAACACGGAACGAACCCCCGTAAATCCGCACAGGTTCACCGCTGCACCTGCAACCACGAGATGGCTACAGCTTAATTAACCTACGACGCGAGGCACTAGACCGAGAAGGGGTTTAACGAGCTATCACGGGATCGGTCGCTACGCGCGTGCAAATTTTGTAACGGGGAATTAGCTGAGAAACTGTCCTCTCCTCGAACCAGCGCACACAGGTTATTTTCGAGCCTCCGAAATAGGGACCGTCGAAGAGTAGTCCTCGTGGTTTTTGATTAGCTCGCGGCACTGTCAAAGGATCCGATCGGTGTTCGTCGCATAGCGTCCACGCGGCGGGGGCGGAGTAGTCGCGACGCGTTATAAACGTAAGCGTTGATGAGAGGACGGGTACATTCGTGAACCGAGACTAGGATGTGCTCCAGCAGTCCCTCAGTGGCTCGTTAAGGCATTTGCATTTCATTTGGTCCCTCTCCTACTGCCCCTCATCCCTTGGAGCCTCAGCGGCGGCAGCCCCTCTTCTCCCGTATAAATATTAATGCAACATCCTCCTCTCTCGGGTAGTTTTTGTTCCTCTTCTGTCCCGAAGTGCGGCGCCCTCCTTCCGCCGAGTACTTTGAATGCTGATGCGCTCGCGAAGCCTCCGCCGACGTCCTTTCTTCTCCTCTTCTCTGCTCGTCCCGGACGCGCGCGCGGCCCACGTTCTTTTAATGAAATACGATTTACGAATATTTCCGTGCCGGCTACCGAAAAAACGAAACGACGGAAACGTTCGTCGTTCGGCTGTTTCGGATCGCGGGCTCGGTTCGATGGCCCTGAAACGATCGTTATTTTCCACGAGCCCCCGGGCTCCGTGTACGCGACATAATTGCGAGCATTGGTTACGGGAGACTTTTCTTTACGAAACGACGCACGGAAAATTGTCCAGACGCTGCCGGGGAAACTCTTACGGTACTCCGTAACTCGTGCAATTCGATTACACGATCTCCCCCCTACGAGTTATGGAATCTTGAATAATATATTACGTTCTGCAAGCAGTCTTCCAGTTTAAATTAAGTAACCTTTATTATAACGTCCGTGTCGGGTCAAATCTAACCCGAATCTATTCATCGAAGGCTCATAGATCTATGTTTGAAAGTTAGTCTACGATCGTGATTAGAAATGCTTCGACGTTCCTGTTGTAACTTCCTAAAAACAGTGTGTGGCCATTGACGCGTTAGTGTTGCAAATAAAACATTGTTAAGATCAGAAAATGACGCCTAGGTTTCCAACAAGCAGAGTCATCGAACATCGTTGATCCCACCTTATTTATTTATAAAGAAAAGCCCCCCGTTGTAGGGTTAATATCAATGGAAGCGACGGGAGAGAAAGATACCGAGGAATGAAGGCTGAGAAAAAAGGTGCAATTAAAATGTGCAAGGCGGCGCGTTCCTTAAATCCAAGACGGTATTAGAATGCGAGGACAGGTCGAGTTTCCGTATTTTCGCGTTCGGATTTCCGGGCGTCCTGGGTGAATTTCTTGGAGGCACGTGACGGGGCGGGGGTAGGTCGAAGGAGAAAACGAGAAAGAGCCAGAGCGGAGAGAGGACACGGTTTGTGGAAGTACGGAGACAGTAAATATATACGGAATAGCCAGGAGGGGTAGGTATATGCAGGGCGGTAACGTGGTAAGATGGGCCTCTGCATTGCTGGCATGATTGCCTCTATGGCACATCGAGGCAATCCCCGCGGCTACGTGCCCGACATACATCCGCTTCCATCTTACTTTCTTTTTCTTTTCCCCTTTTTCCCCTCGTAGCCTCTTCCCGACTACCCAGTCTCCTCTCTGCACCGCGGTTTTCGCCGCTCGCTGGATCTCGAATATGCAACTGCACCCGAGGCCATTTTGTTTCATCCATATACGACAGAGTTAATTACACTGTTTGGCAAATTTTCTGGACCCCCTGATCGCGTTGCTTTTGAATTATAGACCCGATCACAAAGAAAAACAACCCTTCCAACGGAGATATGGAAAGCGTTGATGGTCCATTTGATAGTTTCATTCTGGCTGGAAGGTTGTCTTGTCATTCGTAAGGGTGGTACTCCTGCGTCTGTGTAAAAAAGACTCTTACTTTTAATGCATCGTCCACTAAGAAGTCTCTTACTCTTGATAGCAACTTTTTCCAGCGAGCACCGAGCATAAAGATGCGCGTTTGAGGTACCCCCGAGTAGTTGCACCCTTTTCTCGGAACTAAACGAACGTCTTTACTTCGCGCGATGAATTTTTTGCGGGCTTAAATGTTCTCTAAAATTGAAAATCGAAAGGTTCGACGACGACGAGAGAAACGTATCGGCGATGGTAAATGTAAAATCTGTCCTTGGTTGAAAATGGCGTCTCGACGAATCTCGAGAATCGTGCGATCGCGAATGGAAAATTGCGGCAGATTACCGCGGACCTTTTTCCCCCGGCTGGGATCGTAGCGTGCATCGCGTTGCAGACGATTTACATTTCCACGCGGAGTCTGATCCAAAAGAAAAGAGAGTTTACAGGCGACCTCGAGCACATTCTCACGAATTCACCGGTGAAAATAGCTCCCTCACGTTTTGCCGTAGATATCGCCTAAGGTGGTCGAATGGATGGCACCTTAAATTAGCATTAGACTACGTATCCGTAGTTACGATCGGGTAATTTACCTTCCGCGGCCATTGCGTGCCACCTACGTCACCAACTAGTAAGCCGAGCAGACCGCCGGGATTCGTTTTCCCTTTGCAATGAAGATCTAGCCGCGCGTTTAGATGCCCCAGCGAACACACGCCGCCTCGTAGACTTGATTTATTTTATTCCCGCTGTCCGTTTACTCCGTACGCAACAACAAGCAAACGAAAACTGCCCACGGTGTCGTCGAATCCATTTTATCTATCGAAATAGTTGCGTTTCGTTCTGGTCGAGATAAATTCTTGGGTCGAAATTTTTCGGCGAAATTGAAAAATTTCAAATCGTTCTAAAAAAATTATTTTTAGCTAGGGGGATCAATTACAGTCATTTTCGGTGAATTGACATACCCTCGAAATCCTAACCAGTTTCGAGAAAAAAATTCGAGTAGGTGTGAAATTTTTCGACGAAATTGAAAAATTTCAAATCGTTCTACAAAAATTATTTTTAGTTAGGGGGGTCAATTACAATCATTTTTTGTCAATAGACATACCCTCGAAATCCTACGCACTTTTGAGAAAAAAAATTCATTACCGAAAATACAATGTCTGACTATGACTGTCTGTTACCCTGAAAGTTCATGCGTATATTTAAAAAATCATAACTCCTGAACGGATTGGACAATTTTAATGTTTAAAAAAGCAAACTACGCGTATTTTAATGTAGAATATGTAGGAATTCTAAAAATGTTCGAAAAGTTGGTCCTTAACCCCGTAGAGTGAGAAAACCCCCATAAATGTAGTCCAATTTTCAAACGACCATTACTCCTACAATAGTGCATATATTTCATTGAAATTTTGAGGGGAAGTAGAGTTCATAGATACCTACAAAAGAATATGTGACAACTTTTCTGTACAACGTCGAACAAAATTACTAAAAATGAAAAACGAATTTTTAAGAAACATCGACAGGGTGCAGAAACTTTTCAACGAAATTGAATAGTTTCAAATCATTCTGTAAAAATTATTTTTGGTCGTTGGGGTCATACCTGGTCTGTGATTCTGTATTATCGACCACCTCTTCGATAAGTACCATCCGTCGGTTCGTTCCAATTATCGAATAGCGAATCATGCGCGTGCAATCAGCCATTTTGCGAAGCTAAGATGCGACGTCAGTCTCGAGAGTCGAGATACCGTCGACGAAAGATACGCGTCCTTCGATCAAAATTGATCCGAGACAAGTGTGGGAGGTGAGTAAATCCGCCTAATTGAATCCTCCTGGCGAGAGTGGATGAGAGATTGCGATTAATCGGTAGGCTTTTCGCGTCGGGCGATTCGATTATCGTTAATGAAAGGGCCGATAAAGCATATCGGTTCGGCTCGAGACGAAGGAAACTACGATATGATCCGTAGCGACGTCGTATCGTCGGCGGATTCGGTGGGTTGGCATTAGTGAGTCGCGAGGGTGATTCCAGGGAAGCTCTATGGTAAAAGCTGCCGGCACGAGGCGGCGGTAGCTCACCGGCGTTTCATTAGCGGAAGATGCTCCCCGCGGGGGCGTGCAGAGAGAGACAGAGGGGTTGGCGGGGGCAGAGAGAGAGACGCTAACGCCTGGCTCCGAGCTCGAAGAAGAAGGTGGAACGGGGTGGTCGGAGGCGGGAAAGCGAGATTAGAATCCCGTGCATGGTTGGAGGCGCATATATCGGTCAATAACTCACGTCCAACGGCGTGTATCTTCCTCCTGGATAGCTTTTCCTTATTCGCTCGATCTCGAAAATTGTGATAAAGTCGTTACGAGACCAGGGGCGAATCCATCCTGAAACTAATGAAGCTTCAGACCCCGAGAACTTCTTTGCTCGAACCCCGCCCCCTGTGTCGGGCCCACAATTTATTAAAAATGCAGCGTAAACTAGCGGTGAAACAACGGTTATTAAATCTCGAATGGAACGATCATTTCTATGTCTATAAACTGTGAAATTGTTTCCATGTTCTGTCACTTTTAAATAAAAATTGAGTTTGCTTCTTCGTGAAACACTTCGGAGGAAGTCTCGAAGTAGAACAAGTAAGCTTCAGGCCCCGATAAGTCTGGATCCGCCACTGTACGGGATCGTTTAATTTATCCCCCTTAATGGCCGCCTCGTTGTGGCCACCGAGGCGTTATTAATTACCGTCGAAGTTGTTTCGTACGAAGAAGAGTTTATCGATGCTTATCGAGCACAGTTTGTAATACTTTTAACGGTGGCCAAGTGTCCTCCTCGATAACTAAAGTTGGCTCGCGTTTAATCGAACCGCTCGCGAGATGACTATAACTATCGATCGTCTTAAGCGCGAAGTATATTACTCCGAAGAATTATGGCGGAGCTCTGGGGAAACTGTCTAATAACGGGAATAGAAAAATACAACTCGAAGAAGAACCAACGGACAATCATTTATTAATCTAGAGGGCGACATAGTTGCAAAAATTAAAAGAATTGAATTTTTCAGTACACATCGTAGCAATTCGCTACGTTAGTATAAAATGTATACGTTTAATAATTTTTAGATACGCGTTATTGCGTTTCTCCAACATTCGTGGCTCGACGATGAATATTTTCATAGCAATAAATATTCTATTCAAAATTAATAAGTGGAACGTTAGCCACCCGGAATTAGTTGCTACTAAATAATAATCAGCTTATTTAAATGCGATGCATAATCCAACCGTAACAAGCACAATTTAGGGCAAGGATTGCAAGGGTTGCAAATGCACTTTTTGTGAAAGATTAAATATTTTTAATATCCTCAAGCGTTAATTTCGTGGTGTAAAATTGCAATTAATTTTAAACCGGTTCCTTCAGATATCATCGAGTGAACTCGACTCTCTCTTGAGTTTTATTAATCAAACGACTTCGCGTGAGGGTAGATCGGATCCATCAGCGGTTTCTGCGCGAAATTGGGTAGGCTGCGGGTATAGCGAAGCAATTTAATCGGTGCACGACGGTACGGCGCCAATATGACATTTACATTCGCGCGAAGCGAGCAGACAGAAGAGAAACGCGACAGTCGAGATACGTCAGCAAAATCGCCACCGGCCGAGAGGCAGTCCGCTTTGATGGGGTTCCACGGTCGCCGGTTCGGTCGTTTCGCAGTAGCATAAATGAGAGGTGAGATTAAACCGGGGGTGACGTATGGGTACGCGTTGGCCCCACGAACGCCCGCGCTGCCGGCCATATTTTTTTCCCTTTTTTTCGTTCCTCTTTTTCGAGCCCGCGATTTTTTCCTGTTACGCGACCCCTCGCGCGCCCGGTAATGGAAGAAACATAGAGGGATCACGGATTTGAATGAACACGTTAAAACGCGGAAACAAAGAGCAACGACGGAGGGTGAGCGCGCGGTCGAACGACGGGAACGAGGGGAGGGGGGGGTGGAGCCGGAGAAAATGGGGAACGCGGGAGCCACGAAGCGATAAATAACGCGTTACAGGGGCATGCAAAAATAAACATGCGGCCAAGGAAGGTGGGAGCGAACGTTATGAGGCGATTCTACTTGCAACCGTGCAGAAAATTTCGCCAAGGAGGAATCGTACCGTGGATGGGGTAGCGGGCTCGCTGACGTTTAAACTATTTAAAGGGTTGTTTCACGGGCAGCTGTTGAAAACGTTGAATTAAAGTCTCTCCGATGTATTTAAATTCTAACTCTTTGGTATAGGACTTGAGCTTTTCAGGGAATAATATCGCGAGGGTTGTGCTTGAAATTAATTCCAGTCGACGAAGTGGTATTTTTCGTGTGCCGAAAGAAGGGAAAAAGGATCGTTTGCCTTGGCGTGGAACTCGAGGCGAGCGGTTGTAACTGGTCACGGGGATCAAGGATACCGGAGCAAGTACTCGAGCGGAGTCAGAAGAGGGTAGACAACGAGAGGACCGCATCGTTTGGTCAGAGGGTGTTCGTATATATGCCAACACGTGGGATTAACTTGTATCCCGTAAAGCCGCCCGCCGCCAGCATACAAAGGTGGCTCGTAAGTCTCTTCGGATACCTGGCTAACGAAAATTACGATCTTACTAGCACGAGATTCTACTGTACCGGGGCATTAGTTTCCTCGGCGTGTATCCTCGTTCCCCCCGGTTGCGTTTTCTCCTCGCCTACGCCTTTGGTACGCCTACCAGACGGTCCGTGGCGGCCGGTCGGCCTCTATCTTGCGACTTTTTCCTCGCCTCGTGTTCCCCGGCAATAACTCTACCCGGTCGCGTCGATATTTCAGTGGAAGCTATGACGAAGATCACGGGGAACAGCGGGGGGTTTGTTTCTCGTAGGCAGAGCGAGATGGTATCGGGACGCCCGGCATAGAAATAATTGCCCCCGCGGACGAAAGAGTCGGCGAAATATGGACGGGGGTTGAGAAAAGGGCGAGAAGCGTTCGCGGAGCTCTCGTAATTACAAACGGATTCCTTGGATTTCTGGCGCTAAATCACCGTGGAAAAACACGTTTCGTTATCGATGACTAAAGCGGCGTTCGCGATGTCGTGCCGCGGCCATATTGATTTTTACTGTCGGAATCTCCGGTGGTACGAGAGACGATACGATAAAGCCGCGATACGAATAGAAGAAACCGTTCGAAACTGGATAGGTTCGATCCTATGAAATTCGTAGCCAATCGGGCTGTCCAATAAATGCAGATAGACGCGTTAGGTACCTGTCCCGGTCGAAAGAAGGGAGGTGGAGGGTTCCTTTTTTTTTACTCTCTCCTCCGGGAAGAGAGAATTTAGCGTCGCCATTATGCAGAACGGGTTGTATTGGCAGAGCCTCAATCCCAATTCCCAGGGATAGCTAGCCGGTCGAATGGCAAAGCCAAACAAACCTTATTTATGTCTCAATTAAAGCCGGGAATGGGATGCACCCTCGATGGAGCGGCTCCAGACAATAAAGCAGTCGAAAGAGGGAGGTGGGGCATGGAGGAGAAGGAAGGAAGAGGAGGAGGAGGAGGTGGGGCAGGAGTAAGAGCAGAAGAATGGGGGCGGAGGGGTCAGGAGAGACGGGAAGAGGCGGTGGAAGGTGAGGAGGCGCAAGAGAGGGACAGAGGGCCAGCAAAAGGGATCGGGGATGGAGACGGAAAACTGTGGATCGTTGAACGCCGACCTCTGGACTCTGAACTTTCCGGGACTGCGGGAGGCACGAGGAGAGCAACAGAGAGAGAGGGTGGGTGGGTAGGAAAGGGACGAGGGACACCATTGGTTTTAGCCTCCGGATTCTGCGTATATCCGAAACTGAACTAAATACCAGGGGGACACCGAGGTACCGAGGAGATAACGAGCGAACTCGTGAAACGACCATAGATCAGCCGGCTTAATTATCTCCACGCATCGCTGCCTACCCCTTCTAATCGCCGGCCTACACCCACGCCCGTACGAAAGCCAAGTCCCTTTCCCGCTGGCCGTCGAACGCGACAATCCTTCGGTCACCCTCGGAATAATTTAATCTATGCATGGACCGCGCGAGTCCTCCTCCGCGGACGCCTCGTTGCAGCGAGGGGTTCGCACGAACTCGAAACGATTCGTCAGGGATCGTTGTTTCTTTTACTGAAACAAAAAAAAAAAAAAAAAAAAAACGAAAGGAAGGAACACGGTCGTTCGCCATTAATTTCCCGCGAAGACGATATTCGTACTTTTTTCGTAAACGCGCAACGTATCCACGGTCCGAGTTTTAAAACGAGTCCCGTCGACGATTTGAATATTTCATGCTTATCAACTATGCATCACGTACACTGTCTCGCCGCGTCTGTTTACAAGAGTATCACGAGGAATCTTAAGTTTATTCCCACTTCGGCTGTATGTTTGTACGCAATAAGATATGTTGATATTCCGCCCGTCTAACTCCTTCTTTTCCTCCATCATCCCCCTCGGCAACCGATCCCGAGGCAACACCAACCCTCGTTCCTTTTTATCTCCGCAAAGTTTCCACCCCATCAGGCTCACCCTCGTAACCCCCACACCTCCTTCGTCCTCCCACCCTCTACGTCGGTTCCTCTTTCCGCTACCGGGCACGAACCACCCTCAACCCATTCCCTGCCAACCCCTACCTCCTACGAAGCGCCACGGCAGTCATGGCGGCAGTTACGGAATCAATAAAAGTGGTGCTCATGCGCCTCAACTGCCGTCGCTACTGCCGTCCGCCGCCACCTCTCAGCCCCCCCGTTCCATCTTCCCACCCTCCTTCGGAGCTTCCCAGTGACGGTACTGCCGATTCACCCGCAACCCTCCCCTTTCGCTACCGCCGGACCACTCTCTGTCTCGATCCTTCTTGCTACCCTCTGCTTTATCTCTCTTTCTCTCTCAGTCTGTCTCTCTTGGCTCCCGACACGCACCACGACGCCCTTCCACCACCGTGGATTTCGTTCTTCGCCCTCGCCACCCCCCTCGGCTCTTTGAATCGCGCCAACTCCAACCTCTCTCCTCCTCGTCGTATCCATCCTTTCCGAAACTACACCTAAAACTATACACACCGACTATCCTCCCTGTACCGGGTGTCCCGATAGCAATTTTTGTTCTTCTTCTTCCCTCCCGCGGCGGATTTACTCGCGGTCGTAGGGCGGGGGGAGGCAGTAAATCGTTCCCGCGTTACACCGGCGAGTGTACTGAATTTTGATCGCTCGCGAGCTCGGAACGTCCATCTTCGCACGCTGTACGGTATCGATATTATGTTTTCGTTGCGTACCATTCGAGACTCTTTCGATTCCCTAGCTTATGGAGAAATTCGATCTCCTTAATTCGATAGAGAGCTTGGCGAAAGGAGCGTAGAAGCGTACAATTCTGCTGAGCTTTCAGAGGGCTAAAAACATAGAATATTTAAAGATATCGACTTTAGTCTGGCAGGAACGATAAACAGATACCTGCTCGCGAAATTTCAAATCGATCGATGGGGCAATTTCCGAGATATCGTGTCGACGGGGGTCGGGAAAATCGGGTCTAAAGTTCAAGGGGTGTCTTTTAGATAAACTTTTTCTTCGAATACAAATCTGAAAGGGTCAAGTAATCCTCGAAACGAATGCAATCCCAATGGAACAACCAGAAAAAGAAGGTATCGCAAATATTAGTGGTTGCCCAGAAATACTCGTTCGATAAATCTGTCGATTTCCAGGGCCCTCTGTTATTTTTTTTTTTTTACATAATCGAGTACGAACGGCAATTTGTAACGAAAGCGATCTCTCCCGTTGCAATTTTATCGCCGGCGCATCGTATGATAAACGACGCCCGATTATTTATACGGCGAATAAATATTTTTCGTTTCGGAGTAAAGCACATCGCAGGAAATCTGAAATAAATAAAAAGCGAAAAAAATACCGCGAGCGATTTCACCGAACAGACCTGTCGCGAGGAAGCAGATAAATTCGACGTTCGCCGATATATCGTAAAACATTTTCCAGAAGCAATAATAATAATGCCTTTATTACACGGTGAAAAAGAAAATCGAGTTTCGCGAGATTCTTTGCAACATGGCGGCTGGTTTGAACGACCATTTGCTTCGACAGTTCACTCTAAAACTGTTTACCATCCACCAGGAGCACGTGACTCCCAAAATTAAAATTAATTTATTTCCATGGAGATCTAAATGCCACAAAACTTCCACGGTGGCAGGATCAACGATAGTGCTCTAATTACTCTGCGATTCATGTCCTCCGGTATTGTAGATTGCCCGATACACACATCTTGCTTTAGTTTCCCACACAAGACGTCCATTAACGTAAAGTTCGAGTCAGACAAGCGAACGGAACGTGTTAATGTACCATTATATTAAATTCAGCGATCACAGAAATTCTCAACCGGGAATAAATTCCGCGTTCAACTTCAACTTCAAAGGTCGTTTCCATTCGAGTTCCCCAACCGGAGAAGACGTTCAGCCTCTCTGGATATTATTTAATAAATATTGAAAAAAATGAAATGCGAATAAAGTGGTCCAGCCGCGAAATGGAAACGAGCCAGAACGCAGAGACACGAACGTCCATAAATCCAACCGTGTTTCGGCGAACGTAACAACAGGGTTTCCGGTGGTTCGATCGTAGCGTGCGGTTGATCGAAGCGTCCCACCGCTAATTTCGCGGGTATCTGATTAATTAACCGGTAGAACGGCGCGCAGCCCTGGTCAGGGTGATTAATCATTTTCCGGCCGGTCCGGTAAACAAGGCAGTCCTGCGGCGGTTAGTAGCTTTTCCGCTCGCAGGATACCGGATTTTCGGGAGGGGGTGGACGGGGGTGGACTACCCGGGCACGTAATGGCGGAATAATGTTTCGCATAAACTGCGGCTAGAGTCGTGCGTGTACTGTGTGCCGGTGCATGGTCTACGTTTTGCCGCCGCGAAAACAAACGCCATACGTTGTAACGCGTACACACCTCGTTAGAGTCGCGTCATACGTTACGATCGGAATCGATTCGTCGCCAGCGGGATCGGTACTGCGCGTCTGACCGCCAACTCACCCCTTTTTCTGCCTCCAAACGGGTGCAAATCGCGGCAAACGTCTTCGTACATAAGCATGAATTATTTCGCAATAATCGCGAGCTTTATATTTATTTTCGTTATACCGGTTTCGAGGATTTGGGAGCGCAATTTAAGAAGGCGACGGAGCAGGTTTCGAAACGCAGCCCGCGTCTCGTGCAATTTTTCATAGCGCAACCGCGTTGAATAAACAATTTATCGCTCCCCGTTAGACTCCAGCGATTCGGTGGTGTTTAATTGGCCGCGACACGGCAGCCCGTGGACTTTCGTGTATTAATGCGACTCGTTACGCGCGCAATCTTGCTCCTCAATATGATCATCCATGACGCGAAACGTACAGGTGGATAATGGGGAATAATTTCGCGCGGCTCTGGCCGATGTAAATTTTCGAAGGCGATACGATCTTCATCGCGCGGCATGGCCGTCGCAATTAGCGTTTAATTGAAAAATTTCTGTAACGAGCGCCCATAGAAAGATACGCACTGCCCTCGCCCTTGTCTCGCCGAAGGATCTTTCTAGATCAGTGATTCTTAGCCTGCGGTCCACGGGCGGATTTTTCGAGGAAACGATAGATTAGATCGAGATACAGAAATAATACACGAATCGACAGGAAATATTATAATTATTATTGTATTCTAGGTCCAGGCAAACAGAATGTTTGAAACTACTTGTATACCATAGAAAGTGATGGTAAACTACCCCTGTCAAACCTCGGCAATATTTAGGTAGAATAAAAATCTTGAAGGCAGTGGATTAATCAGTGATGAACGCGATCGTAATCCTGCAGGGTGGTCGCATCGAAAGAAGCGTTTGAACGAGTTTGCACGGAGGCCCCTGCATTATTTATGAATCACGTGGTTAAGTAGAACGCCAGATTTCAGCTGTTCGAGCGCGGAAGAGCGTTTATCGTCCCGGATAGGATGGGATAGGCGGTTTCGACGGTGGCACGCGGCTAGTGGCGCAACTTGCCTCTCAAGCAGGGATCCCTGAGAGTTGCCCCAAAGGTTAAAACACCATATCGCACACCGTACAGACACCCCGAGCACACGTACTCGGGGTTGGATCGGCCACGCACACCGTCGCGTCCTCTACAACCAATACAGACGTGCTTACCATACTTTGGTACGGCTGCATCGGCCATTGGTTGCTGCAGCTATGGCCTATTTCGCCTCGAGAGTACGACCCATTCAACGCGAAAGGATCGTTCGTTTCGACCTACCTCCACTCGTTGGGTTCCGAGTATTCTTTTGTACCCTCGACGACCGAAAAACTTCTGGATCGCTTGTAAGCGTCCCGCGACGACCAACCCCTTTCGACGATTGTTTTCGATCGGCCGACCATTTCATTGGGTGGGTGCGTTACGGGGTGTGGGACGGTTCGTTGATTAGCTCCAGATTTTTATCTTTCCTTTTCGCGTACCGCGTGGAACTTTTTAAACGTCCAGATGGCCCCGGGGGTTGAAACCGGACAGGTGGAAACGTCTAGTATTTTAGTTAGAATATTCCGAGGGCGTTGGAAAGGGAATTTACGCTATCGTATCGTTTCTGCGTTGGACAGATACCCCGCTAATCAACCGTCGCGATAGAGGAATGATCGACGAGTCGAAGATACGAGTAACTAGTCGACGCCACGTTAATCGAGACACCGTGGTTTTTAAAGAGTTCGAAAGAGTCAATTAAGTCCGTCTGGCGCGATTTCGATTAGACGGTAGCCGATATCCTCGCGTTTTCTCCCCAATTAATCATCGTACCGGATATATTTCGCAATTTCCCCCCCGTGAAAAGATGCATCGCGTTCTTATCGAGACGTCAGATAATAGATCGTTCGCTCTCGCGTATGATTTATGGTGGAAATTTATTAATAGCGCGAATCGCGATAAACGACCGACATTCCCACGTTATCGCGACGCTAAAATAATTCTTATCGCGGCCGGTGATGTTAACGTCGCTAACTATAATAACACCGGGCTACTTTACCGTCGCGAGAACACCTTACGACCAGAAAACAACCAAAAGCCTTAACCGTTGTTGGGAAAAAAATTACGAAACTACCCCCGGGGGTGATAAAACCTGTCGAGCCACGGTTCACCGTTATTTAAAGTTCTGAAACTCAGGACCGAAATTCCTTAACCCTTTGCACTCGATTCTCCCCTCGGCAGAGACATCTTGAATCTAGCAAAAAATTCAGTCAAAAGGTCTACTCCCTGGACTCAGTTACAACGATAGCTTGTTTATCGAATATTTGTCGGTTCTTTTGGTAGTGTAATACAATGTTTGGAGATCGGTGGACCTATTGTTATCTGCGTTGGGTTGAAAAAAGGAGAGTTTTCTAGCAGAAAATGGATCGAACGTTGAGAAGAGGAAGGCAAAGTGGTTTGGAATCGGGGAACGGGGCAGGTCCTCCGCAGCGTGGCTCGGCCATGTCCTTTTGTCCCGGGACGCCACAATACAAGAGCGAACTGGCGATAACAGGGGCAGACATATTAGTCTCGCCGCGGCGAGGCCGTAAGATGTAGAACGTCCCTTCTTATGCAAACCACTCTCTCCATCGAGGCGACGGTATAAAAAATATCAACGACGACCCGTTATCGAGAAACTTCTCTTTATACGCGCACCTAAAACGCGTATACTCCTTTTTACCTACTACGTGTACATACGTACGTTCTTGCCCGGGCGAGCAGAGGTGGTGTAGGGGGCCGCTAATGTCCGCCGTTACTCACGATTCTCATTTGCAAGATTGCCTATACATCTCGTGGCATCCTACCACGACCGTCCTTCTATACAGGTTCATTTCGGTGTGTAGGTACATATAACGGGTGTATCGAGCGTTAAAGCTTCGCGAGGATATTTAGATACGCGTCAAGCGAACCACGAGTCGCGTAAATATCCGAGGGCTGGAGAATTATACCCCTCCGTACAGGTGTTTGAAACTTGACCGACGAATTACGAACTTACGCGAAAATCTTTCTTCTCCCCCCCTGCGCCACCTTTCGATGACGTGCCAAGGGAACGCGCGATTAGTTATTAGAGACGACAGGATTTATTTCAACGAGTACATAGTCGAATGCAAATTGCAATCGTTTCTTAGACGCTTGAATTTGCTTTTTAATTGCTCGAAAGGGAGACATTTGTTTCACGTTTCTATCGGAAGAAAGAAAAGGCAAAAAGGACACGGAATATATAACACCCTGGTCGTGTCGAATGGTCGAGGTTCAGCAACAGCTGTTTTACAACCTAACCCTAATACTAACCCTAATCACGTGGTCCCCTTGTAAGTGATGTTCACGATGTGAAAGAAACCCGTCCATTCGCCCATAAAATGTGTTTTCCTGATAGTAACGTTATTAACCCTCTGCAACGCAAATTATGGTACGAACGAAATTATGTGACAGGATCACTGATGGACTGCGGTAAATTGGAAGGCAAATTTTAATTAACGCGAACTTTCAATCGTGTAAATTGTAACATGGCTGCTGGAGATAAATTTCACTCTATCTTTATAGAAGGTGAAACAATATATTGCAACGATTCTAGTCCCAGAATTCTGCCCGGTACATTTTGTTTTTTACGAAAACGGCGTCACGGAAGCGTACGGCCTTGCCTATCGTCACCTTTTTTCCGACCTTCGGAGGAATCCTCGGCCGACAAACGGCTATCGTAAAACGACCAGCGCAGAAGTCAACCTCGGGTCGCTTAAATTGCTGTAAAAAAGTGGCACGGGTGGCGGACGGTTGCCATCGGTGACAACAATGCAAGAAGGGAATCGCCGTTACGTGGGCAGAGCAGCCCTTTTGTCCGACCCTGTAACCTTCCTGCTTACGAACAATGACTCGCTGACCCTTTAAGTTTAACTCTGTCTTTGCGATCTGCCTCACGGACAACGGTTTTTTTCTCTCCCCCGACCTTGGAAGAGTTCCTGGGGGAAGCGCGGAAGACTGATTTACGACCCTTCCGTCGCCCCCAGGACTCTGTGGCCTGCTAGAAAATTGCCTTCCAGCGCGGAAAGTAGCCAAAAGGAAACTCTAAACGAGTTAACGGTGTAAAGTTAATTGTGTGGGACCAGAAATCGATTCTAGATCGCTCGTTCCGTGACTTCCCCTTTTGGTTCGAAGCAAACTGTTTCTATTTCTGAGTCTTTCCCCCCCCCGGTTAACGCGTCCCCGGAATTCGAGATGCAACTCGTACCGCGATAAACGTTGGAACGGGCCCTAAAACGTTTTCCAGTTCGTCGTATTCCCATGCATGTTTTACCACCTGGACGTCGACCATTCCGCGATGTTCCTCCGTCGTTAGTTCCTTTTCAGCCCCGCGACCCAGGATGCCCGTACACGCGCGGGCACCAGCAATTCCACAGCAACGCGTTCAGAAGAGAATAGCTACCAATTATAGCGGCTGCCTTATAATTACTCCGGTGTCTGGCAGTAAGACGGCCCGTGCAAAATAGTCGCTCTAGATCAGCCGCAACAAGGCCTGGCACACGCATAGACTGCCGCGCTCGGCTTAATGGGAAGCTTGCTTCTGGAATAACGTACTGTTTCACGTGGGTGTTACAAGATCCTTGTACACCGACGTAGGTGTAACGTTACGTTCGCCGTTCGTTAGCTTCTTGCCCTCCCCTGCCACCCCCCCCCCCAACCGCGTAACTCTAAATTTGGTAACGGCGGCGGCTCTTCCGAGAAGCAATTACGGATCGTGCATGACGATTCCGTCGGAATTAATTCGTCAGACCGCTGAACCAGAGGTCTGAAATTAATTGTTTCAGTAGCTACGAATTCGTGGACCACCCGCAATTTTAACGTTCGGTGATCGTGTTCGTTTTAAACACCCTGTATGGGAGGTTGATCGTGATACTTCGCAGGTCGTCCGAGCGGGGGAGTTTTTTTTCGTTTGATTTTAGCGAGTATCACGCGCCTCGCGAGAAGGTGGCGCGCAATTAGCGTCCACGGTAGCGGTTAAGCGGCATTTTCGATGCCCGTCACGTAGCTTATTAGCAGGATATTTACGATCGGAATTTTTTATTGCCGTTAAGGGCGATGACTGAAAATTATTATTATATCGGGGATGGCGGATACGCGCGTCGTGCGTGCAGGGCGGCTCGATCTACGCATAGGGGAAGACGGTGAGGAAGGGGGGGGGGGACAGTAACGAGGCGCCGCGAATGGCGATAGATTAAATTAAGATTGCGCGACAGCCTCTTGCGAGATCAGCCAATTATGAATTAATTACGCTGCACGGTAGTTCTATGGTTTTTAATATCCGATTATGTCTTAACAGCGCGTCGACGAAACTTTTCACGCAGCCTAGCCGCCTCCTCTGTTTACGGTCTACGACTTCGTTATACAACAGATTAATTTAATATAGAATTTTACCTTTTTTTTTTTTTACTTCCCCGCCCTTTTCGCCGACCAATTCTCATCGTCGTGGTAATTATCGTGATATCTCGTAATTAAATAAGACAGGAGACCCCTCCTTTTGCAGTCGAATTAATTACTGGATGGCAGAAAAGCGAATCTTGTCAACCGTAGGAGATCGCAGATAACGATGAAACTTGTTTTTCGTAAATAGGGGACAAATTGACACGGGTACGAACCAGTGAAATAAATTTATTCCCTGCAAACGTTACTGCTCACTTAGTTTTGGAGTAGAATTTTTGTTTTGTGCAACAAGTAATATTTTCGAAAGCAACGGGGATTTTATCGAATATTTTGAACGCGGTGTTCTACATAATGCGAACAATGGTCGATGGTGCATACTTCGTTTGTTTCTACAGGACATAAAACAGACAATTGTCGGCTGTCAGACGCATGCGACGTTGGTCTCTGACGAGAATTGGCGCAGCACAAATACGTGATATATGGTAGCAAACGTGTTAACAAACATTCCATCGTATAAACATACATACACAAGTCTTTCTCTTGGTAGTTCAAACCGTGAGATTTTAACACGAAATTTCATTCGATTATGTGGATCTTTATTTCCTCTATTGTGGATCGAAAAGTAAAACTACCTCGAAAAGGGAGGATGATACTTCTTTTACAGCGGTCGTCGCTTTCGAGAAAATCGATTTCGAAGTACGGGTGCGTACGCGCTTGCCCAAATGTCGACTTCACGAATCTCCCTTTGTTGTCTGTATTGTACAAGGCCTATTACTATAGAGCCTACAGTAAGGGTGGGTCAGTGGGAATCATTTGGTCTAGGCCTCAAACTTCAGGGGTCTAAATTAATATAGAAACTTTGGTCCTTCCATAATCAGATCATTTCCTAATAGTAGGAAATTCGGTAATTGTTTTCTGATTCTCTACAGATAAATAGAGTCATTTTTCCAGCTGTAATGGAAATGTCACCGCACAGGACTCAATTATACAAACTCGATTGGCCTTTTATTGCATTCCCTCGCGATGCTTACGAGGTACCAAAAATTCTGTACCGTTTTCTTTGAACGTCCTGTAGAAACGCGACATTAACGAAACTCGTTCCGCGGAATACCGGATCGATTTATATTTTATAAATTGCGCGCGCGCAATTAATTCGAAACGCGTCACGCAACGAGAATGACTCTCGGTGCGTGGAACGGTGCAAAAAGCGCGCGCCGCGTGCCAGTAAATCAGCCTTCGGTAGGCGTAATTGCCGGGCACGGGAATAATTTCGATTGGTCGACGATTTTCATTCTTCTTCGACGCGCCGTTCGTTTCGAACGGAATCGAATTAACCGTGAAAGGTTATCGCGAGCGCCGCTAGATGCCGGCACAGTTACCAGCCATCGAGAGCCTTCTAGAGAGGATTCCCCGGTCGTTCGACGCCTCTAAAATTATCCATAGCTTCTTTTTTCTCCCGTCCTATCGACCTATACAGGGAAAGTTACCCAACCAACGCCATATCGCGTAAATTCAATCTCCTCGCCGATGTCTCTACGAAAAACTATTCCTTTCGTACATTTCGATACTCGTAACCTGGCTCGTCGCTTGGGCGGGAAATTGGTACTCGTTTTGAAAGTGGTATTTCGACTCGAAATCATTTTAATTTCTACCACAAGGTGTTTCCATTGCCTCGAAGTAATGACTAGCATCGAGGAAACGGTTAACAAAAAGGTAGTTCGTAATCGTCGATAAAACGGTGGGCTTTATTTCACCGTGGATGCCAATTTCCGTCGAGGAAAGCGACCTGGCAGGTTGTGAGGGGCCGCTGGTCGGCGATCCTTCAGCATTGTGGCAGAAACCTATCGAGCCCAACCCCTAACGAGCCCAGACTGTATTAGTTTCAAGGTCGAATCGCGGTCCAGAAATACTCGAGATCGTTATTTGCAGTCCATTAAGAGCAGGAGGTCTTTACCGGAGTCTGGTGCAGGGATTCCAAGGGCCGGGAGGGCAGCCACGATACGAAGTCAGTTCGTTCAATCGTACGAGCAATCTTTACGCGCAATTCACGGCAGAAAAAAAGGGAGAACGGGCGGGTTAGAGGAGGAGGAGGAGGAGGGGGAAACAGGAAAGGAACGAAGGCGATGATCTTTCTCCTTCATTTTGCTCTCCTCGGCTCTCGCTATACACGTCGTCCGGCTATCTATCCCTTCCGCGATTCTCGTTTGTAAGGCATTCTAGTTCGTTTTCTCTTTTGTCCCCGTTCCACGGTACGTTGGCAGAGCCACGGCAAAGCCAGGGAGTGGTTGTCCTCCCACGGTCTCCTCGGCTACGAGTTTTCGTTCGGTTAGAGGAGTCGGCGGGCGCCCATTGCCCGTCACTATCCCCAGTTTCCGCGCCATTTCTCCGTAACGCGCGCCATTTCCTCCCTTCTCTCGTACCCCCCCTGGCGCCCTTAATCTATCCCTCTCGGTCCCTCCTCGTTCACCTTTCAACCGCGATCCCGCTCCCGTTTCCCGGTTCGTCCCTTTCTGTTTTTCTTTCTCCTCTTTCGCCCACCCCTTGATGTTTGTTCTTTATTTCGGTTATTTGGCCCGCGCAAATACCACCCGTACCTCTCGCGCCGCCAGACCCGGGAATAAAATTTTCGGAAACGTAAACGTCCCGCGAGAAACGCGACTCCGGGGAAACGTTCTGACATCGAATTCCTCGCGACTGTCGACTGGGAGAACGATAGAAAAAATACAAACTATAAAGCAGTTTTAAATCTTGCGTGCGGAAAGGACACTTTCGGTATTGGAAACAATTCTTGGAGTGCAGAGGATTAATGTACTTTGGGTATAGCGTTATCCTGGCGACCAAACACTTCTATTTTAGATTTCCCGCGCCACTTCTGTTTCGTATGCGCGCGGCGAGGCGATCCATCACCGGGGTTTGTCGATTCGTTAAACGTTCGCGCGTGTCGCAGGGGCCTGGGAAAGAAGCTCGAAAGAAGTGGAAACGACAGGAGATCCGAGGGAGTCTTTGGTCGTTTCTTAGCTCGGGGGGACTCGCGTTTTGATCCCCGGTGTTGGCGAACGGTGTTCTCGCGTTCACGATTTTAATCAACGCGTCGGATCAAACCCGTGGCGCCCATGGTGCCCATGGACTATAATTTTGCGGTAAACGGTGCGACCGCCGGCTTAAGAACAGAGAACCGACGCGACGAACCCGTCGTTCTCCGCTCGGATACGCCCATTTTAAATACGATTACGTTCCACGTATCGGCTTTTCTTTGTACACGGTGGATTCTAACGTGTGGGACCCGGTTCGATGGCAGTGTCGGGGACCAAAAAGTAATGAAAAATTGATCGTATAAACGCGGGTACATGCCCTAGTGGATCTTGTTCCCGAGTTATAGCCATTTTCGTTCTGTCTTACCATAACGCGCGGTTGCTCGCCTTCGCGGGAACTGCTCGAAATGGCCACCTTCGAAACCATACTTACGAGACTCTGTACGCCTCGTACAGCTTATCTTTCAAATTTCGCTAGACACTGTTAGAACTCCCAGTAATTCGCAGAATTGGTGAAGAAATATAGAGTTACACAACATTGTCAGCTTCGAAAAATGTTTGCAACACGTACGTTGAGGCTCGTCGAGCGTTTCATCGAGGAAGATCGCTTTCCAAAGGGGCCCGTTTCGCGTTAAATTCGGCCTCCGGTCGTCGCGATCGCGACAATATTATTGGCGAGCCTAAAACCGCAGACCGCGAATGTGTCGACTGAAATATCGGCGGACGGGGGATCGGCGTTACGGATCTATTCGTACGGATTCATCTGGCAGTCGTCCAGGTTTTTCGTCGACCTAGGGCACCCCTGTACGCGTCGAGGTAGCGTTGACAGGGGCGGCGATAAAAATAAATATCAGAACAGTCGGTCGGACTGACGAAAAACCAGAGAAGGGTGGACGGATCGTAGCTGACGCGGCACGTCGTCGCTCGTCGATAGAAACGGGGACCCCGGAGGGCGTCCAGCTTCCGGTCGGAGAAATGGCTTCACCTCTCCCCCTTTCGTTCGCCTTTTCCGTAACCGACGATCGAGCCAGCGCGCGAGTGGCCAACGTCGAGGCGTTTCCATCCCTTCCCGATAAGTCGACGCCGAAGATAGGGTACGGTATTGAATTAACGATCTCCATCGGATACCGGAAGGAAATTCCCAATGGCCCCGGCTGGCACGTACGGGCAACCAGTGTTACCTTTTTCGCGTTATTTACAAAACGCTCGATCATTAACCCTTCAATGCACGGTGCCTCCAAAATGAAGTCTTTAACTTCTAATTGAAGTATTAACCGTAGTGCAAGTTTCACTTTTGGCTGTATGCCATGGTACCTTGGTCCATTCAAACGGAAAAGAAAAATATTAAAAAAGTATTCATGGAGAACCTGTGAGGGGTTCCAATAATCGACACGCGAATCAGAAAGTCACTTAAATTGCTATGCAAGACATTTCCGTCGTGCAACTATAATTCTACAGACAGTCCATTAAAACGAAAAAGAAATATATTAAAAAAGTACCATTTTTGTACTCTTCTAACAAAGTAACATTCATAGAGAACCTGTGAGAGGTTTCGATAATCGACACGTGAATCAGAAAGTCACTTAGATTGCTATGCAAGACATTTCCGTCGTCCAACTATAATTCTACAGACAGTTCATTCAAACGAAAAAGAAATATATTAAAAAAGTACCATTTTCGACCTCTTCTAACAAAGTAACATTCATGGAGAACCTGTGAGAGGTTTCGATAATTGACACGCGAATCAGAAAGTCACTTAAATTGCTATGCAAGACATTTCCATCGTCCAGCTATAATTCTACAGACAGTCCATTCAAACGAAATAGAAATATATTAAAAAAGTACCATTTTCGACCTCTTCTAACAAAGTAACATTCATGGAGAACCTGTGAGAGGTTTCGATAATCGACACGCGAATCAGAAAGTCACTTAAATTGCTGTGCAAGACATTTCCGTCGTCCAACTATAATTCTACAGACAGTCCATTAAAACGAAAAAGAAATATATTAAAAAGGTACCATTTTTCAACTCTTCTAACAAAGTAACATTCATGGAGAACCTGTGAGAGGTTCCAATAATTGACACGCGAATCAGAAAGACATTTCCGTCGTCCAACTATAATTCTACAGAAAGTCCATTAAAACGAAAAAGAAAAATATTAAAAAAGTACCATTTTTGGCCTCTTCTAACAAAGTAACATTCATGGAGAACCTGTGAGAGGTTTCGATAATTGACACGTGAATCAGAAAGTCACTTAGATTGCTATGCAAGACATTTCCGTCGTCCAACTATAATTCTACGGAAAGTCCATTAAAACGAAAAAGAAAAATATTAAAAAAGTACCATTTTTGGCCTCTTCTAACAAAGTAACATTCATGGAGAACCTGTGAGAGGTTCCAATAATTGACACGTGAATCAAAAAGACATTTCCGTCGTCCAACTATAATTCTACAGAAAGTCCATTCAAACGAAATAGAAATATATTAAAAAAGTACCATTTTTGGCCTCTTCTAATAAAGTAACATTCATGGAGAACCTGTGAGAGGTTCCAATAATTGACACGTGAATCAAAAAGACATTTCCGTCGTCCAACTATAATTCTACAGAAAGTGCATTAAAACGAAAAAGAAAAATATTAAAAAAGTACCATTTTTGGCCTCTTCTAACAAAGTAACATTCATGGAGAACCTGTGAGAGGTTCCAATAATTGACACGTGAATCAGAAAGTCACTTAGATTGCTATGCAAGACATTTCCGTCGTCCAACTATAATTCTACGGAAAGTCCACCTTTAATTAAAATCGGAAAACGCGGTAAAACTCGCCTAACATTCCACGGTTTCGTTATCTTCTTGGCGCGGTGCTCCAACGTTTAATCACGAAGTTAGATTAGCAAGCGCGAATTTCGAAAAGTTTTAACCGTGGCATTTTTCTTTCCCCTGGTCGTATCGGTTTCTCTGCCGGCGAAGGGCGCGGCGAATAATAGGACATTAGATAGATGGATAGATAGGTGTTACGGGGAGGGAGAAAGTGAAAACGATATCGGAATTTCAAGCTCGGACGGTATTAATGCAAAGCGGAGATTCGTTTTTCGTCCCGACAATACTTTCAGAGACCGTTTCGGCGGTTCGGGTAAAATCACGAACCTTTCAAGACGTCGTTACGTAGCTACGTGCCTTGCAACTTCAGACGCCTAATTCTCCTTATGATCCTGCACTATTTCGTAAACCGCAGTCGTTGTACTCCCGGGGACGATCGTGCAACCCGGGATTCTGCGGAACATCTGCGCCAAACCGGGGGATTCGACGCCAAAATTGCATTTCTTACGTCGCGGACGGGGATTCCCCCGATTCGACGACAACGCGAAATTACTAATTTCCCCGTTGTTAAATCCCACCTTTGAATTTCCACGCGCGAACGCCGCCTAAACGACGAAGCAACAGGATACGGACCGCGTCGATAGGCAACCAACAATTAAGGATTTTTTCGCTGGACTTTACGACCTGTGTTCAATTCAAATCTCTCGAAATACGCTTTGACAAAATTTGATTTCCCATTTGCGTGCTGTTCGTTCCCACGGTTCGATTTTTGATAAAAATTTCGAAGAACGAGTTCCTAGGGTCTGCGACGCGGCTCCGGAGCGTTTGTTGCGGATGAAAAGAGGAGGGAAAGGGGCGAGTGGGGCCCCCTCCACGCAGAGGTCCCACTTTGGGCCCCTTAAGCGGCCAACAGGTCGGCCTTGAATGGTCGACCCTACTCCCGCCAAGCCCCCATTACCATCATGGCTGGTGCTAAAGCTTCTCCATCAGCCACTTCTATATTACTAATATTATTCTGGTAGTTATGTAACGAGTCAACCAAACAGATTCTGACGAATACAGACGTAATCGAAATTCAAATGACGTCTTCATAACCGCGTTTAGACGTTCCGTTCGTGATAAAATAATCGCCAGGAGGGAACTGGAATACTGGAACGAAAGGGTTGGTAAATTTCGAGTAGACGTTGAAATATTTCGTCGCTTATTTACAAGTGCGCGCCGGCACGACGAACGGGGATCTCGACGCGCAGAATATTCGGCTAGAAAAATAAAATGAATCGCAGCGGCGATCCTGAATCATGCTTTATGCTCGAAATGCTTCGGATATTTTTGTGGACGTAGGTTCTGGACGCGTCGGCGGATCGAAAGTGCTCTCCGTTCGAGATTCGCAGCGTTGAACGTTTCAGAAGTCCTCCTCGATGTTAGATCTTGATACCCCACAGATTAATAGCGTCGCTATTGAATGGCCGCGCTGGTTTCGAGATGAAGATATGCACGCAGGTGTACTCATTATCTCGAGCCAGTATTTAATGTACACCGAATAGCAACGACGTGACCGTGATCGGAGATATTGCCCGCAATTCTGCATAGCAATCGGGGTTTCTTTCGGACGCTTGAATGGGAAACAGGAAGATCGATAGCGCGAAATGCAATGGACGGCCTCGCGCGTGCTGGTTTCGAGCGAACCGAACGTTTCGATGATCCAATAAATAGTCGAAAATAATATCGTCGTGTCCATTATCGTTCCCAGTTAGCGATTTCCGAATATTTTCGGTGCCCCCTCGTATCGATTCGCTGAGAACTCGAGCAGAACCTATCCGACGGATGCAGACGCAGCGGTTCAATCCGTACGATGGATCCCGCGAATAGAAAAAAAGTACGGTTCGATATTTTCTATTTAGTTGTTTTGCGTGGTCCGATGAGATATGGATTTGATCACGGAAAGTGCTACTTCGAAACGTTACGTTCTATTGTTATGACGGTTTCTACGGACGGTCGATCGCCGGAATACTTTGCTGATCAAGCAAAATCCTCCGCGAAGGTGAATATCGTTCCCGCGAATGTGAAATTTCATATCGCTATCCGTGGTAACTTGGGTCCATTTTTCAGCGAAACGATCCGCCCCTGCTGGGATTCCTGCCCCAACTTAAATTCGTTAACACCGGATCATCGATATTACTGTCGGAGTCAGGTTTCTACGATTTTGACGAACAACGATCCGCTTTGCGAAACGTGGAAACAAAGTTTGCAGATAAAATTTCCAACGAAGATGCCCAATTATTCAATTTAGTTGTCCTCGCTGAACATTATCAGACACGTTTTAAAAAATCTCCGGAGCAATTTAGTAAAATGGTGAGCACGATTTCGAAGTGCCTAAAATGCATGGTTGTTAAATGGCCGCCACGCGTACAACGAGAGATGTACGCGGCTTAAATATAAAAATAACGAAACGAAAACGGAAAAAATTGTTAAAGACACGGTATGGTGAATTTATTACGTTCGATATGACGCAGTTAATAATAATTTATCGTAGCGCGTAATCGATTTCCAATAACCACTGTGGAATTCAAGCTTTCACCGTACAAAGGCGCATAAAGAAGATAATATCACCGACATGGTGTTATAATAAGGTGGTATGTATATAATTTTGTTATCGATATCGAAACAGGTGTTCGTTATCCTTATGCGATCGAAATCCAACGGAAGCCTCTTCGCTGGCATAATGTTTATCTGGAAACCATTTTGCTAAACCACTCGGCCAGCGTGCTGATTTGCAGTCGTTAATTATATGAATTTTCGTCTCTACGATGTCAAATTCGAGGATAAATCGACGTTACGAACGATTAAACCTTGTTATACGTGTTTATATTTCACTTTGAGCGAATATTTAATGCGCCGGTGCTCTTCTGAATATCTAATTCGTGGGTTGTGGTTTAAAAACTTATCGTCGAACTCAAGGGAAGTATTGTAATTACGAAAATAACGCCGAAACGCCGAGTCTCTGGAAACGATTTTCGATTTCTCGAGATAGTAACGCGATTTTATTATAATACCGAAGGTTCCTACGTAGATTAGATTCGTCTTTGCCAGCAATCGTGCCACGCTGTTTTTTTAAAAACAGCAACGACGCGTTAAATCGAATTTTATTTCTTCGCTCGAACAACGGTGGAACGTTTCGCTAGGTCCACCCTGTATATATGTAGAATGGAGACTAGACATGTATATAGATATGTGCGGTATCTCTACTGCACGGCCAATGGGGTTTGAATGGCCGTGATAAAATGGTATGGCTTCCGAATGTTGACTAAACTGCATCCATTGCAGGTAGAAAACCAACTGGAAAATAACAACACGGTTTGACGAATGATCCACTATAATTTGCGCAGTTCTACTAGGATTAAAAAATAGTATTTTTACAGTATTATTCCCTAGGAATCGAATGCGAAAGCATCGATCGAGCCGCGTTAATTGGGCGGCGATTATTTTTCAACGAATTCGCGAAACGAAACGCAAAGTCTTTCGTTCCGTTCGCCGAACGGAGATTTAAAACCGAGATTCCGAGCGCCATTTCGTTCGAGCTCGTACCATAAAATGTTACATAACCTCGGTGCACCGAGAACCATCCAACATCGTGGCTACATTCGGCAGGCACCGAGAAAGAAACCGTAACTTCTTGCGACCTAAATCAACCACTTCTCGGTAACATTGGAGCATCGCAAAGGAAATACGCTCCGATCGTATCTCTATCACGTAATCTCCATAAAGAATAGATCTCCGGGTGCTCCTAAGAAGAACTTGACCGGAGGAGCATCGGAGCCCTTTTCTTTATCGCGAAGGGGTCAAGCATTGTTGTATTCGTAAGTTGTGGGAAGCTTTACGTAAGAATTTCCACTCGCAAGAACTACCTTGGGAGAATTTCTTCCACGTCGTTTCTGAATTTCAAAATGCCAATAACTTGACATTCATACCTTTCGTATATTTAGTTAGACGATGAACCGCAGGCTACGTTCATGAATCGTTCGATGAATACGCGATGAAACGATCCACGATTCGAAAACCGCTGCTAACGTCCACGGTCCAAAGACCTTTCGATTTCAGATCCAATCTATTCATAATCTTGGCGTCGTCAGATAGATTATAGGTTGCTTATTCCAGCATAGGAATTTAGAACCAAATCAAGCGCATTTCTGAAACTGGGAACTGCAAGTTTCATTTATGAATCGTTACTGAATGGTGAACTTGCCTGTTTCTGAATTTTGTTGAAGGACAAACGACACGAATCACCGAGCAATTCTGCGATGGTGAAGTTTGATTTCAAAGAGTACGTCGCTAACTCTAAGGGCTTTGGTCCCTTCCAAGTAAAGTTAATTTCAAAGTTCGCGGTCTTCTTTCTTAAATTACAGACCCGGAGGGCGAGGCGATCCATTGGCAGGGACGATGGGGGCCAGCGTTTTACCATTTTTGCTACATCGAAAGACACTTTCGTGCGAGAGAGGATCACGCGACAGGCCCGTGGTTCGGCCTCGCCCCTGAAAATGGAAGAAAGAACCCGCTGTAAACACGAGACGATGGAAAATCGGTCCGACCGCCGTGTTATTAAACGTTAACTGGACGTCGAGGAAGGTATCGGATCGCGTTTTTCTGCAGTGGCCGAGATATTAAGAAAATGAAGGCCGCTCGAGGGAGAAAAAGAGGCAGAAAATCGAGGAGAGAAAAGGATGAAGCGGCACTTAGCAGCCCAAGAGGCAAAGTGGCGAAGGATAGAGCAAAGAGACGCTGGAGTCGGGGGTTCGAAGCACGTCGTCGCTATTACGCGGTGAGTAGGTAATTTGCAGATCGGCGATCGTCGATCGGCGAACAACTCGGCGAGACCGATCGCGGATTAATCAAAGACCATCATCGCGCCACGAGGAACCGGGGAGGGGCGAGCAAAGGCAGAGAAAGAATTTCATTTTCAATCGCACCGTTTATCCTTCGACACGCAAAGACGATTGCTGCTCGAGTCGCGATCGAAACATTGCCTCCATAATCGCGCGGGAAGCCTAATTAAAGCAAACAAAAAGTAAACCCCGTCGCTGACAGTAAAGGAAACGCATGCAACTCGTATCAATTACAAAACAAAAATCAACAGAAAATTGTTCCTCGGTGAAACTGTGAAGATTATATAGTTGGTCGATCCTTCTAATTTTCAGATCTGGTGAGCCAACCTCGCGTTTCTTCCACGCGAAACGTCTCTAAATCACGTCTTTCGATTCGTGTTATTTCATCTTGTTTCTGCCGGGCAAATAACACGCCGTCCACCGGGGAATAATTTTCCAAAAAACTGGTCCACAGTTTACAATCGTTCGCGGAGCTCCTCGTTTCGAAATTTGCGCGAACACCTAATAAGCATGAGCCCATTCTTACGATATCGATACATTTTGCAGTCCATGCGTAATTAGGGGCAGGTTACGTGGTAGTTTCTCTATTTTTATAATCGTTTTTCTGCGAATCATCGAAGGAAGCTGGACTGGTAAATGAAATTCGAGAGTCCGGCGACGATTAAAGCTAATACTGTTTGTCAAACGCAGGCCAATCCGGTGGGGAACGAACATCAGGAATTTACATCCCCGATGCTGTTCCGAATATGCGTCGCCCCGTTATCGGCTTATTGTCGGTGGTCCGAAGTATGAGTTAAATCCGCGCGTTCACTTCGCGCCGCGGTTATTTATGCGTCGTTAATGCCGCGAATGTTTGTAGCGCGCTTAACGAGGCGTTATTCAGCCGTAATGACGGAAATTGAAGCGACCGTTTGCAAAGTACGATTACGGTTACCGTCGGAGTTACGAGGAACCAGGAAATTTTATAACTGTTCGCGTTTCTATGTTTGTAGCGCCAAACACGCGACTTCCCCCGAAAATATCACAGCACCCGCAGTACTCCAAAAAGCTCTAACACGATATTAAGACGTTGTCCCAATATATCATTTACTCCTGATAAATCTCTCGGTGGAAGAAGCACTATTCGAAATCTATGTGCTAAAAATAATCGATGGCATCAGAGCTGGTGAACCATCATCGTTAATCAGAAACATTATTATCAACGGAACAGCATGGTTTCGTATCTAACCTAGCATCATAGCATCAACACTACTAGAATTCCAAAAAGTATTTGGCTCTGTTTACTTTTTAACTACGTTATGGGCAGATTGATAAAGGGTAAATTCAGCACTGTGCTCCAACTGCTATCGACTCGACAACTACGGTTCGAGTCATGGTGGTTTTTGGAGGGGCGCGTATATTGGAGTATTTAGTGGCCAGAGGATGACCTCAGGTCTCCAGCTGGATGAGTAAGAGCGAATGCAGACTCTAAATGGGAAAGCGAGCACAGGGACGAAAAATACTCTGGAAGAACACGAACCGAGGATTATCAGTGGAGGAGTCGAGTGACTCATGGCCGCCGGAAGAACGATGACCCAACGGAAAGGCTAGATGGGGATCTTGGAAGAGGAATCTCGACGGGCGCGCGGAGATTTCGCGACAAGTCGAATTTCGAAATAAAGGAAAAGGCTGCAGAGAGACGACGGATAAGTTTATCTCGCTCGCGGTGTTACTTCCTACGCTGGAGTAGGAGCGCGTGGGGCCACGCACAATCAGGACAAAGCAGATACTCGTAAATATGCAGATGACGGGAGATAATCCAGATCTATGGCGGCCCAGATGAATCACGCGTAGGATTAAGTTTGTGTTTTCTTCGGCGATGCTCGTTTCGTGGCTCGCCTCTGACGGTCGTCTCGGCTCGGCTCGGCTCGGAACACGCACACGCACACGCACACACGGTTACACGAAGATAGAAACACACGCGAGCAGACTGGGAACGGGAGAAGGAAGCCCGAAGGAAAAAGGAACGGAGGGAGAAAGAAGGAGTGTAAAGTTAACTTAAGCAAAGGACAAGACGAAGAGGGGTTTCCCCTCGAGAGGAGATGTATGTCGGTACGGTGAACCCTGTAGGATGCAACGGGCCAGAGCATGGAAGATAGGGAGGGACGTGTAAGGGGGACCAAGGGGTTGGAGGGGGAAGATGGATGTCCTCGACCCCCAAATCCCCCAGCCTCCAGCGAACCCCCTCTCTCCAGCTTTCCTTATCTTTGCCAGCCGTTCATCCCGGACCCTCCAAACTCAAGGAGCGGCGGCCATAATGCCTGGATGCACCACCATCCCTGCCGGGCGTATTCTCTCTTTCTCTCGGACCCGTTACGTTAACGCTCTCTATTCCCTTCCTCCAATTTAAGTCTTAATAAGGCACGCGGCAACTCTGTTCTAATCCTCGCTGCCTCGACGTCTTATTATCGTCGTAGATCAAACCCCTGGCAGGAACAACGCTATCCCAATTGCGTACGCAAAATTGCCCCGCGATACTTTATGCGCTGCACCTGACTACGCGATGTGCCGGATGTCTTTGGCAGAGTATCGACGGCCAAATTTACCCCCGGTGACGTTTTATTAATCCGACCAGCTGCCAGCTAATGCAACATTCTATTATTCCTACTTTTTAACAGCTTTATGCTAGCTCATTACGATTGCTTTCCTTACGATTCATCCACCCAAGAATGAGTTATCTTAAAAAATTAGGAAATATTTCTTAGTTCCCAAGATACTAGTAGAAATTGCATACCAGGAGGAATTTGCATACGTCTCTGAGCGAATCCATCATCGGTTCAGCGGATCGATTTCGGGCGTTAGGCACGCGCAAAGTCCCGAAACTGGCCTCGGATGAAATATGGCGGTAAATTTGTCGTATCCTTTAATTTTATGGGCCATATGAATCCATTATCCAAAGTGGTGGCGTTCGCGTTAGCGGCGCAACCCCGAGCAAGGCGGCTTCTGGTATTGTGACGTCAGTTTATAGCCTCGTAAACTAACCGGCGGTACGCGGCATTAGAAAATAACCGGGGACGGTGTTTTCGCTACCGTCGTACCCCGGGTCCTGCTGTAAAACCATAGTACGACGCTGACCTAACCAAAGGATCTCGAGGAACGCACGAGAAATGGAAAAACTGCCTACGACCCTGCGGAAACTTTTTCCGTTCGTTAAAAGTTGCTTAACTTTAATCGACGTGCCGTGACGAAGACGTTAAAAAGTTGAGGGCTCCGAGAAAAACGTGAAAGTTAGGGGGTTCAACAGGTTGTAAAGTTTTCGCGAGACTAGAAATTGTTGGACGCGTCGTTGGAGTACGTTTTTGCTACGAACGGAGGAACGCCGTCTTCGACTGCCTTTTCACCGGGTCCATCGTAATGGTGCTCACAGTTCTCCGATTACACAGAAGAAGAAGAAGGAAGGTGTACGTACACGTACACGGGGGATCACGTGAAGGATAAATGGGGAGTGGATAACGAAGGTACAAGAGTACGAGAACGAAGTAAGTGCCCCCAACCCCCTGTAACATAGCGCTTTAGGACGGAGGGAGCGCCATGAGCGATGTCCTGTCGGTCCACCGCTTGCACGTAGGCCACTCTCGGAGTACGTACACTTATATGTATACACGGTACGTATACGCAGGTACGTAACCTACAGTGCGTTCCAAAGTTTCGCCTCTTAACGATATGGCTCGCGTGACCGACGCCGCGAAACATCACGCTTCGCGATGTTGGAGGAAGATCGATGGAGTTTCGCGGCAGTAGATCTGCTATGGATAACCCTACAGCGGGCGTTAACGAACCGTGGGTACTTTCGGAAGATGGATTTTATTCCGCAACGCTCAGGGTAACGCGAAACGCGGGGAATTACAAAATGGGTGGCCACTGGAACGAAATCCTGCAGGAACGGCAGACTAATTGGCAGCTGGAAGGGGTGGTGCGTTTGGTGCGCCCGGAGGACCACGTTGACCCCCAACTTTGGCGAGAACGGAGGATATAAGTCACGTGGGTACGTGTAGCGTCGCGCACTTCCTGGTGGGGTCGGATCATCGATATGCAGCCTCGATTCGCAGGGACGGTCGCCTCGTAGGAAGGAGAGGACGCTCTCGAGACACCCTGTACATAAGCGGCGCGCGTATATACCGATAGGTTTCTCTCGCGTATGCAAATCAGCCAACGTTAGGTACGTATTCATGGGATCTTATCCGCGTGCACGTGTACAGGGTGAATGATCTCCCAGCAAGCTACCCCTGCGAAAGGAGGAGAGAAATTCAAATCTTCTAGACTCTCGCGGCGCACGGAGAGAAGAAGCGAGCGTATCCGGTCGGAATTATGGCAGAGGCTGGTACGCGAACAGCCCCGACGGCTCGCGGGGGCCCCGCGGATATATATATTTGTCAAGAAAAAGGAAACGTTAACTGCTAACGAGGAAAAAAAGACGCGCGTAGCGCGGTAGGTGGAATACTGAAGAAAACGCGGGCTACCCGCTTCGTTCCCGATCGTCTTTTGTATGGCCGAACACGTAATCGTCTCATTTACGTATAATTGCAATAACGATGCGCCCGTACGTGTACTGAATTATCTCTTTATCGTATCGTGCTTCGAGCGAACGTCCCATTCGAATAAGTGGCCGGAGCCGCGTCGCGGGCCCGAAAGGGTTGATGAAAGCTTTCGTTCGCGCATAAAGATAACGCGACGCTGACGCGAAAGGCGACGTATTAATTCGTATAGATCGCGACGGTGGTCTTCCGGGGTGAAACGAGCCTTGAAATTGCTCTTAAATGGTGCAACCGCGGATGAGAAAAGTTCCGTTTCTATGAATTTAATCGTTCGATTGTAAAAAAATTGGCAACATCGAGCCGTCTTGGGCTTCCCTGGTGCGTACGTGGCCCCTTAAGGAGCCCCGAGCGGCGAGGAATTTAAGTCGTCGTCGGACTAATTCGTCTTCGAGCGAGTTCCAGCGAATCGGTCTTCGGGGGTTAGTTCTTTCGCTGACGCCGCGGGAAATTATGGGACGCGTCTTTCTTATAAATCCACGGTGTACTATTATTCTCGAGGCGTCTTTGGCCTCGCCGCGCGGACTATATAAGCGTACGTCGTATGTAAATAACCGTCAACGGCGTTAAAGGGGTTGCGCGATCGATGCGATCCGATTGAAATAAAGTCGAGCCGGCTACTCAATCGGATCCGGCTCCGGGGGGATCCGCGACAAGCCCGACGGATTCCGGAGTTGCGAAATAGAGAAACACGGTATGGGATGCAAAACGCTGTTCGTAAAGCGTTACTCTTGTTATCGGGTCAGCCTATTTCTCGTGAACGGTCATTGTCAAACACGGGGCGAGTCCTCTACTCGGGCCATTCCTATCGCGTCGTTCTCGTGCAACGTACACCGAACGGCGACAATTACAAACGAGCGAGATCTCCGGACGGACAACGCCCGGGACGATCGACATACACGCCATAGGTACAACACGCGTGATATCGTGACAACGCATAAAAAACCTAACCAACTATGGCGCGTCGTGGCGTGGTGTGGCGTGGCAGGGCTAAGTGCGAGATACATCACGGCCACCTTCCCGGGCACTTCGGGTTCTCTCGTTCCGTTCTTCCCCTTCCCTCAGCCGCCCCTTTTCGCACTGACTCCCTTTCGGTTTGGTCTTGGATAACGCCAACAACACCGCCGTAGATAAAGGGTCTTCTGATCGTAAAACACTCTCGTTAAGAATATGATCCGGGCTTACCTTCGACCATCGCGGACACGAGCACCAACACAGCTCGCCGGGGCCCGAGCGTTCGAGTTCGAGAACGGCGCAAAGGAACACACCGGAGTCGCCAGGACGAGAATTACGATCGCTACTGCCCCTCTTAGATACTGCGGCGCATATCTACCACCTCGTATAACCTCGTACACCTCGTCAGCGTATAACGAACCACCGTAAACAGCGACGAGCAACCACCAAGCCGCTATATACCAAACGCCTCCATACGTTTTCGCGGTCGCTGTCCCAGACGGATGAGCCTGCCCCGCTGGATTTATTCCCGAGGACGGCCATCGCGAATCGATTATTTATCAGATGGAGGAGAACGCCCCGGGGTTGTTGGTACTGCACGCTCCGGAGCGTGTACGTCTTCGCCGGGACTCTAAAGATAGAGACGTTTTTTTCCCCCCTTCGCCCCCCCTCCTCCTCTCTCCTTGGGGGTTTTCCAAATCGAAGTAATTTCGCGTGTCGCGGGCCCCGCGGTGCGTGCTCGGATCGCCGGCCTCTCGCCTTTCTTTTTCGCCCCGCCGCGGCGAAGAAATTGATCGCCGTTTCATTTACAATTTAAATCGCGCGCCAAGAAACGGACGAACGCGTTTCGGCCATTAAATCTCCGGGCGTTTTATCGAACGACTCCGGCAAAACGATCGAAACGAAATAAAGTTATAATAATTACCATAAAGTATTAGCGGCCTCGCGTTGCCGCGCGAACGATCCGATGGAATTTTATCGAATTATTGAATCTCGGGACGAGCCGTGGCCCCGGGACACGATACCGATAAGGTGGAAGCGCGAATCCAACGGAGATCGATGGACCAACGAAAGAATCACGATCTTTATCGAGTGATGATGGAGTGTCGGTGATTTATCGCGTAGCTCGAAGCGTCCACGCTGCGATATCGATTTCCCGCGAACGTCCCACCTGTTAAATCAAAATCGGTGCTCGCGATCGTTCCGCAAACGTACAACTTTTCCTTGGAACAAGTAACCTTCGATTTAAATTTCAAGCTACGTGGTTTCCAATTATCTGACGGCGAAGGTGTCGAAGGGTGCTCGGTGACGGCGTCAAGATGGCGTCGTGAAATCGGGAAAACGCGTTGGTAGCGGATCCGCGAGCGAACGAGCAACGACAAAGGTAACGCAACGAAGCAAGGTCGCGTATTTCATCGTCCAGTGCTCATTGGCGCATAACATCCACCATATAACCCCGCAGTGTCGAGATTTACAATCGCGAGCGGGCGAATGCGTGCAGGAATGCTCGAGGTTCGCGTCCCGCGCGCGCGAAAGAGCCTCTAGCATCGGGGCTGGTTGCGCGCCGCCATGGTGGCTTGAATTATTCATTCCGGGGGCCGCTGCGTTTGTTGCTGGTACCATATCAGACCTCCGCGTCACATTAACCTAAGACACCCGGCGTTGTTTCACGTAGTATCAGCAATTAGATTTCGCGGATAATACCGCGGGGCTGTGATAACCGAGTTTACTGTACGCTTCGTTGGAATCTCTTTGAGGTACAGTTTTGACGACCAACCGTACGTGCCGGTCGTTTGTAAACCACCAGTCTTCAACCCCTTCTCGCTCTCGCGTATGCACCGGGAACGTTAAAAAATTTTAACGTCCATTTATATGTTCGCGGAATAACCAGGATCGCCGGACAGCCCCATGAATATTTATCGTACGCCCGAATATACTTCAACGATTCCCGCGGATGCACCTTATCCCCGATGAGCTACGATTTCGAGGCTGCAGGGCCACGTTAAAAGCGTGCAAACACTCCAAGAAATGGCGGACATTTTCCTGTGTCGACTTCCATACGACTCCAAGTTTCGGTTTTTCCACGTCGGAATCGCGCCTGACACTTTACACGTGACCAACAGAGCCGAATAAAACATGTCTGCGACTTGTATATTCCACGCGACGAGCAATCGACGAAAAAGAGTTCCAACCATTATTTTTCGTGGACGCAGGAGGGTGTTTGTTCGGTTTTGGCGCCCGGCTGCAGGTACCAGCGCGCGTACAAAGCAGTCCTCGTCGGAGTCTTGTATTTTTGTGCGCTGCGTGACCGTGTACGATCGACTAGGGCTCGAAGGGAGCCGCAGGGAGGCGAAATGCAACTGCATGCTGCCGGGGCACGAGTGATTAATGCATTCGGTCAACGTAGGCCAGACACGACGAAAGCCACGAACTCGGTTTACCTGCACACCCATGATTTTCTCTCTTTCATCTTCTTGGGAATCTCAGCCGTGCTTCCACGTATACAGGCGTCTCGGGAGAGGCGCGTATATGCGTCTACAATCTGATTTCTGGACGTTCTTACGTGACGCTGGGGAGGCGCGCTCCGGAGACCGTTCGAGGCGACAAAAGAGCGACGGAAAACGGTTTTCGGGCAGCTTTCGGGGGGACCTGGCTCCACGGAAAAGTTGCTTTAATCGAACGTTCGAGATAAATAAAAGATTTTTTCGAGTAACGGCGTTCGACACGAATTACGCGCGACCCGGGCGTCGTGATTCCATAACGAGAACTTACGACGTATTTACGCCGCTTTCTTCCGCTCGAGAGTATCCGTGCACTTCCAGCGCGTCTCGATAAAATTTCCCGCGAGAAACGTACATCCCGGCGATGTCTATCCCGGTATAATTTTATACAAAGTTAACTCCGGCTGAGTAACGATTACAGCACTCGGAAGTTTACCGCGCGACACGTAGGCGGAAGATTTACAAATGCAGGTAAAAGTTTCGCTAGATATACGCGCGACGAGGTACTCGAAAGCATAGAGAGGACAAGAGAGAGAGAGAGAAGCTACAGCGTATAGGTCAGGGAACCATACAGTCGGCCAAAGTGGCCGTCGAGTGACGTTTCCACGAGCATCACGGAGCCGCCTCGGAGTTCGTAAAATGCAGAAACTGATGGCCGTTACGGTGACGGTAAGAGGGACGAAATGTTAACGAGCCATCGGTATCTGTAGCTTAAACTCCCAAGAATCACTTCTCGCGTGTGCTTACGGTTACATTCTGTATACATAACGTCGTAATTAACAAGCTTGTAATTGCCGATTCCGGTAGCGAGAGCGCTATTTTAATATTATTATAACGACAGAAGTGAAATCCCAGCCGATAGCGTCTCAATTAAGAGGCATTAGCCGGTCCGGGGACGAGCAAACGCTGCAGGCTAGGAACCGATAAGAAATCCGTATGAAACCGCGATTTAACCAGTTGCGTTAATTTGCATAGATAACGACGCGGTTCGAACAGGTGCGCCAAGATTGGTATTACGTCGCGATGGAAATTATATCGAGTACGCGTAGCCATTCCGTACGTAGCATCGACGCGGAACGGGAATTTAAGCTAATTTCTGTTGTTGCGTTTAAGAATTCCGAGGCGGTTTGATCCATCGTCCGATACACCGCCATTGCCCGATAATGCTAATCGACTGTGCGTTCAGAGTGACGCTATTACTTCCTAATATCGGTGCAACCGTACATCCGGCCACCCAAGGAGAACCGAATTGCTACGAAGAATGTCAAGTGCACGTACAAGAGATCTGACTAAGAGAGACACCTGATTATCCGACGATTTACACGCGCGCGGCGTGTTCGAAATGGCGATTTTCTCACGAATCAAAGGGCCGTTCGGATTAAAGAGTGGCGTCACGTTTGACACGGTTCCCGCATCAAAGAAACGGTGGCAATTCCGGGCGAACGGGTCTGGAAATGAGTCAGACAGCAGTCTTCGTCCCGGAGCACTTGTACTCCGTATTCGACGATTACGCGCGCGTTAATTATAGCGAGATCGAATCATCGACCGAAAACAACTCGAAAATTCGAGTAACAAACGCAACCACGCTTCCAGCGTTTTGGTTCGAGTACCGTTTGATTGGTTAACTATTTAAATATTCATTTATCCTGCGGAAAATTGGCGAAAAAATGCACGAGGAAGTTCGAGTTAGGATTACGCGACGGCGATACGCGAGTTGTAAAAGAACAAGAACAGTGGAGTTCGCGTCATCGTCGACGGACGTTAAAATACTCCGGAGTAGCGGAAACTGCTGCAACCATCCACGTGTAAATTCTCTTTCGCGGCGGAGGAGGAAGGGAGAACAAGTTGGTCGGACAACGCTTGTTATTAGCGTTTTAATTGGGTCCAGTCTCTTATCCTGCAATATTCCAGGAATAGGGGCTCGTACCTGCTACCCATATGGTTGCCCTAATCCGCAGCCACCGGCGATCCCAAAACTACTGGTAACGAGACACGTGTGGGCAAATTCATACTATTTCCCCGGCAACTTTTCAGAATTACGAGCCAATGGGAAATCGTGGTAATGAAAACCTTGAACGCCGTCGCGACGCTCCTGCGAACTCGAAGGAAACGACTGCTTACGAATATTTCGCGGTAAATGTTTAGAACGACTAGAAAGATTTTTAAAAGAAATCGCGAGCTGTCTTATTTCGCGGATTAATTAATCTTTATTGGGTAAACATTTGCTCGATTCGAAGGAAGAGTTAACGTATCTTTGAACGTTTTCGTTTGTTTGCAAAATACAGACGCTAATCTGGCGCATTAACGATAACGGTGACTACGCGGTGGGCCTAAAAACCGCTTTACAGTGGCGTTTCTCGCGAGTTCAAAATGGCGAACTGGTCCGACTGGTCCCCCGTTCGATTTTTCTTTATTTCGGGCTCATTCAACTTGTCCCCCTCGTTCCGGCGAAAAGTCGGCCCGGCGAAGCTTTTCAACGCGGCCGGATCGAAAGACGATTCCTGGCGCTCTATTTATACAATTAATTGGTTTCCACCCCGGATAACGTTTTCATTCGGTTCGTCGGGGCTCAGAAGTCGTAGGTAAATTTCAATTTAATTGACACTGATTTAACGGCCTCGTTGTATTAATTTTAGGCGGAACTGTCGCTACAAAATGGTCAGAAGTTACGAGGATGCCGCGGCACGTAATTTCACGCTCTTAGCAAATTCTGGCGACTATGCATTTTGCGAAACGTCGACACATTTACGAGGGTGAGCATCCAGCGGCAAAAGCGTGCGTGCTAACCGTGTGTCTATAAATAAACGGTGAAATGCGGCAAACGGTCGGCTTTAATTGGAAGGTTCGAACGCACGCAATGTTTGTTGCGATAGGTTTCGTTCAGGAATGCAATTAAAATGGTGATCTCATCGAATCGTAAAAAAAACCGTTTCACGGGACGAAGAAAACCTCGCTCGCGGCCGCGAAATCGCCGAATTGTCAATCTTACGCGCGATCGATCCAAAAGTCATCCCCCTTTGTCATCCATCGTTAGCGTTCAAGGATCAACGAAGCAACGTATCGTGTGAATTCATACTTCGATCACGATTGGAAAGTTTCGGTTCTCTGGCACGATAAAATGTCTAGTTTGTTACTTAACTATTCGTTTGAAGTTTTTCTCAAAATATCAAAATTATCTGAGAACGTTACATTAACGCGAACAGTGTCCAACGTTGGATTTCGACATTCAAAGTCACTGACGCGTCATTGGAAATTATGCCAAGCCGCAGACAAGGGAGTAAATAATACACTTTTCAGAAATATTGATGACGGTAATACGCGTCACATTATTTACTCTGCGGTCGTTTCTCATTTCTCACGAAAAATACGTATGCACAGTTGGCTTGAGATCAGAATGAAGATTTGATTAGATCAGAAACTACGTAGGTTTTCGTACTCTCTAGGAGATTCTCCTCCATTTCGAATTCCTCGAAGACAAGTTGCAGACTGGGATTTTTAGGGTTGACTCGCGACGTTTGGGCTCGCATTTGGGATTCGTGGCGTAAAGCAGGCGGAGAGCAAGTGCGTGTACCGGCGGGAGGAAGAGGAATAGGGAACACAGCGTGCATTGGCGTCGCAGATACGGGGATCGATGTCGCAGCATCGGGTGTCGGAGATCGTGCACGATCGCCGAGCGCACCGTCGCGTTTTACGAACGATCCTCGTGAAACTTGTACACGAAAAAAAAAAAATACGATAAAACGAGAAAAGCTAGGCGCGAAAAATATTTTCGGCGCCAGTGATCGCCCGGGGAGGGGGGCCGTATAGTATCCGTAAAGTGAGGAGAGCGCGTACAGAGGGTTATAGAGAGAGGAACCGCGGCGAGAGAGTGCGGAGAGACAGAAATTGAGGGGCACACCCGCTCCCTGCGGCCATCGTCAATCAGAATTCCGCGAATTAGCGTTAACGGGCCGTTATTGCCGCGTCCATTTGGCTAGTGTACAGTTTGGGTCGTGGATATGAGCCCATAGATTCCCCATATTCTACGCCGTATGGGGCGATGGTGCTGCCGCGCATAGCCCACCGGAATCCGGTTAGTTACTACCGCATGTTATGGACCGCCGCGCGCTATTCCCTCTCGTCGTCCCGTTTCCCGTCGCCCTCCCTCGATTCCCTCCCGGTTTCTCCTCTTCCTGTCTCTTTCTCGCCCCGTGTATCCGTGGAAAGCTCCACCCTGCCGACGGGCACAATGCGAATGGCCGCGGCCTCTCCGCCACTGGCTTTATGCATCTATCGATACCTATTTACCCATTCGCGCAGGAGCAACGCTTCCTATTTCCATGGATAAATGCGTGGAACCCGGGCTACCTACGATCCACGGTTGCGTGCCGCTAAGCCATCGTTGAAACTCTTTCGAATCTACGTTGGGGTGGAGGGAGGCACGATTTCGACCGTGGTCCCGCCGGAAACGCTTCGATCTAGGTTATACGGCCCGATTCGTGCGCGAAACAACGCGTCCGTTTCGAAGATTACGCGTACCTCGCGTTTAGATTGACCGCCACGCCTGCGTTTAGATTGACTTCATGAAACATGCACATGGTCGCATTCGGTATGAATGATTTTACAAATAACGCAGCGAACGCCCCCGGGCGGTTTATACTGGTCGAACATTCGGCGCGTCGCTAATGCGATGGAAATGATTACTATTTATGCGGTGACTGCGAGCGTTACGTTACATTGTAATTCCGTTGCATTAGAGTGAATTATTTATCGGTACTGCGGACGCGAATGCATTAGCGGCTGTTGCCAAGTGCCGGGAAGAAAAAGAGGACCCGGGACCGGAGAGGGTGGGATGGGAGGGGTGGTGGACGAGCTATCCCCGAATCGAAATTCTCGCCCTCCTAGCTCTGCCTTCGCAACCTACATTCTATTGTTCGGGTTCCATATACGGGCATCGCCTTCGATCGTTAAAATTAATTCTACCCGTCGATCATTATTTTATTTCCCCCTCTCCCCCTCCCTCAAATGAACGCGTTTACTTTTCTACCGTTTACGAGAAAGTGCAACCCCACTCGAAGCTATTCGGAACAGGGTCACGAGAAAAATGATATTGCAAGGGTTTCGTAGGATTTTTCAAAGTGTCTGTAAATTGGTTTCGAAGTATCTCGGATCAAAATACATGCTTTCTGTTCGAGAATTTGGGCTAAAATAGTGGACATTGCAACTTGTGACGTAAATACGGAGCGTGAGATCGCGCGTAACGGCGGAAACAACCAGTTTTCGATAAATGGAGGCGCGCGCGTTTCTTCTCCGAATATCGGGTTGCAGAAGAAAACCGAGATAGCGATTCTTTGTTCGCCGGGAGAGAAATTGCGCAATGAAACAGGAGCCAGCGCGCAACGGACGTCCAAAAGAAACCATCTGCGTCCCGCTGGGAGTCGTCGGCAATCTTAAGCGATCATTGCCTTGTTTAAACTTTTATGCAACGAGTTACTCTAGCCGCCGATAATTCCCGTCACGTCCTCGAGCTCGTATGATCTGCACCGTATGCGCGTCAGTCTCGCGTGGATGTCTCAATCCGACGTAACGGGCCGAGGGTTCAAGGCAATTTGCAACGGCACGTACGCGAGAAGAAAAAGCGATCGTATTGTACATCGGGACATTCTTCGGGCGAGAATGGCACGAAGAAAGACGCGAATAAATTCACGATTGCCGCGGAGGATCTAATTACCTGACGCGCACGAGCGCGTCGGAGGCTACCTGCGACCGTGATCGTAAAAGACTTAACAATCTTACCTAAGTGCCGTCGCTCTGCCGCCGGAAATCGAGGATACACATACTGGAGGAAAAGAAAAAAGGAAAAATTCACGCGACGAACGACCAACCGAGTCAGCGTCGGAAAGTAAACTCCGGAACCAGCGAGCCACGGGCCCCCCACTTTTTTAAAATCGAGCTTTTTACCTGACCTCATGAAAATTGCCTTGGGAATCGGTGTGACGGTCCACGCAATTTCCTTAAACAGCCGGATATTCTCCTGTCGCTCAAGGACTCGCAAAGGTCCGTGTTTTATGTACCCCCAGCCTTCCGCGTCGTTCTTTTCTCTCTGTCTGCGTCTCCGTTCGACGTGGCCACAAAAAGACCTTAAAAAAGCGTTCGTAACCCAGCAGCTAGGAGGGCAGTTACGAAATTGCAAGGAATTTCAAGGCTGCTCGTAAAAACCTCGGGAAAGAATAGCCCGGGTGCCGCGTTTCCTGCAATAGTGCGGCTTTTTTCTCCACGGCTGTCGTCGAGGCTGAAAGAGGCGAGGGTAGGATGGGTCCGAGGTCTCTCAAGGGTTGTTAAAAACGGGCGCTTTGGCTAAAAAAGCATTTAACGGGGTGACAGAGAGGGTGTTTATGGCAGGAGTACCCATAAAGGGTCATAGCCGACGAGGGGTCCGAGGGGGGTGGGACGGTAAAAAGGCAAACCTGCAAGGTCGTTGCGCTTCGACTCGTTGAAATCAGACGCCTCACGATTCGCTTGACCTCGTAAACCCTCGAAATTCCAGCTTTAAGAGTAAAACTTGTTGTTTCTTAACAGTCCAAACGATCCTCCGGACTTCCCTCGCTGACTTTTTCGCGTTCGAATTACAAATGCCAGCGTCGCTCGTTTCGCCCGTGATGTATAATATTGTAGAACACTGTTTATCGCGGGAATTAAACTGTTACGCGTCGTAGAAACGTTGATTATCGCGTACGAGCCGGTTATGGTTACGTTTAACGCGTTCTCCAAACGCGAGGAGTAATATGGCCGACTTGTTTCGACATCCCCTTATCGCGAAGTTCGGAGCAACCTTCGACGTTCGTAGAAATCGAGCTCTTTTTCTGCAGATCGACGATTTAGAGAAGTCAGTGCATATATTCGTTGTATGATATTTATACAACACAAAGAATTAGCTGAGAGTTTGCAACATGTAGAAACGTAAATTTAATAATATACAATATGTGCCATCGATGACGTGCAGTATTGAGTTTCATTATTTCCATACTGTTCGTGTGGATAACAGCACCCTCCCATTATCAAGTAGCAGTTTATATCGATAAATATTCGCCTCTTCGAGTAGTTAAAACATCAGCAAGCATACTCATTAATAGTTTAAAATATAGTTTATTCCATCATCGAGAATCTGAGATCAGAACTCAAATACAAATGCAAATCCCATGAAAATAACATTGTTTGCCATCAGATCCTACAAAGCAACGCGAAAGAGTGTTCTTTTAACGTTACGAAAGCGTAGACGCCGGTTACTTGGGCGACGAGGACGATTCGTGGAAAAAGATTGCCACGTTTTTTCGTAAAAAAGGACTGTGACAAAAGATCGGTTTATGACAAGGATACTCGTAAAGGGTCACAGCCGGATAACAGGTAAAGTCTACAAGACCAATCCGTCGGAAGTGGCCATGCCGAGCCGTCGGATCCCGCCTGTGACTGAAACTAACCGTTTATGCTCGGCTTGACCTCGTAAACCCTACAATTGCCCATTTTGGGGTTTCTGCTTTTTTTTCCCTCCCGTGTCCCTCATTGAAGCTAGACGATTTTTTTTCCTTCGTTGTCAAGGACAGGGTCCGTTTGACGATGAGCAGAACCCGTGGGGTTAAGCGAACTAGAGTTTAGTTCGGCTCTGGCCAACGCGGCTCTAACACCATCCTCGCGTCTGCTCTGACAGAAAAAGTGTCCATCGTGATCCGTGATATCGTTAGAATCGGTGTTTTCGGTGTGATTTCAACGCTAGGAGTTCCTATTGCTTCTCCAAAGTGCTCAGACTTTTAGGGGTAAGTTCTCTCAAGTTCTCTAAAAGATGCAACGTGAATCTCGAAGGTTGGTAGCAAATTTTAGGGTTGCCATGCTCCATCGATTGAAACGTGGAAGTCGATTCTCGCGGATGGTAACACTCGGTAAACTCACTTTACCGCTCCAATAACCGAGCGTGTCTCGGAATATTCTGGAAGGACAGTTTGAACTTTGAGAGTGGCAGCGCGGAGATAACGTGTTATTATCAATGACGTATGGTCGTCGACGAAACGACGCCGTTGTCGATCGTTCGCATCCGTGAAAAGTGTCCCACGGATGCGGAGACGATTATGGCCTCGCGTGGTAACGTTCGATGCATACGTTGATAATGGCAAACGATGGTAAAAAGCAAAACCTGTAAATGCACTTGCAAAAAAAATCAGAAAATCATTGGAATTACAGACAACGCTTCTGGGTTCGTTTGCTAAAATTGCACGTAACATCTTGATTATTAATGTTTAAATTTCAGTAGATTCTCTTGTAAAGGTGCTCTGTTGTAATTAGGAGTGGCAATTACTGTCGTAGAAGCGTGTCGAAGACTGCATAAAGCAGAACCCCTGACGAAAGCATGTTTGTACACGGCAGAAGTAGGTATAGCAGGACCGTTGGCGTTGAGGCAGGTCAAGAACTCGTTGCCATATCAATATACTTAAGTGAAATGATACGAGGCAGTCGTAAAACCCGACAGTAATGACGCATTAGGGGGTTGCCGGGCCGATTTAGTTGGCTATCAAACAAAAGGCAACTTTTACTGAATCCTGCCGAGGCGGAGGCGCGCGTTTTAAAAGGTTCGGTCGAAAGAGAGCGCGCCCGGCCATTTATACCTGACGTTTTATGCGTTTTATAGGTGCGACGTGCGTCTCGTGTGCCAAACGGCGCATAAAAGCGCAACCAGATTGCTCGTTCGCCTCGTTACCGCGTTACGGATTATTCTTAAAATTTCACGCTTCCAAGTCGACTGCTGAAACCATCAACCGACGATTTCGCGATTAATTTCAATGGCGGAGGAAAAAGTTCTTCGCTCGCGTTCACGTCATTCTATCTGTTTATTCGATACGACTGCAACCGGTATATTCTAACGACTCTGAGACGCGTTAAATTATTCGCGTATTTTATTAGACACGATTTTAACGATTTCGAATAAATTTCTGCCCCTAAGTGCTTCCACAAGTTGCTGCCAACAGGAGTTAAGTGATATTAAATTATCGGATGATCGCGATATTAATGGTCTTAGAAATTGACGGCTGCAGCCACATACCGTGAATAATTACGTACTTCCCGGTACTCTAATTCTATTTCACTTTTTCTCGTCGTTAATAATATATAAATGGAGAGTTTCCTATCGGTGCTAATTTGTACGCAAATCAAGATTGGAAATTATAGATTGATCTTCAAGACGTTTATTATTCTATATTAAAACTTACATCCAGAATAAATTAATTTGTTGTGTATCTTTCTGCTACATAATCTAAATGGTACAATTAAACAACCGGTTTCCTAAATTATACCTGTCCAATGAATATCAAATTTATGTAACGATAAAAAATGCGGCCAAGAAGCATAACTAAAACCAATATAAAATAATAACGATCAGCGAACGTGTATTTATACTAATTAACGCCACTTCGGGACATTAATAAATTCTGTGTGTTTTCTGATACTTCGCAATTTTGATGAACCCATAATGCAGATTTCAAGCACGACATATCCTTGTAGTGGTAGAATTTAGAAATTGAAAAACGTAATCCACTAAACCTGATATAAAATAAACGTAAAATATTACATACGAGATATTAAAACCGACTTTCTAACGAAGTCCCTTGTATCGCTTCGTTCTTTTTTAACGTCAATTTCGTCGACAGTGAGAAGAAAAGTTACTATCGCGGTAGCAAAGCGTTATGCACATCTCGCCGTAAAAATGTTTACACCAATGTTGTACTGACAACTATAATAGCGGTGCGCCACATACTTCTCCGGAGGAAAAAGGATGATGAATATTTAGTACGATAGCAACAATAGATTATCAACGCCGTAAAGCGTGACCCGGATAATGTTTCGAGCAGCATTCGGAATCATAAATACGACCACGGTATAACGCGAGTAAACGTGCTTTTCCTCTGGAACGAAAAAATAGTTTCAATGCACGGAGACGCCGGAACAACTGGCCTTCGTAAACCTGGCAATTATGCACGCGTGTATCACGAGGTGCTACGCAATCTGTTCTTATTAGTACCGGCTACTGGCAAAAAATCTTGCAAAATCATTAAAATCCCTGATTAGATATACTTTTTAAAGGCAGACAGCCACCTCGGATCTCATTACGTTCACGCACGCGGTCGGAGTATCGACCGTACGCGACGAGAACTTCTCGGATTTATGGTCGTTTCCGCGCGCGCGAAAAGGAAAGACAGAAGGGCGAAAGCAGCGGTCGAGATTGATGGGATCAATATGCAGTAAGTCTGAACAACGCGTTCGGGGCTAATGGCGGAGACGCGACCGGGAAAAATTGCAGCGTACTTCTGGCGGACAGAAATACTTCTATCTCCAGGGTGCAGTAACGATTATAACTGCGTCGAGTCGTACGTGGAAAAGAATTTAGTATTTACTCGCTTCGACGGCCCAAAGTGCGCCATCCCCCGGAATATTCTAACGCTTAACAATTTTCATTCGACCCCTAAAAAACACCGGCAGAAGCGTGAATAAATAGAAACGATTATCACGACGGATACACGATGGAAGTTTTATTAAAATGGGCCCGCGATCGTGGCAAATCATTCCCGGCGCTATTAATAGTGTCTTTGGGAAATAAAATTTTCGGTTCGCCGAGCGGCTCCGGCTGGATATATAACTCCGTTGCATCGTTTATTAATTGCTCGAAATGCGCGTCAAATTAGTTGTGCCTGTAAACGATACGTCACGTATTCAATTTACAACGATGGCGCCCGCGATGGAATAAATTAAAGCCATCGCGATAGTATCGTTCGCATAATAAATGCCGCGTTATCGAGCGCATACATCCGAGATATTAGCCCGATGTATATAGGCGAAACCGAACCGATTAATCGACGAAATTTTTCAGCGAGCTCGCGACGCGACGGCGGATTAATGAATTTATAAAATATAGATGCCATATTGAAAATCGTACATGTAATAACCCAGTGGGATTGATGCTCGGCACGCCAATTATGCGGCAGAAGTTGCAGAAAATTCACGGTGCTTTAACGGGGACGATAAAACTCGGGGCGGGTAAGGTGGAACAGGGGTGGCCAGCGTTCTTAATCCTTTAAGTTCTACGCACAGATTTATAGAAACGGGGGAGAACGCTGCATTTGCGCGCGACGTTATTTTTCTTTCGCTTTTGGGGAAATAAATTACTAATATGCGACGTTCAAGTCGAGCAAAATAAGGTAGTATTTGTTTGTTGAGGGGTTAAAAGCGCGTCCGTTGAAAATGAGGCATACGACGATCGAATATGAGGACGAAGGAGAAACGAATTCTCCGGTGAAAAGGATATTGCGGGGCGAGAGATTAAAGCACGCTTCGAATTCGAATCTATAAGTGTTTTGCTCCTCCGGGAATCGGGCGGCGGCACGTGTCAAAGGGTGGAAGAAGAAGAAGAAATTCAGCGACGCGGGAATAATGCGCAAGCGCGGACTGCGACGGAGCTACTCGGCGGGCGCGTGCGCGAGAGAGACGGATCTAACAGGCAAGATGGCTGCCGTACTCCCCCCAATCGGGTCTCCCACCGCGTCGTGCCGGTTGGCGCGCCTGTCTCGAAGGGAACCGAGCCGACTCGCACACCGCCGACCAGAAACGGGTACATACAATCGCATACTGTTTCGTCTACACTTACCCCAAATATTTTTAAACTTCTTCGTCTCTTTTCTCCCTCTTTTTCTTCGCGCGACGACCCTCGCCGCTCCGGCTTTTCGGCGGTTTCGGTGACTCCCGGCGCGCGTACGCAAAGCTTTCGGTGATCCTCCGTCATCCTTTCTCGTCGTCGTCGTCGATTTTCCCCGAAAAGGCACGCACGAAAATGTATCGTCGCGCGTCGCCGGCGACGCTCGCGGCGCGCTGCGCTGCTCAGACTCCGAGGGGTAGAGGACGCGACATAGAGAAGGGGAATGGCGACAAGGGCGGGTTGCGAGAAACGTATCATGGCAAGAGGGGAACGCCGAAATTTCGAATATCTTCCGTTCGTGCGGTAGAAATAACGCGACCGGGCTCCACGTTCCAAAATCTTAACGTCCAACAGCTTAGGAGAAACGCTTTGAGTAAGGATATCACGTGACTCCAATAAGGAATGTTCTCGCAGAACCAAGCAATTGTAGTTAAATTGTAGTTGTTGACTTAGGGAAGTATCCATAAGTTCTAAGTTTTTCGATCCTGCAGGAAGTATCGGCGAGTCCCGGAAGTCGGGTCTCGCAATAGAGGGCCGCGTGCAGAACGACGCAATATCGATCGTTAAGGCTATCGCCGAAACGATGGGTTCGCTCGTCTCGCGAAGGCTCGCGGAAGATTTCCTAAATCGCGGCGGCGGTAACCGAGATTCTCTACCTGAGAGTCAAAGAGGCGGTCTGAGGATAGGCAAAACTAAGGATAGGTGGAGGAGAAGATCACCGGGTGCAAGAAGGACGACGCGGCGGAGGCTGCGACAGATGGACCGTGCGCGGAACGTGGAAGGAGAATCCTAAGATGGCTGCCGTGCGGGCACGGTGGACGCGTCGCGTGCAACGGCAACGTGGGTGAGCTAACGGGTGCCCGAAGTGGAAGTGCAAGCCGTAACTCGGTGATTTTTCTCGGGAGTGAATTCCATTCTTGTCGACGAGTTTCGTTAAAAACGTTTTCGTAAACCGGCAGAAACGTAGCTCAGCGCACGGCCACGCCCTTGGCACGGGCAGCCATCTTGCGTGTCAGCTGAGCGCGATGCACCACGGTAGTCAGTGTTGCAACCTTAGCAACCATCGCGCGATTTACAACGCTAGCACGTCTTGCCAACATAGGCTCACGCTACTTCCCAGGTACTTTTATCATATTTTCACTCTTTTCTATCCCCGATTAAGCCTAATTCTACACTTATATCGAGGATTGCGGTAATATCTTGTAGTTTCGACGCTGAGATAGATGTCGTTTGTTGCGCGCGACCCTTAAGGAAACATGGAGTAGGTACTACTATGTACAAAATGTTTTCTATATTTAAGATTTCAATCTCGAAATTATTTCTAGCTTAAAAGCGCATTAGAGGATGAACCCATACGAGCGGGAAAATGGAACAATGAAATATTTGAACGCTAAAAATAACGAATGTATACGAAATAAAGCTCCCGCCGCTACAGATGTTTTTCCCTTAGCAGTTTTTATGCGCTCTGTACTTTTGCAAGTTTCTTTTTATGCTTTCTCTGGATATCGCGCTGGCCAACCGACTGCGTCGCTAATGCTTTGTAATGTAACTTTACCCTGTCGTCGATTATGCTGCACCGACCGTTGTCGCGCCGGAACAATAGCAAAAATATATTTATTAGGATTGCCCGTAGAATTTATTCGCCGACCGACTACAACGGCATTTCACAGACTATTTCTTCGATTGTATTTTTAAACCGTTTCTTTATCCTTATGGCGCGAGCGGCGTAGTTTTTAAAAATAAACGCGTTTGCGCGCTTTCATTTTTTGGTGAAACAGAAGCAAATAAGCACGGCATTAAGCCGGATTACGTTTGTTGATTTATCCATTTATTTTCACCGGCACAAGAGAAGCCCGATATCATCGCATTTTAGCAGACCACGAAACATATCCACTTACACTTCATTGCCTATCAAGCTGAGAGTACTTTAGCTTGAGTTTCATGCTGCCTCTCGTCTCCGTGGAACTTATAAACGTGTTATATATCAGATAAATGTTTTCCCCTCGAGTAGCCACCGTCGTGTTTGCTTACAAGTAGCAGAAAGTAAGCCTAGTAAATATTCCCCGATCGCAGATAAACTCATCGGTAAAATTCCGGTAAAATTACCGATTTTACGATACTTATCTTGCCTGCGCGAGAATTTCACACGGTTTTTTATCATTTTTGTGCGCGAATACAATGTAATGGCAACAAAGTAACAGTTACGGTCGATGTGCCTTGCATTCACCACGAAGGAACGTGTTCCTCTAAAAAAAAAAGACTGCTACACGATATAAATTAGAATTTGAACGTTTCCGCGATCGTCCTGAGTCACGGAAATTGCGTTAGCGGGCAATATCGTCAGAAAAACCGGCTAGAATTGCTTCATCCGAGCACGAACTATCTCTTACGGTGAATTTGTATATTAATCGACGGCCAGGTATGTACAACGCGAACAAGAAAAAGAATTGAAAGGGCTTGGCCGTGGTAGACTACCCACAGGGTCGACGAAGCGTACAGACCTGGGAGAGACTTCTGAAATTCGTTTCATAGTGAAATAGCAATTTGTCAAAGTACGCGTAGGAAGGAATAAAATTGGCTAATGGGAGCCGGATCTTCGCCTGCCTGGCGACTACTTTAACCAATTAAGCTATCTAGGCTGTTGACGAATCTCTCCCGAACCGCCTACGCAAATAACGCAACGTGAAATATTCGATTGATTTATACGAAAGTGGACGGCAAACCTGGTGAGAAAAACAGGTCGTTCGCAGTTAAATGTAACGAGTTATAAATGACATAGGGAAAAGTATGCAAAATGGCGCTTCTCTAGGTGGAAGTAACAGGAAGTCGAAACAGAAGGAACGAGAGGAAGGAAAGGGAGGTTAGTGTCAGCGGAGGCATGATGTTTTTGCCGTTTCTACGTGCAGCTTGAAGCTTCTCTCTCCCTCCCTCTCGTTTTGGCTCAATCCGGCGTACTCTCTCAGCACTTCTTTAGATCAAGCACATTCCTGAGGCTCTTCTTGGCCCCGATGAACCCACTTGATGAAAAGCTTACCAGCCCACGTCGCCACTCTTATGTATACCGCGTACCTCGGCACGACCCTGTCCAAGCCTACGCGCAGGATATCTAGGAGCATTGGTCTACCCCGATAATCCACGACTTCTGTTTCGCGATCCTATCTCACCTCTATTGTTTCTATGATCGCATGTACAGTTAACCGTAGAAGTCGTCTGTAATATTACAAAGTCTAAACCGGACGGTTCCGCGATATGCATCGCGTTGGTTCTTCAGAACCGAGAAACGAAACGCTTTGAATTTCCGTCGATAGTTTTCTACGGGATTTTATATATCGTCGTTTCGAAATCCTGCTACCTCGGAAACAATGCCCTTTGATATCGGAATCGCGTTACGAATTAAGGGCGCAAGCGGCGGGCTTCGCGCTGATATAATTTCCGATTAGAATTGTTATCGCGCGATGTGCGTGCACAGAAGTGCCGCCGACTCGTCGGTCGTCTCGCATTCCAATTTATTTCGTGTATCTTATCGGCGAAGTCGTCGTTTTTCAGCGTACGAGCGCCGTCGCGAATACAACTTTAATTCATAACTTTCTGTTCCGATAATACGACGGCGTCGAATTGGATAAAACGAATCGAGTATCAAAATTTTCAAGAATCGAACGATATTTAAAATTCCAAGGCTCGACTACCCCTGCTCGCTCGGTTTAGCATGCTCGGTAAAGCGAAAAGCTATCGATGTCTTAGAAATTTCCGCGGCCGCCATCGATGCGTGCAGGCGTTTCTGCAGCCCGGTACGTTATTCACACACGCACCGGAAGTTCGTTTACTCACCGACCTATCTCGCTAATCTGAAACGTTCAAACGTCAGTCACTTCTTGTTAGCGCCTAGGGTTATCGTGTATAACGCCGTTAACGTGCACATCATAATGCTACCGCATTAAGCAGGTAGGGACCGGGCAACGTGAAATAATTACGAGAAGTATCAGAGTTTGCGCCGGGTATCAGCGATGTTCTTTTCATTTAGTCCCGTTCTCGTTTCACTTTCGTACGCTGGGGCAATTTTGAGTAATTGGACGATGTGGCTGGCTGGCGTTCGCTGTACGAATAAGAAGCTCGCGATACTTGGGAACTGTCCTGCCAGTCTATAATACCGGTCAAACCTGTATTGTGCATCCCTGGGCGTCGAAAGTGAAATTATTAGTGATTGCCTTTTTACGTCGAGCGTACAATAAGGTCGTTTATGGCCGGGCTTGCTTCCCTTTTATTGCTTTTGACGGAAATATACCGCGTTGAATGGCCGTTGTACCGAGCTTCCCCACCGGGAGCTTTACCTGTTATGAAATTTCTAGTGACCAGAGTAAAGAGAAGTCGTAATGTCGCCGATTTGCATGGCAGATTAGGGAAATTAGGTGGGCGTGCCACCTGGTGGTAGTTCTGTCCAAACAGTGCGGCACGCCTATTTACCTTTGCTTGGCTTACCTACCTGCTTGCACTTACTTAAGACCATCAAAGACATGATTATACGATATCTCGTATTTGCCCTCACGATTGAGGTCACAAGCGTCCTGGTTGGATGTGTTCTCTTGTAATCCGCGATACGCTCTTATTGTCTTCTAAACGCGATATCATAGAAAGAATTATCAGGAACGTTTCTATTAAACTTTCGAACGTACCAAAGGATCGCGTACAACAACAGATACTGGCCGGCCTGTAACACGAAAAAAGTTTCGTGCCGGACCGTACACACGATGTGAGATAAGGCTCCCATAATTTAAGTCGACTTCAGTTACAGCTCGTAACGGTAAAAAACGGCATACACGACGGAATGAAATACGAGCGTCTGTATGCAACGTTGTAAAAGCTTTTCACTCTGAGGCTATCGACTTCGCCGGATGATCCGTCCTTTTTTGGGATAGAATTTGCGATTAGGGTCGAACTATGGCCCGGCTAAGCTTGTTTAATGGATAAGAAGTATCTTCGAATAGTCTGGACGGTCGTGTTGCTTGTTCGTCCGAAAACATCGTCGTTCTTATTACTGCGCCGTGGCGGTGCAAGGGAAAGTGATGGCGCCCCGTAAAAATGCAACGCGCCAGAAAAGTGCGCAGCTAATCGCGAGAAATATCGAGGCACTTGATAACTCCGTCCGCGATCGCGCAGGGATACAGAAACGCGTAATAACGAAGCGTTTACAGAGCCAACCGCGGCGATTTCATTATCCCTACGGTTCAGCAATTTACGGACCATTACGGCAAAGTCCTACAGGCTATACTGGGCACGAGATAGCCACGTCGTACCATCCATTATTCATCACCCACTTCTCTGGCCTCCGTACAGTCTCGCCCGTTGACTTGCGCGCCCTCGCCTGCATTCTCCCCTTAAATCTTCCGTTGCGACACAGATTTTTTTGCATTACCGCTCCTTTTAATTAGCCGCTGATGCCGCTATTGTTAAGACTCGGATTTTTGCTCCGCGGGATTTTAAGCCGCGTTCGACTATATCTCGCTGCTTATCATTTTATTCGACTCGGTTATCTCAATACGTTACGGCGTAAACTCTCGCGTTGCACAAGGAAATATTTAATTCATGAGATACGCGGGCGTCAGACGACTTTCTCGCGGTCGAACTCTAAATATTTTGGCGATTTTTTCGTTCGTTTTTTAATTTTTTTTTCCTCCCCGCCCTCCACACCGTGTTTCCGTTCGAAGATTAACGAAAACGCGATAAATATTGTTTAACGACGCAGATACAACAGAGTTCGATTAAAGATAAAATGTCACAGGGGTTTTTTAGCTAATTTATTTTTTTTAGGAAACATTCTGTTTTGCAGTCATATGTTTTGTCTCCGTAGTGATAGTTTATTTTGCTCTCGCGTGTGCAATATATCGTTGGAGAACCTGGCTGACGTCTGCGAACGGAATGTCAGGTTTTTAGATGTCCCGCCATACTAGATTTTTCTAACCAACCTTGTCCTTGATGGCGATGAAAGGAATGCCGGGCAGGAAAACCCGCAACTATTTTGGGGGCGGGGTTGTTAGGGTAGCAGGTATTTTTTGTACAAACCTCCGGGTCACTCCCCCGTTCCCTCTAGCGATTTTACTTCTTCCTCGTTTTATTAACAAATTTCGCATAGTTCGTAATTACTTTTTATTACTTTTATGCAATAGAATGTCGAAAAGATACACATTTTAGCAATAAGTGAATTTTAAATTGATGTAATGAGAATATTTTCTATATTCTTTAACTTTTTTTTGTTTCTAAAACACTCTGGATATTATTTTTAATACGAGTAAATAGACAGTGGCCTGGCGATTAATTTGATAAAATAGTTTTTGCAGAGTTTAGTTCAACTACAAAGTTAACGAAGCCGACCCGAGAGTTATTTTAAAGGCGGAGTTGTCAGTGGAGGCATCTCGGCTACAAAGACCCGAAGTCCTCCCCTTTTCTTTCAAACGCGTCCCCTTCCTAGAACGTCCTTAAATCCAGTCCTCGCCCCATCTAACCGACCACCATGAAGAAGATCATGATGGTGGACCCGAAACGATCATTCCAAAGAAAGACACTCGCTCAAATTCGGCACGGGTCGCTCTAATAAAGACACTTTTCATTTTTTTGTTTCCCTTGCTTTGTCCTTCAAAGCCGCTGACTGCACATTTGTTACAATTTCGTACCGCAACGGTACAGTTATTGTCTTCTAAAAAGTTATTTCCTTTCATTTTGAAATATCGCTCGTTTCCCGGGCATAAAGGGTGACTAGCGAGACGAGTTAACGCGTATTAAATAGTTACTTTACGCATCGAATATTCGGTATTGAAATTACGATCTTTATTTAAAAGCATACGATGTGTATCAATTATATCTTTTATTAACATGCAAAATCGTGGAGATAAAATACATTTCCAGATATTTACATATCTATGTTCTTCATCTGACGCTTCTATCTTGCACGCGATTGGCGGAGACGAAGTTGCTTTGAGAACGCGGTGACGAATGGCTAGTTACTTTTTTATTCACTGCAGAGATGCCAGATTCAGCACCCGGTGCCCTACTCACACATACCAGATCACGCGTACGTGAGCTCGTAGAGTTTCGGAAAGTCGACAAAGGCAAACTGACACATGCCCTCTTTCTCGATTATTCCGAAGCTGCCCGAAGTAATTTCAGACCGCCTCATGGGAGTCGAGAGAGAAAGGCTCACATTTGCCTTCTCGCTCTTAACAACTGAAATCTGACCTCCCGTCTACGGCATACGATTGGGAATCTCGACTGCCCAGGTATTTTTACTTGCCTTTCCTAGAGTTCATTACTGAACTCTGTAAATTACTCCAGGTTTCTATTTGCCTCTGATGACCTCTGATGACCTCTGATGACCAGTGCTGACAAAAGTACAGAACTCCCGACAACTTTTGACACCATACAGCGTCTGTTACTGACTGCTCCTGATTACTGCTTGCCTCTGCTGGACTCTGCTGACCATCGCTTATATTTCTGACAACCTATAACGATTACTACTGACTTCTGCTAACCTCTGTTAGTCTTTGCTGATCTCTGTCAGCGTGTGCTTGTCTCTGCTGAACTTTCCTGGCCTCTGCCGAACGCTACTGACCACTGCAGGTATTTCTGATAATGTATAACGATTAATACTTACTACTGCATGCCCTTACAAGTCTCTGCTTGCCTGTGCAGGCTTCTGCTTGCCTCTGCATGCCTTTGCTGGCTTCTGCTGAACACTGCTGACCACCCCTGAAGCTTCTGACATCATATAACAATTACTACATGCTACTGTTCGCCCCTGCTGATCTCTGCTTGCCACTGCATGCCTCTGCTCGTCTCTGCTGACCGCTGCTGACCACCTCTGATGCTTCTGACAATATATAACGCTTACTACTTGCCACTGCTGGCCTCTGCTGACCACCGCTTACATTTCTGACAACGTACAACGACTACTACGACTCCTGCCTTCCTCTGTCAACCTCTGCCAGTGTCCCCTGGCCTAAGCTGGCCTCTGCTGACCGCTGCTGACTACTACTGACCACCGTTTATATTTCTGGCAACGTACAACGATTACTACTGGCTACTGCCACCCTCTGCTGACCTCTACCAACATCTCCCGACATCAGCTGACCATCGCTGACCACTGCTGACCGTTGCTGACAACGTGTGACACGATGTAATATAATATAATATGTTTATATGTATTAAAGTGTTGTATAATGTAAATCTATGGCAATAAATGATATAATTTCAAAGAATTCTATGTGTTCCCATCATTTTTACCCTTTTTTTCCTATCGAAATCATTCCCTTAGTTATAAGACAATCTTTTAAAATTTTCTAAGTTCCCCGGAAAGATTTCAAATTTTTCGGAATCCCTGGAACTTACCGGCGTCCCTGAAACTTCTCGGAATCCCTGAAATTTCCAAGAAGTTTCAGGCAGCGGCTAAAATTCCGGCCTGAACTTTTCGCCAAAAAATTTAAAAAGCCGTTACGTAATATTACGTAATTTTTGCCGAAAAATTCCGGCCGCGAGAAATTTTGAAGGGCCGTTACGTAATATTACGTAATATTACATAATGTTACGTAATATTACGTAATTTTTGCCGAAAAATTCCGGCTGCGAGAAATTTTAGAGAGCTATTACGTAATGTTACGTAATATTACGTAATATTACGTAACGGCTTTTTAAAATTTTTGCCGAAAAATTCAGGCCGGAATTTTAGCCGCTGCCTGAAACTTCTTGGAAATTTCAGGGATTCCGAGAAGTTTCAGGGACGCCGGTAAGTTTCAGGGATCCGAGAATTTTCAGGAATTCTTAGAAATGACGTTATTTCTAATTTGGGAAATTTGGGGAGGGAAAGAGAGGTAAAAAATGATGAGAATACATAGAATTCTTTGGAATTATATCATTTATTGCCATAGATTTACATTATACAAAACTTTAATACATATAAACATATTATATTATATTACATCATCTCACACGTTGTCAGCAACGGTCAGCAGTGGTCAGCGATGGTCAGCTGACGTCGGGAGATGTTGGCAGAGGTCAGCTTAGGTCGGGAGATGCTGGCAGAGGTCAGCAGGGGGTGGCAGTAGCCAGTAGTAATCGTTGTACGTTGTCAGAAATATAAGGGGTGGTCAGCAGTGGTCAGCAGCGGTCAGCAGAGGCATGCAGAGGCAAATAGAGTCCAGCAGGGGCAAGCAGTAGCAAGTTGTAATCGTTATACGTTGTCAGAAGTATCAGGAGTGGTCAGTTGTGGTCAGCAGAGGCCAGCGGAGGATGGCAGGAGTCAGTAGTAATCGTTATACGTTGACAGAAATATAATTGGTGGTCAGCAGAGGCCAGCAGAAGCTGGGAGAGGTTGACAGTAGCCAGTCGTAATCGGTATACGTTGTCAAAAGTAACAGGAGTGGTCAGCAGCGGTCAGCAGAGGCTGGGAGAGGCTAACAGTAGCCAGTCGTAATCGTTATACGTTGTCAGAAATTCCAGGAGTGGTCAGCAGCGGTCAGCAGAGGCTGGGAGAGACTAACAGTAGCCAGTCGTAATCGTTATACGTTGTCAGAAATTCCGGAAGTGGTCAGCAACGGTCAGCAGAGGGGCCAGTGGAGACCTGTTGACGGGAGGTCGGATATTAGTTGTTCAAGAGCGAGAAGGGAAGTGTAAGTTCTTACTTACTTTGGGCATCTTCGGAGAATCGAGAAAGAGGGCATGCGTCATTTTGCCTTTGTCGGGTTTCCGAAACTCCACGAGCTCACGTACGCGTGATCTGACATAGTGTGAGAGAGCACCTACTGTGCTTCTTCTCTGATTCACTGGCGAACGTGTGGCGTTCTTTCTTCTCCCTCGGGGGCTCCTAGCGCGAGCACGCAGGTAATTACGCTCTCGTAAAATATCTTAATATTAATTAATTAATTGAGGATTGTAGTAATTAAACTGCTCGTAACGGCTTTTTGTCGATTGCTTCTCAATTCGCGGGACGATTCGTATTAATATACAGCGAAAAGTATTAAAACATAAAAAATTGGTTAGTTCGGCGTATAGGTTGGAACGCCAAGACGATTCTTTATCGCGACAATATATTAACCACAAATTCATTAAGATTTTCTTGTGCTTATTATTCGTATATTATGCGATTATGTGCATAATAATTGTTGTAAGCATTATAAAAAAGCTGTTAATAGCAGGAAGAATTTACATTTATGATAATTGAGAGATGAACATCCTTTTCTTTAATGTACTACATAAAATCTTTCACTTACATTCAAAATTTATGTCCAATAAATGCATATGAATTCTATATTGGACAGATATTATGAAATTCATTTATTATTCAATTATTGCAAAGAAATATACGACAGATTTGTTTGGTCAGTTTTTATACTCCTTATATATCTTACAGTTTTACATTTACAATCTTTATTTGATAATATTATACCATAAAGATATACTTAACAATATTATAGTCATATATTTGAGATTATTTTGAATATTATTACATGAAATTCATCTTATACTACCATGCATATAGGTTACATTTGTTTTAATCTGTCTTATCTTAATCAACGTACATTAAAGAGAAGGATAACTTCATAAACATGAATAAACATAAACTTTAATTACATGTTAACTGAATTAAATAGATTGCATTATTGCACACATTACAAATAGAAAGTAATATAATACAATGTGGGTGGCAAATGTGTGATATTACAAAATTATCAAAGAACAAGACATGTTCAGTTTGAAGTTAAATATATAATGTTTTTACTGATAGAACTTGTGCAATCTATTGTCAGTTTATAACCTATTTATCTAAATGTTAATATTTCCACAATTTAATGACTGCATCAGTTGAACATAAGTGAAAAGGATATAGCTAATAGTTTTGTCTGCAAGCATGGAAGGAAATATAATTAACATAATAATTGCATACAATTATAATTGTAATAGGTGATGATAGAGCATCAAATAGAGGAAATGAACAATTAATTGTTGTATAAGTGCATGATAAGGATATGCAGTATGATGTATCGTTTAAAGATATTCTCTATTGTTGTTGGTTAATATACTTCACATACATAAACATATAATTACAACTATTGGCATTAGATCTCTAATGAACAAGAAATACAGTTCTTTTTTTAAATAAATTTTAATTTAAATCATTTCATTCAATTATAATCTTCAGTAAAACAAGTTTTATGTTTTATTCTTCTAAATTTACAATCTTAAAGATAGGGGGATTTATTTTTCAACAATTGTTTGAAGTTGATACAAAAGCATTTGGATCAGAAATAACAGTAACTTGATTTAATCGCTATAAGCGTGATTTCAATCACGTCTGTTGTATTTGCGTGGCAAAATATTGTTCTTGTTAACATTCCAATGGCAAACAATCGTGTTATAGATCACTCTTTTATTTCTGTCTCGTCTTTCTTTTCTCAAAATCCTTGTTTTCCTTTCGTCCCTGCGCATTTTCGCAGTCTGCCCGTCCGTTTCTACATACCCCTCCCAACGTATCCCCCCCTCGATTTATACGTATTATGCTCATAGACGTTTGAATTGCAAATCCATGTCGTGCATTCGCCTATATAGCGCAACCTAAGCCACGGAGAAATGCATTATTGTTATTGCTGGCACGATCCTCAACAGTTCAACGACGTGCGGAGTATTAATACATACGGTCGATGTCTTTCGTTACGTAATACTTAACTCCCATAATCTCGGCGCGATAGGCTCGCTGATTGCAAGTTTGCTGCCTGTCTGTGTCTCCCTTCTCGTTATATGGGGCATAGGTGTAGCGAAACGTACTAAATTATCTTGCAACACCAAAGGCTTCCTTTTCGGAACGTCTCGTGGAAGCAAGTCGGCCGAGCGTTATCGGGTTCAAACTGGTTCTAAACTCCCAACGAGTCGTGTCTCGCGAAATTCGCGTAGTCCTCGGACCCCGTGGTCTTTTTAATTCGTTGTTTTGGCTACGCAGAAGGAATGCACGCGCGGTTCGTCGTCGTCGCGTTACCACGGTGGCTCGGGGAGGGGGGGGGGGGCAAAAAATTCCGACGGAATGAAAAACGGAAACCGATCGAGCAATATCAATACCCGCCGTTGAAACGCTATCACTTGCCGTGTGGCTCTTGGAAGTCGGGGATTTTTTTTTTTTTAAAGCATCAGAAAAACACGCGGAATTAGTTGCCGCGACAGACGAAGCTGAAGTCCGTCGCAACGAGAGCAGCGAATATGGCGTTGCACGGTCGTCTGTCAGGCCTCCCTCTTGGAATCTTAATGTCACGATAGCCGGAGCACAAAGACCATCAGTGTCCACCGTGAAACAGAAAATCATTGTAAACTCGAAACTCAATCGTTCGTTATTCGTACGGGATTGAACTTTGGGTCCGGTCATCGATTCGCTTCAATAGTCGCATTTATATGTACAAAGTAGAGGACCCTCCCCCTTTGCGACGTATCAATTCCTCGGATGGGAATCTTTTCAGACAGAATTTAATACTGTGCCTCTCTGTTTCAGGATGCTGAAATTGATGATAGGTACTGCAGTCACCTGATGATGAACAACATGGCTGGCGTGGCTGACATGGACGACATGGACGACATGGGCGACATCAACAGCGGCAGGGTGAGTGAAATTTTAATATTCCATTGCGTTAACTCATTATGTACCGAATTATTTTTTGCAATATTGATTTTTCATTTATAATTTAACTCATACGATGAATAATTGTTTCATATAATATTTTCTGTTTAAAGTTGTCTTGTAAATAGGACACTAGTTTTTGCAAGTATTTGTAATTACTACTCAGTTTCTAGAGTTTTTTATTCATGATACGTTTTAATTAGATCTTATCTTCATACTTCAAAACATCAAATAAATTCGAATATTAATAAACCAAATGTTATTTAAACGTCCTCCAAATGGGATACTAGTACATAATGGGTTGATGAATTTTCTGTCCGGTCATATGACAAAAATGGACATAGTTTTAGTCAAAATATCAGATCATCCTATCGCTAAATAATGCTACATGTACCATGCTTAGATAGTATACGCGTACAAAAGCTTTTGACGCGTAATACGAGTCCGAGAAAAAGCTCAGAGAATGAGTAAATAAAATCAAAATGTTTGAAAAATATCATACAGATTAATAATTATTACAGATCGATCTCGACAAATCGTTTTAAAAGTAAAGATGCAGTTATTAATCGTTTATTTTTTTAATTACACGAAATAAACTTTTTCGCGTATTACACAGTCACAGATGCATGCATTTAATAATTAAACGCTTGTATTTTGTACAAAGCGTGATCATAATTTACATTATGATTTCATACTGAACCCACATAACTACGTGCCGTAATAATGTACATCTATGAATACTCTGACAGACACGTTTACTTGTGTTAAACGTGAAAAATTGTTGGCAAAGCTTCAGAATTTCGAAAATGTGTTTTTGCTCTTCCTGATGGGGTAAGAACTGATCGCTGTAGAGCGATGGCAATTAGATGACACGCGTGCTAAACTTGGCACGTGAAATTTTCGGTGGTAGACCGAAGAATTTGATGTATCTTCACATTTTTATAACATAAAAACGTAGCAAGTACGATTATACTGACCATAGGAGCATGGAATACTATGCCAGATGCCTCTGAAAGTCTCTCTTCTTTGATTCAAAGACTAGAAATAGATTGTCTCGACAATATTTTACATATCAAGTTGATATATAAAATGTTGCGAACAACGTGAAGCAAAAGTATTATTCGTAATTTTAATACGGATAATATGATAAACCCATGAAAGGAGTTCTAAAGAATCTTGATATAGAACTAAACCTAATTACCTATCAAGGGTTTAGAAAAACGTGGTTTCCACGATCTCTTTATAACAAATAGTATTAGAGATTGTCTAGAAATAAAGAATGTGTGTTGTGTAACAGTTTGTGCTTTGTTGAAACTAACAATTTCATGAGTGGGAGGTTTGTTGTGTGTTTGGTGAATTGTAAGAAGTGTGTTTAGCGAATCATAAAGGAATCTTTCATCGCGCACGCATTTTTCGAGGCAAGGATGTCTCGAAAATAATAATCGTTTGAAATGTGATACAATTCCTGGATTAAAACCTACTCTTCTGAGCTGGAGCTCAGGAGAATAGTCAATATTTGAGTGGGGAGGTAGGTGTTACTATTTTTATATTGCTTTAATAACAATTTATAGGATGATCTGATATTTTATATTGAATATACAGATAAAATAGGTGTTATAGTACAAGTGTCTAAGCACACAGCATCACAGGAACGATCAATATTCCAAACTATTATGGAAAGATAAAGATTATTCATGCATTTATGATTATTTCACGACAATTACGACAATGATACATTTCTGAACCGTTAATATTCAGTATTGGCAGTATTAAACAGAAACTGACAAAAATAATGGCATTAAGATATCGATAAAAAAAACATCATTTAGAGAGAACCCACGCCAGTATTTCTAAAGGTATCGAGTACGTTCTCTTACACGTTCGCATAAGTAACGATCTTCGAGCAATAGCTTACCCGCACCCTACCATTAGGTCTAAGTATTTATGGGCTCATTCATTTCGTTTTATGTTTCAATTTGGACGCATTGATACTTGTTTGTTTACATGTAAGCTGCCACTCATTCATTCGGCCACTCAGTTACTTCTAACCAACCGTTATTATCCTCTTTGTCGTTGGAAACACACTTCCTTCATTACCCACGGCGGTTTTGTATCCTATCATTACCGATTACTTACTAGTCATTGCTATCGTGATAACATGCTAATGAATCGTATATTTCCATGTTTATACAAACGTACGCGTAACATTGCTCATTGTAAATTTTCCTTCGAACGATCCAGCCACCCTCCAGCCATTTCTATCATGCATGCCACGTAGACGTTTCAATACTATACGATCAATCCGCGAACCGGAATCGCGAACAATTTTCTTAGAGTAATCGAGGTGTCTTTGCAAGCTAGAAAATTCAAATTAATAATTCATAGCGTAAAAACTATGGCTTCTGAAATTATGCAAATTGTTATGAATTTCATCATCGCTTGATAGGACTTGTTAAGTCGACAATGTGATCTCAGCGTCGAAGATTATGATTTAACGCGTTACTGCGCAGAATATGTGTTATTAATATTTAAAGCAGCGATCGTATTTAACCGCGCAGCTGGCTCCTCCAATTATCTTTCATCGATTTATTTCTGCATGTAAAGTAACGTTTCCGATCACGACGGGATAGGATTCGAACGACGCCGTTAAATACAGGTGCTAGAGACGGCAATTTTGAAATTTTGTCCAACTCGCAAGTGCAAGATAGTTGCATGCGCTCTTGAATGGGATGTGTGAACGCGCCTTAATATTTCGTGCCCAGCTGAACAGGTTTCTCGACCGGTAAGGTAGGCCGCCATCAAGTTTAACGAGTTTTCAAGTTGTGTTTAAAGAAATTGGTGACCAATTACGTCTACGTAGGTGCTGTCTTCGTTATACCGCGCATTTTTAATATTTTATTTTTTCTTCTTTCTTATACTCGACTTCCTCTTGTTCCCCGGCTCTTTCTTACCCGTGATTTTATATTTTCCAGCGATATTACGTTGCGTGTAAAATTATAGTTAAGATTAGCTAACCAAAGACGCCAAACTGCTCCCTCATATTAATACGTTCAACTATTCGAACATTCACGTTCCACCTTACGATTTACGAGTGCAGCTGCACGAGGTTGGATTGGCAACAGTGGCCATTTCATTTCTCTTTAGTGCTTCTACATCAGAAGCCCGAGCAACGCTTTGAATTTCTATTTAGACCCGAAACGGGGCCAGAAAATATTTATATACCCTGTGTAAGTGTCGGGCGTGAATGCATTTTTCGCCCGGTGAAAATATCGGCAGCGAGAACTGCAGAGAGCTGCAACGTAATTTTGCAGTCAGGTGATACTGCAGGAAACCGCCAGATGGCAAAGAGGACTTCTTCCGTGTCCTTTTCACGCGATCCTGCCTTTCTCTCAGATATTTTACAGATCAATATACTTACAATTTATTTTTTTATTCACCAACTCTTATAATTTAATACTAAAATTGTGTAAAACACAATTACTTACCAGTAAGGCTATATAAGAACTATCTCCTTGTGTCTTTTGTTTGCTATGCATTCGACTTAGAAGATGAAATATACTCTTATTATTCCGGGGTAGTAACCAATACAAATCGAACTTTAAGTGAAGCTACAAGTAGTGTTTAAATTAGAAAAGTCTCAGCTTAAGAGAGAGAATTACTTTACGAAAATTTTTATTGGGTATTGGTAGAAATGTTTTCTTAGTTTAGCTTTGTTCAGTTATCGTAAATAACCGCTCTTCGTTTCTATCCCTTACATAAGTTTAAGCAATTTAGATAAAATTGCAGTATTCTGATAAAACTGGCGGAACGTAATTGTTCTTCGTAATCTATCACACATACATCGATGTGTCTTGTTCTCATGTTTTCCATTTTTATATTTTCAAATAATTTTTTCTGCCTGATGCAAAGTGTTGCGCTCTGCTTCAATGCACCGCCCAGTACGCCATTATCATCTACCGCCGCGAGTGCCTCTATATCACAGGTTGATCCCCAAGAGTTTCGATCCGTGCGAATAACGACGACGAGAATCGCGCTTATCTGAAATTCTGACGCTCGTTCATGATCGAATATTCATCCCTGGTCTCCCTGGGGAGGGGCGGAGGAAGAAGGTATAAGAAAGCAAAAGAGAAGGAAACGAGCCGCGGAGCACAGTAGGGTTAGGGAGGAGGGAAGAAAGAAAGACCAACCAAAATGAGAGTCCAAGCAGTGCGTTGAACCATGCTGGAGGAGACCAGAAGAGTCAAAGCCACCAGAGCGATGAAGAATGGATGCTGGTTTAGCAAGAGTGCAGATTTGCTCGAGTTGGGTGCAATGGCCCCTTTGCTTTCGTGTCCATCTTCTCGTTGCTATAGCTACGCCCTCTAATACCTCCTTCTACTTTCGAATTCCGCTTCTTCATTTTGGTTTTGTTTGAAATCCATAAGGAGAATGTCCATCATACATTCGGGTTACGCGCGCGATCATATTCTCCGATACGTAGTCAGATTTATTGTTGCTAATCTTTGGCTTCGAGAACATTAATGAATCTTTCGTTGCACCTGAAACAAAAAGGCGCATGATCCCTATTCGAAGCAATAAAAATAACATCGAAATAGGATTTTCAAAACTTCTCTTTCTGTACGTCAAGCTCGTTAATATTTATATCTATTTTATCGTTGTCTTTTCGAAATGAACATCGAATACAAGCGTTCGGTGCAATGAAACACAGATAGACATAGTTTGAATGTAACCAGGCTGGGAAAAAACTTGTAATAATCATGAAGCCATCAGGTAACTGTCGTCAGTAGCTACAGAGTGTCCGGTTCTGTGAGAACAACCTTGGTCATTAAATAAACCCCTTTTAGTGGTTGCCTGGTTATCTTCAATGGCGTTTTAAAAGGGGCATTTAGGCCCATTTTGGCTACCCACACAGCCCCTGACACCCTTCCCCTTCTTCTGTATTATGGTGGCTCTCTTCACGCCCCCACCATATTCGACACGCGTCCTACCATGCTATAAGCTTAAAGGCCCTGACTTTTACGATTCTGTTCAAGTGGTCATAAAACCGGAGTTTATTGCCGTCATGATTTTCAAGCAAACGGGCTGCCACCTGTCGGAGTCCCACAAAAGCGAAAACTGCAAGTCTCTTCATCAGGGTCTCTATCAAGCCGAGTATTATTTGACGATTGTCTCCATGAATCGGAATACTTGCTCGATATACTAATAAACATAACGCACGAGGTACATGTATGCTCGAGTGCAAATAGATTCCACACAGCAATTTATAGCGTTGCGTACAGATTTCTGTTAAACAATCTTCTTAGATTATACGTTCCACTCGATCGGAGTAAGCTCAAAGGCATTACCACTTATTCCTAAAACTGGTATTTGCTATTTTATCGAGTTGTGTAAAAATTTTACAGTCGGCATTTTAAGTTTCTATTTAACAATGTTACGATATGTCATACGCATACGGTATGCAACCAATAGGGACAATAGACCGCGAAGGTGATCACGAACAAAGAGCGATATCATCTTAAAGCGTAATAAAAAGTGACAAATGATGTGTTGTAACAATAACGTGTGTTCAAAGGCAACGTTTGAATAATTATTCGTAAACGATGTTGTTCCGTGAGGCGTGAAGCGCTTATAAACCCTTTTTCCGAAGCACGCTCGAAGTAGGTGGGTTATATCCTAAACATTCATAATGGCGAAAGTGAACGAGCAAATAGTCCGGTCCGGCCCCTGAGAGCAGCTTATGATGGGCATTACTCGGCTCGTTACGGAATAATTTACGAGGTGCGAACCGCGGGGGCGATAATCCAGCGACATTTACATCCCAATAAACATTCCCGATACTGGTGCGGCGCGCGCCACGGCGCTTGCTTGCCCGCTTGCCTCACGAGGCCCACTTTTACGGCGTTTTAATTGTACGGCTGTAGTCTAATTGGTCCGTAAAACGCCGAAGTATCTCGTAAAAGACGTTTATGATAACATTCCTGTCGTTCGTACTGGCAATCGCGTCGTCATCGAACGCCTTGGACAGGCTCTGTGCAACATCGGACCGGTTGTGTCTGAATCGAAGGCACGAAACTTGTTTTCCGCGTACGAAACGTTTGCTTTCTGTATATGCGTTTATATCTACTCCTTCTTTTTCTACCGCTTGTCGATCAAACGATCGCATGTAAGAGTCAATTCGCGAGACCGCTTTCGCCAATAACGATAATCGCAAGGTGCCTCGTTGATGTTGGTCGTTTGAACGTCTGAATGGATCTGGCAGCGTTAGTTCCCCATGAAACTCAGAGGTGGCGGTGCACGTATCCCCACGAGCGGGGCCGTCGAGCGCGGAGCAAAGAGGAGAGGAGAGGAAAGGTTGCGTGACGCGCGTGTGGCGTGCAGCTTTCGCTCTACCGCACGGCGGTCGACGTGTCTGTATCCGCGGCTGCTCGCGCGTTACCACTTGGTGGGGGTAACGCGGGGCGGCGCCTAGCCGGTCATGGGCGTCGTTCCAACTTGGAACTACTTTCACATGGCGTAGGAATTTTCGTGCTGTGCTGGCGCGGTACTTGTGACGAATTCAATTCTGATTGGTCCTTAAGCATAACCTCCTCCCTTGGCACCCTGTTTTCTTCCCCCCTCTGCTCCCGGTGGTCGCCGCGGCCTCGTACTTCTCGTCTCCCTCTTAGCTGCCGTAATTCCGCGTCTTACTCTTTCTCGCTCCCTCTTCGTTTCTCTTTCCCTTTCTCTGTTTCTTCACCGCATCTTGAACCTTACTCTAACGCGCGTGGTCTTGCCTCTTTTCGTTTTTCCCCGTCTCTTCCAGTCTTCTATTCGAACGATTCTTTTTCTATCCCTCGATCGTTCCCGACCTTCTTAGGTTAGTCTCGAACGTCTTATCTACAGTAGTGTTTCGAATGCGAGAGGCGCTGCACGTTTCGAAGCGGCGATCACGAATTTAATCTCGCGGCACGTCGTTGAGTTGCTCGAGCGCTCGACAGGGGGCGCTGTGGAGTGTCCAATCGAGAGAAAGAAAGAGCGAGTGTTCTGTCGAAGAGCATAGAAGAGGCGAGACGAATCGCGCCGCGGCGTCGAGAGGTGGAGCGAGATGGAATGAGAGGGCGAGAGAGCTAGCGTGGAGGGGGCGTCGTATGCGGGGGAGGGGAAGAAGAGCGACGACGGAGCAAGCGAGAGAAGTCGGTTATCGTATTGGAGAGGGGGACGACCCGTGAAAGACAAGGAGGAAAAGCAGCGGTGCGCGGTCCTCGTCGGCACATAGTACACCGTGGAAGAGTGTGCGCGCGAGAGCGAGAAGGAGCGGTCAGAAAGGAGAGAGCGAGGAGGAAAGTCGGTGGTGGAAGCAGGAGAAGCTGATGGTGAAACAGAGAGGCGAAAGGAGGCGAACGAGCGAGCAAGAGACAGAGGACGGTACAGAGTGGCGGTACACGGGGCGCGAGAAAAGCGGTAGTGTGCCGTGGACCACCGCACTGGCATACCGTGGTTCGTTACGATCCCCTTCGTACGTCGCTTCGTACTGAACCTCTCACAGTCATCAGCGAAGTCACATTTCGACTAGTGCTAGTGTGCAGTGCGGACAGAGTCAGCGGTTGCTTTGGTCCCTTTAAAGCATCGACCGACTTTCCGATACGGGGCCCCGGGCCTGACCGATCACAAATCATACATACATTTTGAAACGATAGAGAGAAAGAGGGAGGTGTTCGCGAGGGAGAGATCGTCGCGTGCCGGCCGACCGAACCGTCGACGGGCGCGCACGCGGTACAGATCCACACAGGCAGTTTTATAGCCCGTCTTATTACCCCGGTTTATTGCGTCGTAACGATTTAACGATCATCGCCTGTTTTCCACCGCCTAGACCGCCGGTTTATACTCTTGCCAGTAGCTGTAACCATAACAAACCCATAAAAGTCAGCCCCCGCCGCTGCCATGAGTCCCATTCTAAATTACAATCCCACGGCCTACTGACATTGACACTCTGGGTGCAAGCCGCCGCTCTATACCTACCTACCTACCGATGACTTTTATGACCTCTTAAAAGCGGTTTAATGCCCATTTGCTCGTCCCTCGTCGACTCTGTCACCTGTCGCCGCTCGCGTCAAACAGCGTATCGGTTCACGAGACGCGAGGCGTCTGCCACTCGCCTTTTGGCGCCAATCAGCTGAACACGGAACAGAAAACAGTAATCGTCTCCCGTGGAACGATCGGACCTAACCCGAAATAAATCGGGTCGGAGCATGGACTAGTATCGGTCGACTAGCCGCGTGTGCTCGACGCCTTTATTCGAAGCAACGAACAGTTCTCTACGGAGGTGGTTGCTTCCTTTGTACGCTTTGGTTATCCTCGAGTGCCGGTGTTTCAGTGCAAGTGATTCAAAATACCCGGGATAATGAACTCGTATTTTGAGCAGACTGCGGGTGGCTTCTACGGAAGCCACCACCATCAGGCAGGGGCTGCCAGTCAGCATCACGATCCAGCTACAGCAGCTGCCTATCGAAGTTTCCCTCTTGGCCTGGGAATGTCACCTTACGCATCCACGCAACATCATCATCACACCTCGTCTTCGTTGGGAATACATCCTGGCGGTGGTACCAACACGAGGCCACCGCAGGACTCGCCGTACGACGCGAGCGTCGCTACGGCTTGCAAGCTCTATTCAACGACACCCGAGGCGACTGGTCACACCACGTCCTCTTACTCGACCACAACAACGAAAGATTGCAAGCAACAGGATCAAGCAGCGGCTCATCAGAATGGTTACGCCGCCGTGATGGCAGCCGCGGCTGTCAAGGACGTTTGGCAGTCAGCGACCTCGGGGGCTAACAGCCAGAGCAATTCGGTCGTACGTCCTTCCGCGTGTACCCCAGAAGGCACGAGGGTTGGTAGCTATGGTGGTCTCGTAGGCGGTGATCCGGCATCGAGTCCTGGTAACAACAGTTCCTCGAGGTCCCTCACGTCGTCCTGGAACACCTGCAGTCTGAACTCGTCCGCGAGCCAACCGGTTGCCACGCAACTACATCAGCAAGCCACCGCGAACCATACCTTCTACCCCTGGATGGCTATAGCAGGTGAGTTTACATTCATAAGATCGTTCTCTCTCTCTGGAACGGTCTCTCTGTCTTTGTCGCGCAACGATTATCATAACAGCCGTGATGAAATATAGAAGCGACACGAGTGCTTAGGGGAGAGAGCACCAGTCGGTAGAGTAAGGCCACGTGGTCGGGAAAGGCGTGGTGGATCGAGTTTACTCGGGCTGTCTTCGGTCAGACTAAATCGTGTTCAATGTTTCACGGTCAACGCTCGAATTACGTGAAAGATGCACGTTGATCGAATTTTTTGTTTCTCCCATCGTGTACTTTGCATATTCGTTTCAAATTCCACTATATTTAACGAGAGATCGATGGGGATTTAACGGGGAAACTCGATGTTTCGCCTCCGCGTTCGCGGAGGGATCGAAACAAATCATTCCCTCCGCTGGTTCCACTCTGAAAAATGGAAGACACGTTGTATACAATCGTCGAATGTAAGGTCGAAACTGGTCGTAGTAATTTTTTTTTGGCTGACTCTATTTGTGCGTCGATTGAAATACGACGTATCCGTCATGAAGCGTAGCCGAGATAACGGATTTATAGTCTCCGGTGGACTAAAAATATTCCGTTGCCTTCTGCGCGAATGAATGCACTGCGTGCGTGTCCGCCTGCCTGCCTGCCGGGGGTTGTTAATAACTAACCCGCTCGTGTGAAAGCGACGTGCAAAGTGACACCTCGAGTTATCATTAATATGCGCACGTGACTCTGTATACTTCTTTTGAGCGCCGCGTTTGCCAGCCGTCGTTGAAAAATAACATGGTCTCTATTTTAAAATCGAGAGGAACCGTCTTGCTAAAAGAACCTCTTCCTACTTCTTAGCTTTATGTTACGAAGTTAGGCGACTAATACGTGGGACGTTCAAAGTAGAAAGACATTTGTTGCTCGTTACTTATGTCCGTTTAAAATTCTTCTAGTTTAAAAAGGAGGGCGCCAGAGCCTCGTTGTCGATCGAACGATTCGGTTTCACATATCCAAAGTTTATGTCCTTACGTTGTAAACGTCAAATCGTGGAAAATCGGTCGTGGAGCGCGATAAAGTTACGTCTGGTGGATAGGTAGAATGGAGTCAAGTGCGTGTAAAATCGTTGGGTACGTCGAGTATAATGGGGAAGCCCTCGTCCAATTGGGGTTCAAGTGCCTTCCTCGTCGTACTCACCCCTCCGGAACCCCGAATTCCGGTAGTCAGCTGTTTCTAGCGATGTCTTTGTCCCTCCCGGTGAAGAGGATCCCTAGTAGCCTCTCGCTTTGTCGTAGGTAGATATATAATCACTGGGACTTCTCTCAAGTTCTTTCTCGCTTTTCGATCGCCGTCTCTTTTCTACCAACTCCGCTGGATCCTTAGACTCTTCGTCTTGGTTCCTCGATCCTTTTTCTGCCTGGTCCCGTTTCGCTCGCTCCCGCGAGCTTCTTTCTCTAGCCTCCTTCTCGCGCCCTACAGTCCGGTTTGAGGCCCGCCTATATTTTTTCTTCCTGCTCGACCACGCGAGGTCCTCTCCCTTTATGCATACAAGGGTGTAGGGATTATTTTATGAGCTTTCGTGACGTAGGCGCGTGCTTATTCAAAGACAAGAAGAAACGGGATTTTATTGAACGAACCTTTATTCTTTACGTCTTCTATAAATACTAAATCCCATCGCCGAGAGAGAATTTAATATTCAGAAGGCGCGGTGTTCTTGTCTCGTTTAACACTACTTCTGGATGCCCGCGTTTCGATCGGGCAAAAAGATCCCATATTCCTTAATCAACTTCTTTGGTCTTTCATTCAGCATCTGAAACAGATTTACAATCAATGAACAGGCTAGTTGGATCGAGGGGAAAGTGGTTTTGCATTTCCCTGGTGTTTGCCAGAGAAACGGAAGATATAATCGTTTCGATTATGAGTTGCAAATCGTGTCGACGATGCGGCGGAATGCGGCGATCGTAGGAGGAATCGTAGGAACGGGAAAAGGCAATTGATCGGCTTGCGCTCTCGTGGAACAGGTTCTATGTGCTTCGCGGATCGAAAGTCGTTGACTCATTTCGCACTCGCGCCGGCAAGTGCTCTTCAGTGTTGCTAGTACAAGCGATACACGCGCGTAGGAAAATTTATTGATACAGGATTATGGATTATTTCATCGTAGATTAAAGTCTGCGGGTAAATATAGAGCCATCAACGTGTATACCGGCATTCGTTGCACTGGCCTATAATAAATAATTTGGTTTTATCGTCATGCACGCGGAGAACCAATCCGTCGAGACACTGTTACTACTACCAGCGCGTGTATAGCTTGCACCGTAAAAACACGAGGTCGGTACAGATGATAAACAACGATTTATAATGTTTAGAGCGAGAAAAAGTTCACCGTCCTCGTACCTCGATAAAATGTATACTTCGCTTACTCATACGATACTCCAATCTTATACTTCTGAAAGCTGTGATTACCAAAAACAGACTCGTTTATTTATGGATACGTACGATCTGGAAAATATATTCCAATGGTTTTTAAACTTCAATCGACGTATAAATAATCCATTTCTATATGTTACGCTAGTTTGAAATCCTACATATTCCTAACGTAATCGTTTTAATCGTGGGAGAACTTCGTTCCGTCTCGGATTATTCCGGTATGCGAATTTGTTTTTAATCGTTATCGGAAATAATAAACGCCACGCTGTATCTATAATATGATTTATTACACTTGTAACAGTATTTACGTTAACGTCTTTGCTAAGTGTGCAATAAGTGATTGCGGTAGCGATTATGCCGCCCAAATCGCACAAATCAGCGAGCGATAGACACGGTATCATTAAGTTCGTTTTATTGCAGATCGGTGTTACGGGAACACGATCTCGAGACACATTAACGGGCGAATACGCATGCGTACGAGCACGATCGTCGAAGAAACTTGATTACGCGGAATGCATTTGTATCATTGCTGTGATAAACATCAAAGAGAACACGCGGTTGAAATTCATTGTGATTTATGACGGCAGCGTAGCGTCGGTATCGCCACCGTTTTCAGATGTAAATGTCTCCTCCGTTAATGTTCGGTAATGAAGTAATATAATGCCATCGAGAGTGTAATGAATCGTTATAGATACGCGCAGTTTTATTTGAATAGACATTTATTTAGATAACATCGACGGGTTGCCAACGCGCGTACACCACGACTGTCCCGCGGATGATCGAGCGGTTGGTTAGTTTTATCGAATTCCTTCCCGTACTAGCGGGTAATTTTCAAGACGCATCGTCCGGTTCACAAAAGGCTTTTATGCCGTGCCGTATCACTTTCGGGGCTGTTTTCAAACGCGAGCGAAATTTATGGCCCCTCATTGAAGGGTCCGCTGCGTCTATGGGGTAATTAGAGGGCGTGAAGACGGAGCTTCGAATACTATCTCTACACCCCGTGGTTCATTTATTCCTGCGAAAGTACCTCGTTTCCCCGTGGCTTTCCTCAGAATGTTAATTCTTGTTTCGCGTTAACCTGTCTCACAACGTTGAGAAAAAAGCGACGTTCAATCGCTTAAAGAACTCGACCCTATTCTGTCGCGAAATTTACCTATTGGGAGGATTTTGTTACACCTAAATTGAGCCCCATCAATCGATCACAAAACTGTGTTAGCAAAGAAATTGATCGTGAATGTTAAATGAAAAGAATCGTTTAGTAATTCAAGACTACTCCGCGTTTGATACTTTCTCCGCAGCTAACAAAGTCCCTAAATTGATTAGAAAAATGCGAAGTACGTGTTGGAATTTTAACGACCCAGGCGTGTTTTCTTGTTCCTTTTTTGATTTACGTGCGTCGATATCGCATCGTTACGGCGATCTTTATTGGGCGGCTCGTCTAGCCCCGGCGCTGTGTACGAAAGGATAGAGCTAACAAACCTTGAACTCTTGTTCCGAAGCGGCGGAGGTTCCCGCGTAAAAGCCACGTGGTCTCTCCCGCCACTCTCTCGAGTTGGAAACGAGTATGGTGCTACTCCACGATACGACGGTTGCCAGTAGGTGTTACGTACCTCGGGGAGCAACCTCGTTCAATATAAACCAGCTAGGAACAACGCTGTAACCGTAACGTTGACGTTTACGACGACGAAATCGTGGCTCGGCTCGTTTACCCCTCCTCCTTATGTGCCTCCACGCTTACCGCTATCGTCGCTGCGAGGGCTCGTCGGTAATACAGAGCACATATCTTCGTGTGTATCGACCAAGATCGTTCCGCGTCCCTCCTTCGTGTGTGGTAGGAATGTTTCGCTGGAACAGAACACGGGCAAGTTCATTGTACAAATCATTTATGGGCTGGCGTTTTTTTACTGATTCGTTTCACGCGAGCTTCTAATTACCAGCAACCGTCTACAGGGATTGTCTCGTAAATTATACATTTACGCATTTTTTTCGCCACGATTTCCGCCCTCGTTTCCCCCCTCGTCGTCCATTATTCCGATCGGTTTCGTTACACGATGAGATTCTGAAAAATATTTATCGATCAATCGTGCGGCTCGTAGCACGCACCCGAAGGTGTACTTCGGCGCTTTGGAGGCATACCTTAATGGCTGACGAACATGGCCGAGTGTACTTTCTATCTTGATGTCCGATCCCAGTTTCTGACCGTGCTGTTTTCGTTGCGTAATCCCCACGACGTTTTTACGAACCATTTAAGGCGCCAATTTACAATCGGAAAATTGAAAAGATTGGTTCGTGGCGGAGTTGCGTTGAATATAGGCGTGCGTGTTGCACGCCCGTGACCAAGTGGTTCAGCCTCTACTACCTATAGAGGTGTACGAGTGAGTCTCGAAGTGTGTGCGTGTATGAGCGCGCGTGTGTCAGTGCGCGAACACCACCGCACCACGACCTAAAGAGGCAACCCAAGTAGGTAGGTGCGTTCATCGTGCATGAAGGATCCACAGACCCTTTCCATGTGTTGCTCCGTTGGCCCGGATGGAGGATGACGTACGAGCCTCTCCGTATGACTTACTACGCCCTTTTCCCTTCTCCACGCCCGCCGCTTCTGCGTACTGTTCGCTCGAAAAACATTCGGGCCTCGAAAAGTTATGTGCCCCATCACATTTGATCGGTCTTCCTGCTACTTACGCACCGAATTCCTCGAATACTATACGAAACGTCTTCCGTCATCTGTTTTGCGAGACGCTGTGAATTGTTTTCTTTTCTTTGGAAGTTGATCGACATAATGCATGCTGCTGACGAAACGTTAGGGTCACAAAATGTGCGGTACCCGCTTTTTAACGCGTTTGCCACCACCTGTTACGTACGCGTTTATACACCGGTTCCCACGAGTGACCATTCTCGCATATACACCACACCGATGGTGTTTTATTTCATAACAAAATTCTTGTATAGACAGTCTTTAGTTGGAAATGTTATGATGTGGCGAACAAGATCGTAATCAATAAAAATTAGACCCGTGGCTCAAATTGGTTATGGAAAAGGGTGACATTCATTTTGATGACTAGTACTACCAGTTTTTATGTTACCAGAACAGTCGATCACTCCGATATAAAGGGAAATGTTCTAGATAAGTAGTTCGATATTTCTAATGGTACATATTTGAAAAAATTATGGCCTTATTACGCACCATTTTGTCAATTGATTTTCAATTTATGCTCGTTAACGGGGACAAGGAGGACGTATTGTTGTAAAAAGTGGTGTATCCAGGCCGACACAGTGAGATAAATTGCTGAAGAACCGTGTCATTAAAACTAATTGTAAAGATCGATCAAAATGTATCGGGATATTTGCAATTTGCATAAACCCCGCCGCATAATTTCACCGCAACCGAGTATCGTCAATCAATTTTTATACTTTCGATGCGTTATAACGCGAAAACCTTGAAGGTACTAATCACGGGTGTTGGGGATTCACCGCATGAAAGTGTAATTTCTGATCGGCGGAATCACTTACATCCTGTCTCACGTTTTTCTGCCAACAACTCGACCGCCACTCGTAAACACGAGTAATGTTATTTCACGCTATTGGCAAACGGCAGAGCAATGTTAAGAGTGCGTTTTACGTGTGCAAAATAATTGTAATAAACATTCGACACGATCTACTGCCAGTTGCAGCTGAACATTGCTTCGTGGCTATCGTAACACATAAAAATCCGTTTACATTGGTTATTGCATATGCTTGAAAGGCGGCAAACTGTTCAATAATCGTGTTTACAGGAAGATGCAAATGGGCATCGAGTACACTGTAATATAACGCCGTAAAACCTCCATTCAACGAACAGAATTCATCGATCCCATATTAGTACATCAACGAATTAAATGCTGTTACATGCATTCATTTTTATCTTTCGGATTGCGATTGTTACGCTCCGAGCTTTAAATTACCGAGTACTCGGTATATCATCAAGTCCTTCGAAGTGGAGATTTTGAAGAAACGTTTCCACGCGAACGAGAGCACGAGGATGATGAACGATTACAAGATAAACGAAGCGATATTAGCGCGGCGATGTTGCGCCGGTATCTCGTGCTAAAATCGAAAAGATGATACTCGTTACACGTGTTTCTCGGTCGTAAGCGACGATGGAGTCCGAGAGTGACGAGGTCCGTGTCTTTATCGAGACGTGGTCCACCAGTGGTAAACAATAGGAATGGTTTATTCGTGCCTACGAGCTGTGAGAGAAGGAAAAGAAACCGTGGAACGTGAGTCGGCGCGTAACGCGCGCGAGCAAGCGAGGCATAGGCGGTGATCGCACGTTCGGCCGGCAGCGTACCGGCTGCCTGCCTATCAGGGTTCTCAATTTGATGGACGAGCTGTTCGCATGTACGAGCGCCGCGCTAGCTCGCCTTTATACACCCGGCAACGGGCCGTACGCTATCTCGCTGTTTTGCAAATTTCATGCGGGAGGAGTTATCGCCCTCGCGGCCAGGATTAATCCTCTCGCTGTGTACCGTTGTCGTTAGCGGCAATTTATCAATTACGCCTCGGCGTTTCTGAGATTGTTTCCGAAAGCAGAGTGCGGCTTCCCCCTTGTCCGACGGGTAAATTGTCATCGACGGCCACCGCGGACACGAGTTCTGGCGGGGAAAATATGGCCACGAGGAAACGGGAGAAATCCCGTCGAAACGATAAACGAGGAATTAAATCAGGGAGGAAATCGGCTCGACCGGAGATTTCAAGGCTGCTGACAGCAGAAACGCCGCGCTTTTGATTGGTTCGGCTTCTTGCTCGGTCTATATAGTAGACTGCCATTTCGCTGCTCCGGGCTGAGATAATGCATACTTTGGATCGGCCGCGCTTCGTAGGCACGAAGAACGTGTTTAGGTGCTCGACGATCGGAACGACTACACCGGCAGACAAAGGATACGTATACCTATGGCCGCAAGGAAGGATGGGTACAAGGCAAAATAATTGAATCGAAAAGTGTTCCTGCTCACGTTTTTGCGGAATACTCGCCCGTGCTCGAAGATGAAGATGTACCTCGTATATATCGAGTATTCGTTCGCTGCTGAAAGCCTGGCCGTGGCATCGGGATAAAATGATCGCGAAAAAAAATGAATACCCCGGCCACGGACGTCGACGATTCTCGAGGATGTTTAACAGAATCGCCCGACACGCAGTATGTTTTTTAATTAGGCGCTCATTAAACCGTCGAGGAACACGTTCCACCGATCGTCTGTCCCACGATAAAACCAACAATCTACATCGGTTGGCTAAACGTTTCTTCTCTCCATTGATCTTCCATCGCGCTGTTACTTAGGGATTCGACGCGATGCCCCGTCGTCTACGTGGAACTCGTTGAAATCGATGATCGGCGGCGCATCGGGCGGCTGTATCGCACCGTTTCCATCAACCGGCCACGAGAAAAGAATATGTCGCGCTGTCCGGAGAGAATATTCGATCCGTTTCTTCGCCTCCGCGCGGCCGTTCTTTGCCGCGTTCTAGCGCCATCTGCGCGACGTGCACTCGCCGCGATTGGCCCTGTATTCAATTAATACGCGTCGATGTAATCAGGGGCCCGTTGATACTGCAAATAGACTCGGACGTTCATAACTCACGCAACAGTTTTTGCGGCCGGAGACCTGCCTACAGCTCTCTACCGTCTGCCTGGATGGGCCGGCCATTACATACAGCACCTGCCACTCTGACTGCGACCCGGCCACAATGCTCTTACGCTACCGGCCTCTTGTCTTCTTCATTCCAGTCAGGTCTCAACGATTCCAAGGGGCACGACCGTAAGAAAGTTATGAATATCGAGCATCGGCTAATTGCCAGTGACACCGATACACTTTTATAAGCTCCGATGAGAACTGGGCGTCAAAATCGCGAAATTCATTTGTATACATAGGTAGCAGAACTAAGGAATTAGAACAATTAATTCTCAAGGAAGGAACTTAAGTTTGTCGGGTCCGAGGGACGCCATTTTCCTCCAGATCGTTACCCATTACTCATCGAATTGTTTTCATATTTGCCCAAGACAACGGTACGCCCGCGATTAATATTTATTTGCCCGCGACCGTGTTCGGCCCGTTTCCTTTCTCGTTTTTTACTTCATTCGGTCGATTTCACGCGCAAAAGTTGTTATGCGTCGAGCGGCATAAGTCACCGCGCGCGGCTTTATGCGAGAACTAAATCGAAACGTTTGCGTACCCATTTATTTCGTAGCTATTGACCGCCGACGCGGGTGGGAAAGGACGACGGGCATAACTCATCCACCTGAAACCCCTTGACCTTTTAAAATAATCGCTCGATCGTCGCTGCGCGGCCTCGCCGCGGAACGAAAATTTCTTAATTTTACCGCCTCTTTCCCGTCGTACGCGTCCGATGATGTACGATTCGATCTCACATTTTTTAAACGGTCGTACATAAACGGTTCTCGGGGCCGCGGCTCTCGCCCTCCGCGCCTAACCGCGCACAACCGTTATTACCTGCCGGCCATGTTAATCGCGTTGTTCGGACGTTAATAGAGAGACACGCATTCGACGATCGGCTGTCGTTTCGTTCGTCCGCCATGAATATTCGCGACGAGCGCGTTTTCATTGGCCCCGGGGACACCGCGAGAAAAAGGAACGGAGCGTCGGGACGCATGAGAAATCGCCCCGGCCGATCGACGAAATTTAATTAATTTTCTCGGAGCGCCACCGAATTCCAGATGCATGAATCACGCTCATCGACACTGCACTCATGCTCAATGAATACTTTATACACGGCGTATGGCGCCGTCGGCGGGGGTGGGGGGTGGTGACGGAGGAGGGGTCGGAGGGAGGGGAGTTCTAATCTTGGCGTCCTTTTTGTGCCACTAAAAACGTACGACGATCATTCGTCCGTGGCGAAATTACGCATTCGTCACGTGCGCGCGCGAGTCTACGCGTTTGTTTTATCGGTATGCGTAGACTGCGTGCATCGGTGGCCGAGCAAGACGGAGAAAGAGCACCGACAACATTATCCCGCGATTAAGAGTCTCGGTTAAGAACCGTATAACTCAGCGACATTACGCGGTAACCGTTCGACGAATATCAACGCAATACATCGTGTACGGGCGTGTTTCTCTCTCATAACCGCGCGTGTATTCGTGCGGGCGGCCGCGCGCGTTGCACGAGATCGCGACGCGTGGAAAAGTTATGACGTATTACCTTCGCGACGTATTTATTAAACGGCGGGAAACGATATTAGGCCGGCGTGAACGGACATTATGAGGTTAGGTACGGACAAGCGTTTGTTGTGCACCATTAGCTCGAGAAATTTACGGCTACTGTAACCGGTGTCGCTCTCGGCGCGGCCACGATTTTTCTCCCTCTCTCGCTCGCTCCTCCACGCCCCACCTTTTCCGTATTCCCCTCCACGATCGTCTCTCTCTCTCCCACAACCTTCCCCCCCTCTCTCTCTTTCTCTCGCCGATACTTTTCCACGCCGATTCGTTCCACATTGTAGTCCCGTTTTCCTGCTCGTAACGCGGCGATAAGCGCGAATCGTTCGGCCAGACCTTGAAGATTTTGTAACAAGAAGGCGCATGCAGACGAGATCGTGGCGTCGGTAATTCCACGTAACACCGTAATAATAGCTGTGTGCCATCAGGGGACGTGCGTGCCTTTTCGGAGCTTGCTCTCGCGCCTTTGTTCCGCGATCGGGGAATCCAGATTTCGACGAATCTCGAATTTCGGAAGGGAATCGCGATGGTGCAGCAAATTGCATAGTCGAGCAAGTTTTACTCGTCGTTTATTTTTAATATATTGTGGTGGTAGATTGGAATGAAACGAGGGGAGGGAGGGTGGATGCCGTAGAATTGGAATGATCGGTACACATTACTACATCGTAATAATAGCTCCGCGTCTACGAACGCGCGTGCTTTTTCCGAGCATGTGCTCCAAACATTTGTTCAGCGATCTCTTAAACTCTATTTCGACGAGCACGAGGTTCGACGATCGTTGGAAAGTGTAACGCGCTCGCGATGCAAATCGCGGAAAGAATCGATCAAACGAGTGGGCTCGATTTCCTTTTGCCCAGAGAGAGAGAGAGAGGAGGGGAGCTATATATGGGTTAATTGGACCGTAGCCCAAGGCTCGGATCGTCCGAGAGGCCCTCAAAGTCATTTTTGGAGGCCCTTACACGACTTTAATTTCCAATAAAAAATACTCCATATCCTCGTTAGGTAGTAACTTATTAAAACGCTTTTCGTAGAACGAATCACAATGTACTTCTGTGGAATGTTTATCTACGAAATCGTAGACGCTAGTTGCTCGAGGTTGAAGTCTATATTTTCTCCAGGATCGTAGCTAGGAGGCTCGGAGACGGGAGGATTTTTAGAATTTTCTTTATTAATATTTCCATTCGATACTAGCCTAAATAAACGAGTTTACATTAGTTATTTATTTGTACAAGCACATATTTAACATCGTTTAGGCGCGAAACGAGTAACAAACATACTTTTTGAAGATGTCATAACTCTTAGGGGGGAGGCGATTGCTCCTCCCTTGGATCCGCCTCTGCAATTTCTGACAAATAGTGTTTGATCAAGAACTGATACGACTACGGCAAACATTCGAGTATATATTACAGGTAGAAAACAGGTAGAATAGAATAGTGAACACGAATTTTATAGAATATCGAGATAATAAGAAATGTTTGTATATTGTATTTACAATCTACCTGTTGTCCCAAGGTAATAATACAAACGAATCGTCCGATTTTCTGACCCCTCGATTATGCGAACCAACCCTCGCCCCTATTTAGTCGGATCATCGAGGGTTGTACTCTTTTACTTGTCCATTCTGCACTTGGTACATAAACGAAAATTGTTATTGTGACAGTATTTTATTCAAGCAAAATTAACTCTATCATCCTACTGCATTTGCAATCAGTTTACGTTCTTCCCTTCTTCACTCAGCTTGGTATAATACTAATTAATTTTTCATATATGATTCTTCATCGTGATAACAAAAAGAGGTAAACGTGACAATACACCTTTAAATTGTATTTCTCCTTCGGAATGTTTGTACATCTGCTTTCCAAAATATCTTGGTAATTATGTTGCTATTCTAAATTCATTCCGAGTCGGTTTTCTCTTTCACGTTCTACTTGCGATCAGCGACGAACGTTTGCTTGACGGCAGGTACTACGGTATCGGCGCTTTGTCCGTCCAATGACGAAGAAGTCGCCTTGACCGGAAATCGTTGGTCAGAAACGTAATCGACAGTGTTTCTCGTTTTACGAGGCGAAGGTTCATTAGAACCGGCGAGATCTCGAGCGCGGCTGCGATTATTTTTCCACTCGGAGCAGGTTTTCTCTAGGAATGCACACACGCAGTCGGTTGTTTGATTTATGGCCGCGGTTAAAAGTAGTCTTGCATCTAACCGCGTATTATATATTGCGCGCAGCGAGCTTTACGCTGGAGAGCAGTCGCCGCGCGCACCGACATTATGACGTATTTACTTGTAACGTAAATCGAAACGCCGATGAAGAAATTCCGTTTCCGGAGACGAGCGAACACGGTCGATGCTTCTTCAGCGGTATTGTTAATTTCTTCGTTGATGGGACAGACTCGGAACGATTCCCGGCAATCCATTACGGGACGCCGGAACGTCCCATAATTCACGTGATCTATCGTTCGAACCGCGTGGAAAGGTTTTGAAAAATTCCAAAGTTCCGCGATGAAGAGATACTCGAATGTAACGTCTCAGGTGTTTAAAGATTCATACAATTATTTTCTTTGAAATAATTTATACGGTTACGTTAGTTCAATTTTTCTTGTATACAACTGAATACAAACGATTGTAAAGTGTAATATAAAACGAATAATATATATATTTAGGGGGAGGTGATTGCCCTCGTCGTTTCTCGTTTATATCCGCCCCTAAACGAGTGATAGTTTAGACATAGGCTTGAGTTTTACTGTTGTAACGAAGCCCTCGTTTCCAGGAAAGTATTTATTAAGTTTACGTTTCGAGGTATGAATAAAATATTACAAGTTTGAAAATAAACATGTCTGCACCTTAGTTAATTATCCGACGTTCGTATTAACGAAACAAGTATACTTAATATGACGGCATCACTTGCCTATTCTGCAATTTCGTGACTAGATGGGAACTAATGTTCATAACCTTACGTATTAACATCGGTTCGAGTATCAGAATTGTTCCGGGAACATAACCACAATAATACGGGCGCTCACGGAATTGCATTCATGAATTTTATTTGTGCGCCTGGGTTCGTAGACTTTGATATGTAGCATAAGAATAAGTATGTTTAATTAATTTATGGAAGTTCAGCTATCACTTTACTTATACTTGATTTTTTAATAAATATTTTTCTCGAAATGAGAGTTTCCTTAAAAATCAACAATGAATATTGAAGAAAAATCGACAGAAGATACGGAAATTTTTCGGCGAAATTAAAAAATTTCAAAGCATTCTAAAAAAATTATTTTTGGTTCCGTGGGTCAATTACAGTAATTTTTGGTAATTAGACATACCCTCGAAATCCTACTCACTTTCGAGAAAAAAATTCGAGAAGGTGTGAAATTTTTCGACAAAATTAAAAAATTTCAAATCGTTCTAAAAAAATTATTTTTAGCTAGAGGGGTCAATAACAATCATTTTTGGTAAATAGACATACCCTCGAAATCCTACTCACTTTCGAGAAAAAAATTCGAGAAGGTGTGAAATTTTTCGACAAAATTAAAAAATTTCAAATCGTTCTAAAAAAATTATTTTTAGCTAGAGGGGTCAATAACAATCATTTTTGGTGAATAGACATACCCTCGAAATCTTACTCACTTTCGAGAAAAAAATTCATGACCGAAAATATAATTTCTGACCAGAAATCGTTCCCTGAAATTTCATGCGAATCTTTAAAACGTCATAACTTCTGAACCGATTGGACGATTTTAATGTTTAAAAAAGCAAACTACGCGTACTTTGGTGGAGAATATGTACAAATCGTAAAAATATTCGAAAAGTTGGTCCTTGATCTCGTAGAGTGAGAAAACCCCCATAAATGTAGTCCAATTTTCAAACGACCATTACTCCTACAATAGTGCATATATTTCATTGAAATTTTGAGGGGAAGTAGAGTTCATAGATACCTACAAAAGAGTATGTGACAACTTTTCTGTACAACGTCGAACAAAATTACTAAAAATGAAAAACGAATTTTTAAGAAAAATCGACAGGGGCCTGTAGGTGCCTAAATTTTTCGACGAAAAAAAAAAATTTCAAATCGTTCTAAAAAAATTATATTTAGTTGCAGGGGTCCATTGCAATAATTTTTGGTGAATAGACATACCCCCAAAATCCTACCCACTTTTGAGAAAAAAATTCATTACCGAAAATATAATGTGTGGCCAGAAATGTTTCAGTAATTTTATTTTTTGTCTCACTTCCGCTTGTGTTCATTTCTGTAACCTGTTGTACTTTGAGATTAACTTTTACATTTTCGACATATTTTTGGACGAGGAAATACATACCTGCTTCTCGGTTATGCTATGAATTACAGCCTGTAGCGGTCGTCTACCTGAAAGCGTGCTCCTTTTTCGGAGTGTTATTGGATTTTATTGAATCGCTGAAAGTTCCAAGTTATCGTTTATAAGCAATTTTTAAATAATACGTTCTTGTCGAAGTTACCCTTTCACGATGTTACATGCCTGACTTTGGCGTCGGCAAGTTGAAAAATATTGCTCGGGGTTGCCTTGTAACGTAATATTATTATGGAAAACACGCTCGAAATGTATATTATTACTCTTATTACACGCAAGATAATAACAGGCTAGACTATATAAAATAACTCTTACCTTGAGAATTAAACTTTATACGACGTACCTCGAAAAATATGGTGTCCGTACGAGTTAGGGAGGTCAGCGTCAAGGGGTTAATCTGGTATTAATGCGAGTACAGTCACATGCAGCCTGATGGCGAAAAAGGGTCGACGAATTTAAGGGCTCATAAAAGTGGACAGGAAACGTCCAGTTAATGTAAACCACGTCGAAATAATTTATAGCTTTTCGTTGCAAATTTTGTTACGAAAATATACGACCTTCGGTTCAATTATTTGACCCAATTTTAAATTACAGTACTCTTACATGCTCTTATCCAACACCTGCTATATCTTATATTCGTTCGTTTTACACAGTAACGATTTAACGTTGTATACATTCGTTTTATTTGTTAACGTTTATCAGGGAGGGTAAATTTCCTAAGTATTTACGATTTAGAATAAAAACTTTCACGCGATAAATTAAGATCCCATCGGTTAGTCAGTGCGTTATTAACGCGACCTGGTTCAACATTTATTGCGTTGGGGACTGGGCGGGGGGAAAAAACGTGGCTCAAAAAGGGCCAGGAGAATAGACGCGAAAGTCTCGGACAGTGCCGTAATTTGCCTCGACCGGCAATAAAACTGGCAAACGGTCGCGCAGTCACGTTCGTCCTCCGATACGGACACTTTGCACAGAAGAGCGGCTCCGGGTACGAGGACTAAGCCCTCGTCGAGGCTTCCTGATACGCTCCAGCGTAGCACGAACCAATAAACAGGGCTTCTATAGCGCGGAGAGGAGCAGGGACCGTTAGCCTCTTTTTTTACGTGGAACAGTCATAAAACGTCCGGTCGAGCCGCGCGCGACAATGAACATAACTGTTACCTTTTACCTTCTTTAGACCCGCCACGAAACCCGGGGACCTGCTCTTCCGGGTTCTGGCGTCGACCGGCGTCGGGCCAGTCGGGCTCAATCCGTCGTCGATATCTCGTCTCGCCGGGCGCTTCCTCGAACGATCGCGACGCCGTAAATTCTACTTTGTCTCGGGCTAGATCTACCGCTCGTCGATTTTTATTACCGCGCGACAAATTCGGTGCATACGTTTCGACCCGATCCAGTTTGCCCGGGGAGGAGTGAACCAAAGTGGAAATATTCCGTGGAAGATGGCCACGTCAAGAGGAAGGAACGCGAGAATTCTCGAAATTCTGATATCGCGTTCCGAGTTTCTCCCGTTCTCGCAATAACGTGCGGCGTGTTCGAAGCGACTCGATCCCGTAGTCTCCCTCGCGCCTTGGCAAAAGGAAGATATCAAACGCGATCGTAATCAGAGGAGCGCGAGCGGGAGGAACGGCCGGAGGTGAATCGTACAAATTCGATACACTTTGAACGCTATTCTTGGACAGCATCAACGCAAACGCGTTCACGCCCCGCCCACGGGGATTTACGGAGGAAACTTGACGGCGTGCGAGAGTTTGCAGTTGGAAGCGTGCGGCGTTCGTCACATGCGCGACCCTGAGGAACGGGTTTCGCGAACGCCGTGGATCCGAATCACAGCGACGAAAAACGTCACCGGATCCTCGTTACGCGCGCTTATCGAGTCCATACTTATCGTTAGCCGTGTATGAGCTAAGCTAAAGGGATTTCTCGTGCGTCCTGCGAGTAACAATTTCCTCGAGTACGAACGGCCCTCCGGTTAGAAGAGGGAAACCAGTCCGGCTGGACGAGGAGAACGAAAATCCCTCTTGACGGATCGTGACATTCCCTCAACGAGAATCGCCACTTATTGATTAACCTTGCATCAGGTTTTGCTCGTTCAATTTCAGTAATAGCGTTTCGGTCGGTTTTCTCGTTGCGCGATTACACACACGGCCAAGCGAAAATTTCAGTCGCCTCGAGAACGTTTCCCGTCGGACGGCCATCGTCGATCCAACCACTGTCTTTAAGGGCTCGCCTGGCCACTTAGAAATAGTTGGTTCTTTCCGCTTTTTGCGTTTCCTCGTGCTATCGAGACACGAAGTACGCGTTCGTGAAATATTACATTGACGGCTGCATAAATTGACAAAGTTACGGAATATTCAGTACATCGACTCGCGGCGCTCGCGAGCATTTACTGAAATTATAGTTGCCGGTCTCCTCGCAACCACGTTTCTCGAGTCTGTTTCGTCTGCGATTCTTTGCACCTTCGAAACGTTTCATCTATATTCGGTCTACCATCTGGAATGTTGAAAAGACTCGAACGCATCGACTACCCCGAGTAGAGTATAAAATTAGCGAGGACCAGGTTATTAATATACTTTGTACAAATATACGTCTTAGTTGTGACTTTGTTTTATGACTTTATGTAATGTTGAACGATACTGTACAGAAACTCCGGCGTCGTTTATTGGTCCGTGCGGCTATTGGAGCTGCTCTGCTGTCGGGAGGTCGTTGCTACGATCGATTCCATCTGCAGATCCATCGGGACGGTTCCCGCGCGAGCTACTGAAATTCGTAACGAGTTTAATGGCGCGTTGGTCGGCTAGGACGCGTATCTCGGTGCACGCGCCCGTAGGATCGCCTTTGGCCGCTTTCGAGGCGGACGTCGGCGTTCCTGGACGAATATACGGCGGAGCAGCGGACATCGAGATTGGTATTCAGTCTGTCGATCGCTCATTACTTACTCTCCGTAACTAAAATTACACCTTTCGTCGGCGCGTCGTCTCCCACGTTCCCTCGGACGTTCGACTTGGCGTCTCTGCACGCGCGCACGCGGCGTTCGTGCCACGGAACACGCGCGCGTGCGTCTTCCTCCGCGAGTCGACGTCGTCGTCGTCGTCGTTGTCGATATCGTTACTGTGATAACAAGCACGTGGATCGACTGGTTAGTGTCCGGCGGCCGTTCCTCCTCCGGGTGAATGTAGTCCTCTGTCCGCGCCATTCGGCGTGGCTTGGCTCTCGGGCCAACAGCCTAGCAATTTATTCGTGAAACTCTGAAATTTGCGTGAAACGAAAGTGCCGGTTTCGATGGGACGCAGCGGCGTCGGCGGGACGCTCACAGAAATTCTTCGCGGTTTTCGTGTATCCCTGTGCCTTTTCGATTCAATATTTCTTCCTTCCTGGTTCTTGCCCCCATCGCTAACGCTTTTCTCTACGTTTTTGCTCCGTTTCCTCGAGAGGATTTCACCGGCGAATCCTTCTCGTTCGTCGTTGAATCGATTACAGAGTGTTATTTCCTCCGATGAAACGTTTATATTAATATAAAATGTGGGTAATGGTTATATAGAGCGATGTAATAAGTTTAGATTTAGGGGAGATAGCGCGGTAATAGCCTGAAGAGTTGCATTTTCGGGAATTTTTTTTCATATAATCAATTAAAGTACGTTAATTTATTGCTTATTACGGTTACTATATGCGCATTAAGGAGGGTGGAAAGTAATTTTTCAGTCCAGTTGATCGATCCGTTTCCGGTGTATTCATTAAAATATCCGCCCTGGCACAATCGTTGCTGCGACGTTGACAGACCTCAGACCGTACGGTTTATCTGATGTTAAGAACACAAAGATATTTAGAAATAAGAAGCTTACATCTGTTATTGCAAGCCAGGGATGTTTTAATTAAAGGCTCATTCATCACTCAGATAAATCAGTAGTAGAATTTATTCAATCTTTCTCTTACGACTTACGTTACTCATCACGTACAAACGTGATTTATACCACCGAACAAAAAGAAAAATTAAATAAATGTCATAGATAAAATATGGCTCGTGCGAAATGTACTGCATTATTAAATAGAAATAAGTTCTTCGTAGACTGATGGAGGATAGCGTTCGTAATTAGTAGAAGAAAAGTTGGTTAAGTCGTTAACATATTCTTCATTCTCTGTCTGAAAAGTAACAAGACGCATAAGTTCAGTGTATTGCTTTTAGATTTTCGTCATTTCACGCGCGAACTATCCCCGCAGGGATCGGTTTTCGGTATCAGTGCTAGTTCCACTCTCGACTATTTACCTTCGACAGTATTTGCCAGTAGATTCTTGGATCGGAGCACGACGGAAACTTTAGCACGGACCTAATACCTTCTAGGCTTCGTGGACCCGTAGCAAGAGCGATCGTATCTTGAAGAGAGACTTGAGGCGGCATGGTTTCCGTAAAAAATTTCCCGTGTAATGGGGGAGAACGGGGCGAAGCGCGGGAAAGTGAAAGAGAGACAGGGAGACCGCAAGGAAGGCGGCGAAATGTAAACCAGTTATATCGTGCACCCTTTGGTTAAACTGAAACCAAGTGGTTTTATAGCACCGATCCGTCTTGCCGTGCTATAACGAGTTCGTGACTCGACATAATACGATAACCCCCTAAATGTGTTGAACTTGTACAGAATCGCGCGGGTGCTCGCCGCGAGAGAGGCGGGAAAGAACGGGGTAATAAAGAGTGCGTGGCGGAAGACAGGACAAACTGCCGACAGTGGCTCTTCTTCATCGTAGAAGGAGAAATAGCGAGCGTAAATCGCGCGAACCTAAGAATCCGGACTCCGATCTTCGCAAAAACTAGGATTACTACCCCTTCCCTCGAACATTTCGCGGACCTTGAAAATCGCGGCAAGTAATTTGCAGCACTGCAAGACGCGACACCGAATCATGTTCAGTCGTCACGCTTCCGTTGGTTTCGACAGACGGTGCTATAATCTAGCTTCTCTGATAGCCCAAGCGTTTCTTAAATTTACAACTTCATTCTCGAGAAGATTTCTTGGCCTGAGAGCATCGCGCGAGTCGAACTCATCGAACGATGCGAATGAATCAAGCGGGAAAGTTACTGGAAGTTTCAGATAAAGATAAAATCTTGGCTCGAAAGCGAAGACGAACAATTTCTCCCACAAGAAGAATACCTTGATTCGTCAAATGAATTCTTCGGTTGAAATAAGACGAGAAGACTGCGAGGACGTAGCAGGACTTCCTGATCGATTTTCGAGGGTCCACCGGAGTCTTGAAATTCCGGACGAAATCGAGCGTGTTCGGGCCGTTCGAATCGATCGAGGATCCTCTTCCTGAAAAGCGCGCGCAGCGACTGTACGCGGCGATCCGGCGCTATCCGCCTCGATCTGAACGTAAGGAGCGATAAATTAATAGCCGATGATGACTATCTTAACGTATTATATTCGCACGAGACTATGGAAATTACTACAAGAAAAGGGAGGACGGGGAGTTAAAGTTAATGAAGAGTGTAGAGCGGAAGAGAGCGTGAATTAATAACGGTTGTTTTTCTTCGGCCGAATAAAAACGCAGGTTCGCTCGTATTTTCGCGTTTCGAGCAATAATTCCCTACCAAATCGCGTTTGGGACTTTGGTGATCGATCGTCGCGAATGAACGCAGATTACGCGAGCGATAAAAAGTTGAGCCCATTCCGTGCCCGGAACGCATTATAATTAAAACAAAGAAGAATTAAGTTACCGCGTTATCGCCGCGTTCGATCATCGGCATTAATAAACCGCTGTTATTATGATAATGCACGGCGTTGGATAGTATCTGTAGGTGTAGAATGTTTTGTAAAAAGTTTCTATACCCTTCTTATTGATTTTTATCTCCAGCTTTAATAACTCCTCTCCTATGGCTCGAGGCATTACTTTCCCGTGACATCTTGCGCGACGAGTAATGCAAAATAAATCATAAATTCTTGGTCGTGTTTCGAGTCTCTTTGCGAAGGAATTACAACCGTGTTTCTCTACACATTATAAGTTTGCTACACTCATTCTTCCGCACTTGTTACAAACGTTCCTCCTATTAGTCAGACCACGCTCTTTAGCTTCCATAATAATCATAATACGTTTAATCTGCAATCCAAAGAACTCTTCTTTTTGGATTAATTTGTCGAATAATCGCCTTCACCTAAATTTGTCTGGCACTCTGTGGTCAGAAGCGGATTTCGAACCACCATTGTGTCCTAGTTTCAACTTACACAAAAGACAAATATAATCGTTTTGACTCGAACATGGTTTACAGTGTTAACAGAGCAGAAGTTAAACGCTGCACTATAGTTGGGACAAAACTACTCGCTCAAGGCCAGTGATTGGTTATCCCCACCACGTTGTTCACGGTATACCCATCGTATCGCGTGCACGTTCACGCCCCCCGTCTTTCAAACGTACACCTAAACATACTTGGATAATACAAATTTCAAACAAAATATTTGTCGCGGTTTTCAAGAGCGAATCTACATATCCATTGATCCTGATGTTTTACTCTTGAACTACTCGACAAGTATTTTTTGTGAGGATGACAATCATCTCCGAACAGATGCATTGAGAACCACAATATCAACAAGCTTTTGTATCAAGTAAAAACGAAGAGCACTGCTCCGCGAGATTATTGAATAACGATGACTCGGCCTGGGGCCACGTCTGCCCGGGTTCTCGAGATTCTTCTCGATCGTGCCTTGGGAGAACTAAACTCGTTACTGTAAAAGAACGTCTTAGCCATACTCCCGATGACAATAATGACGATCATTACGATAACTGCGCGAACAATAATAACACGTTCGATCGCGGGAAGACGCTTTCTGCATAAGACATCTTCGGGGGGCTTTTACGCGCCCGGCCAGACAACGAGGTTTCAATTTCATCGATATCCGCGACTAATCGCGCGAAAACGCCGCTCCCCGCAATTTTTGTGTCGCGAAGTCTTTTCTGGGAATTCCTGATGCAACGATTCGCCATGCGGAAACTACGAGCGAGCAATTGTGGGAATTTTAAAGTCGTTCTTTTGTATTTCGTTAACATTTTACTCCCACCGACGTAGAAATCGTCCCAATTCGGGACAAGTTGTTTCTTAAGCGCCAACGGTGGATCGATTCGGGATTATTGAAGCGTGACAGTCGGAATCTGTTCGGGTGTAAATTTTCATTTAAGTTGCTCGACCTGTTCAAGTAATTCGCATTACGTATGGGACGAGACGATAAAGGAAAGTGAAATTGGTAGGAAGATCGTCTTCGGAGAGTCGGTTGGAGGAAGGCGCGTGCGCGTTTACAGCCGATACATCGGAGAAACACGGGCATAAACATTGTTGGAAGATACGCGCACGGGGGACAAAGATGCGCGGAAAGGGAAAGGGGGCCACGGCGGAGGGGCATTAAGATGGACGGTGCCAATCGTATGCTAATAAAGCCACCTTCTATTTGGTCTTTTATCGGCTCTGGGGGAGAAGTGGCCGGTGGATGTTTTGTCGCGCGACGACTTTCGACTCTGTCGATCGGCGTAAGGAATTGCTGCGTTTGACGAAGCGACGTGCTGGAATAAAATTTGAGTCGAAGATTTTGGAGACCCTAACGCTACGGATAGATCGGAGTAACGGACATTCGCGTACGAGTGCGTTTCCAGTTTCGATCGGAGAGGAAACGATTCCAATTCAATAGAATCGTCAAAAGGAGCAACATGAACGAAGGTAGCGATAGAACCATTGTTCTGCCTACATCGTGTCCGCGAGCGTCGAGCAAATAATTTTTCTAAATCCCCCGTTGCTGGCGCAGCGAGTGTTTGGTGCATTAACAATTCGAAGACGACGGCGATCTTGCGAAACGCGTGGACGTGCATCTAATGTACTCACGGAGTAGGCGCGCGAGTACACGGGAATACAGCGGACGCAGCAACCAGCAACGTATCGCGTTACATCGGGTCACGATCCCTATTATATACCTCCTTTCTTCTTTTGACGGAACAAATTATTGGAGTTATATCATTGCTAGTCGTTGGCAAGGTCGGAAGAGGAGGAACGAGGGACCCGGTTCGCCTCGATACGAGAGACGCATCCGTTCCGTCGACGGTCCCTGATAAATTAATCACATTTTTCCGCCATCATTGCTCCGTTCGGGTGCACTAATCATCGCGGACGCGAGACAGTCGCGCTCTATCTTCGTGCTCGAGTGCAAAGTTCAGCCATGGGAAACAGTTTTTCGACCCACTGTGCTCCCGGACTGCCTTCGGCGCGTTTTCTATGGCTTCCCTCTATAGAAACGAGTTTCAGTGCTTTATGGGTCAAGAGCCGTGCGAGCGTGTCCGTTGAAAGTGTTCCTTAACATAGGAAAACACAAATAACATTGAACTAGAGAAGTATAGACGTCCACGTAACTCTAAAGCTCCTTCCTTCGAAGCTAGGAAAAAGTTTCCACTCTATTTTCTACATACATACGTTTTTCTGTCGTTTATTAAATTCGAATCAATAACAAGCGGCTCGAATGCCATTTTCGGCCCCGGAAAGTTATTGGCGCGGCAGAACCATCCCGTGGCGCGGAGTCCGTCCATCACTGGTTTGCCCCCACTCTTTAGGCCGTGCGACCCTTTCTCCGGTGGGCCATAGGGCTACAGGCCCACGGGACCCTGTTCCTCTGACCGCAGCCATCGATCGCGACGCCGTTCGGGATCGTTGCCCGTTTTTTCCCTGGTTCGTCATTAAATTCGAATCCATGGCGAGCGTACGGATCGGTCCCGTAGCTTTTCCGCGATCAGTCGAGTTTCTCTTCGCCGTGTCGACGGTCGGGGACCACGGTATCCGGGAATCGACGCGAAATTTACGAGCGGATCGATTGAAAAAGTTCTCGGTGTCGAGCGAAGCGCGTTCCGTAAAAGGAGAAGCGTATATCGTACTTAACGTTAAAGGGAAATAACAGGCCATTAAGGGGAGCCGCGCATTAATGCGGCGAAATTTCGCGACGGTCGATCGTCGCCGAGTTTTCGCATCACTTTTCCCTTGCGAACGCGACGAAGGCCGTGAGCCTAGTAGGCATGAGCGATATTCAGACCGGTTGGCCGGAGGTTCCTCACTTGTGGCACACCACTTAAAGTCGAACACGCATCTCATTATCCATGCCCATGGATTTAATCGTATGTCTGGCTCTGCGTGCAGGTGTGGTTAAACCTACCCCTCAATCTGACGGAATACGCTCGATTTTTGCATAATTCTACCTCCGCGCGAAGTACGCCGACCGTAGTACAAGTACGGATTGCGTTTAAATTTTTATGTAAGTTACGTAAAATAAAAAAAAAAAAAAAAAAAAAAAATTGAGAGAACGAGGGAAGAAGAGGGAAATGAAATTTTACGGTGGAAACTCTTATCGTCCGGTGGACCGATTAAGCATTTAAATAATTGAAAGTAAAGGGTTCTCACATTTTAACCCTTTCGTTTTGCCCGGGCAGCGTTGCCGCACGGACGCAACATATATCAACGGAACGAACACTGTGTGTTGTTCCACGCTACATAATTCATCGTATCTGGGTTGCTGTAAAATACCAAAACATTTATGGCTTTTTCGCCTATGATCGTATAATAGTCTTAAAATAAACAAAACCGGGATTACAAAGTTAAAAGATGCACAAGCAAAACTCGATTTGTTAGTGAAAAGCCACTGTAGTGGCGTATCGTCTTGGGCGATCGTATAACGAGACGCCATTATAAAGGCGCGTCGCATCGAAAGGATTAATGGGTTTCTTTTGAAATGAAAAAAAAAGACTGTTATTGTCCTCGAAAACATTTAATTCTCGCGCGAACCATTTGTTGTGCAGTGGGTAATTTACGAGTAACTAGCATTTATAGATTGAAATCAGATAGCCTGTATATAATTTAAAAGGAGAAAATAAATTATAGTAATCGATAGTGTGTACGAGGTACGCGTAGTGCCGAAACATGATCCACGAAGATTATACAGATTTTCCTGACCGTTTTCAACTTCATTGCGAAAATCCTTTTACTTGATTTTATTAATTTTAATTGGTAAAGTTGCAAGCAAGTTATGGAATAGACGTGCCCCTGGGAGACCTCGTCTCGATATGCTAAAGGTTAAGAAGATACCTTTGCAGCGTTACGAAATGACTTGGCACAGATTGTCAGTGCACGCGAGTTGATAAGATTTATAAAGGACACGGTCAATCTCTTTTCTTCTTTCCTTTTTCATCGAGATTACCTCGTAACCGTATGGGGAGTGGGAGCATTAACTGCGCGCGAAGGTCGAGGAACTAATTTGCCACGGAATTTGGAAAAATCACTTCCCCCGAGCGGGCAGGACGCATTCCCTTGGTAAGGTTGAGGAAGGGACGAGGGCTGAGGCGGCATTATCAGCACGCGCCGACCCTTGTGTGCCCACTAAATCCACAAAATAATCGCCATAGTACATGTACTTAACCCCTCGGTAGCAGAGGCCGCGTTTCGCTATTCCGTTCGCACGAATCTGAGATTCAGGTATTTCGAAAAATTTGTATCAGCATAGATTACTTTCTGCCCAACCTTTATTAGAGTTCTATCGTATTACTACCTATACTTTCCGGAGTATCCGTTTCGTTGGCAACCTGCATCGATCAATATCATTAGCAAAAGGCCTGCAATCTTGAGTGAGATCCGAACCGCCATTTAATAACAGCACACGGATGCTCTCGACTTCAAACGTCGACTGTGCTTCGAAGATGTAAAAATTTGAAGTTTCACAGAGAACTATTTATAACTCTAACGGCGGATTAACACCATCAAACTTGTGGTCCTTTCGAAGATCTTGATAACGAACAATGGAAAGGAAAATCCAGAGTATGCACGTATATAGGCCGTCACCGATTAACTCGACGGTCTAATGATCCACGAGCAGTCCATCGAGCTGCGATCGTACGTTTTCCCGCATCCCATAACGTCCAACGAAGGAAACAACAGGAGCGCCCGCTGGAAGAGCGTAGAAGAGGTCGTTTTTTTAATGAAATTCATAAAACATTCATAAGGCTGAACAACAGGATTTCATTACGGTAATGCTATTCAATTTCCACGGTACTTTGAAAAATAAAATAGCTGCGACGGCGGTGGGGAGGAGGGCGTGCGTGATAAGATTAACGAGACCCGGAAGCGCAAACTGCCGATAATTAGTTCGAAAATTGTAAAGCGGGTTGGCGTTGGCGGATTATACCCTAGAAAAAAAAAAAATGGGGGGAAGAGGAAAGACGAAGTTTCAATACTCCGCGGTGTGTAAGTTTCAAGCTTAGCATTAACAGCTCGTTATCTTCGCGTCTGGTTGGTCGATGCTCGCGTATCTAAAACGTGCATCAAATCAGCGCCTCGGATATATAACCAGGCCGCTCGGGAACGATCGGGATGCGGCGAGTTAAAACGAAACGAAAACGCGCGCGAAAGAGGAGCGAACGAAGGAGGAGAGTGAAACGCGATACGTTACACCTTCGGTCACAATATTGAGTGCAACTTGGGTCGCTGAGATTTAGGTGACCTTGCTCTCGATGGCAGGGGAAAGGGGTGGATAAATGGCTGGTAGCTACACTACGCTTCTATGGACTACCGGGGGTCCCCTGAAATTCGTTAAAACCGATGCCGACTTTATTAACCTGCCACTCTTTTTTATTATACGAACGTTACGGGACCAAGGGAACACTCGAAACTAAAACTTTGAGTACTATTTGCATTAGAATAGAAATAGATGCGTTCTTTTTTAAAATTGAACGATTTAGGAAAGGACATTATATAAGAGAACGTCCCTTTTTAGAAGTCGACGCGCTCTGATTGCCCGAACGTGACGTTCTTTCTTTGTTAATTGTCAGAAAAGGAAAAGTTAGCTACACAAATTAAAGTTATATAAGTTATTTTATCTTTTGTTGTAACTTCGGAGAGCGGAACGTTTTCGTTCGGAAACTCAGGGCGTAGAATATTGTAAATCGAAACGAACATGGCACGTTCTTGCTCCAATCCTCGTCAAGAATTGTAAACTTCGAGGAGTTAAGAATCTCCCGGGTGAACAATGGCTAACACGACGCTGTTACGTTTCTCTGCGGCGGGCGCATTAAATTGCTACACGATTTGCGGTTTTTCGAATTGCATCGGCTCCTTGGGTGTCGTGCGATTCTTCAAAATCTCGTTCCACCCTTTCGAATTAGTCGATTTCTCTTGTTACGGGGCGCAGAAATTACCTAGAGGCGTTGTTTCGCGGTTTACCCTTTACATCGACCGATCGTGATCGATGGCAATAGCGATTGAGATCCACTGAGCCGGACAGTCCGCGGCCTTACACACGAGAGATCACGTTCTTCGATTCCGAGTTACCGATCGGGCCCGATCGACCGACTGATTACGGATAATTTAATTCAGTCAGTGATCGTTTAATGATTATAGTGCCAGACGGTCGACCAGTCGCATTATCCGGTTCGACCGTGTCTTTCGCCGTCTGGAAAATCGACGCGCGATCGTTCGTGCCGGGCATTTTGTCACTTTTCTTTGTCACTTTGGGCCCGACGCGAACTTGGGCTGGATTCCCTACCGGTCGGACGGGCGCCCTTACCTTGAGCAATTTACGAGAAGGGAACGGGAAGAAGATTGTCGATGATCAAATATTTATGAAGACGAGACGCGTGAGCAATTTTTCTTTTCCTTAACTCGCCCATGTCCTGTTGATTCTAACTTCTATTCGACGCGATTGCGGGGCCCATTTTATTTTAACTCAAGACTATAATCGCACAGTTTAGCTTATATAGTGTTAAGAACGCGTAAAGAACAGGCTTCGACGATTTCGAAAATGGCGACGCTGTAATTTGCCAGCTGGTCCCCAGCGGTTAACGCAATAATTTCGCTGCTTACGCAAGTCGAATGCGAGTGATTTTCTTTGGAATTAACATAACGTGTAAATAGGACGCAATTACATAATTTCTTGTCCACGGAGGCGCAAATACAAAGACCCTCGGAGAGTCCTCTCGCGTGGACTGTTGGGCGCATCGATAAGCGAGAGCATCGGAGGTCGGTTGGGTTTGTTAGTCGGTCGACGTATAGGGCAACACACGGTTCTATGGTAAAAGGGACTATAGGCAGCGCGCGGGCATATCAACTCCTCTTGGTCGGGGGCCGTCTCATTACCCGTGCTCCGATGGTACCACGCTGCGAGCTCGCAAACCCCCTATAGTCGGCCCCTGCATTATATTCCTGTATTCCAAGTATAGGCTCGCACGGTTTCGATAACCTGAAACGACGGTGTGTGACCGAGAGCAGCCGGAAGAAGCTCCGTGCAAAACGTTTCGAGGATCGGTGCCTCGTATCGAGCCTTTTGGCCGACAATTTATCGTCCCTGCTTCTGACGCTGCTCTTTGTACTCTTAATTGTATTGGTTTTAAGCCATCCACTGCCAGGTTAGCCATGTACGGTCCGTTCGATTGATTTCGGAATGGGCTATAATGGTCGAACCGAGCCGGTAGAATCTAGACGGTACCATTTGAAACACTTCGTAGCCTTCGTAGCCTTCGTTTTTACTATTAGACCAGCCATACACGACTGGATTGATTTTGCTCTTCATCGATTAACAGATTAGATTGATTTCGTAAGAGGCCTCTTAAGATACGATCGAAATGTAGCAGTCTGCAACAATTTTCGGTGTAATAATTCGTGCAATTAACGTCGACAGGACTGCTCGAACAGGTAATTATAAAGCGCGAACAACTCGGCGTGCATGATTTTGCAATACGTCGACGTTCCGTGCGAACCTTCGAGTATCCATTGTCTCGCGCAACGTTGAGTTACAGCTTTCTGTGCCTCCAATTTTTCACAGGTTCCTAATCAAGCGCCGCGTTCTGCCTATGTAACTCTAGAATCCCGTGACGAACTCGCATTCAGCAAAACGAACGGACGCGGTGGTATGTGCAGCGCGAAGATGGTTTGACGAGGGATTAATTTAATTCCGAGGTCGGGTACAGGCGATACATTCTAAACGCCCGACAACCGAAATAAATGTTAATGGTACCAACTCGAACGATATTTATCAATTCGTTTAAGAAACTCGCGTGACTACGGAGCGAAATATCTAACGTCAGGACTGACACGATCGCGTTGGAATAATTAAAAAAAGTGGAGTCATTTCGGCATTGGGCGAATTGCATCGGTATTTTGAAAGTATTCGGATATTCCGGAATGAAACGCCCGGCGTTTTTAGGCGCCCATAGGCAAAGCAGCTAAGGTAACGCACCCCGCGGTGGCCTTTGGTTTCTCGAACGAGCGAAGGATGATGCATGGCGATACACGCATATATCCCTCTCCTCTTCTCTCCTTCCGTCCTCCCTCGTCCTCCGTCCGTCTCCTCCGCGGCCCGTTTCGTCCGAGTCGCCCTCCTTTCCGCTCTCCTATCTGGCATGGGCGAACTCCACCTTCTGCCAGGCTTATAAGATCGGACCGCGACCGTCCAAAAATAATAACGATAATAATAACAATAAAAGTAAAACGGCGGGGGCAAAATGAAAGAGGGGAAAAAAACCTAGAAGGAAGACTAGAGGGACGATTTCTGTTACGTTGTTGCATTCCTGCAACAGAAAGTTGTCGGACCACCCTGAACCGCACGGCTAGCGCGGCACCCATGGGGCTTCAACGCGGCTGCCATTCGTCTTTCATCGGCCGCTTAGGTGTTTTCGAGTCCTTTCTCTCTATCGTTGCATCTTTCTCCCGTGTACTTTGGCCCCGTCGATCGGAAAATCAGAATACACCGCGCGGTAGCAAAAAAAGAAACTGTTAGGGTTTTTGACTTCCATCGAATCAGCAAAAACTGTTTCTCCGCTTTTGCAGAGATTCGAGTATCGTTAGCAGAACCAAGTGGAGCAGACTTATGTTTACACTGTACGCGAAGCTCGTTTCTGGTGTCTTCCATCGCAAAGATAAGGCGGTTTTGCATTTTTCTAGAACATATTCCTGGCTGCGAGGCTCCGCCGCGCACCCGGGCTATCAGTTTCTTTTTTTTTAAACCGTTGCACCTCTTATTTTGGATCTTAAACTGCCAACGAGAACGGGCCCCCGGGGGGTAAGTTTCGCACATTCAAAGGGGGTTTGGACGTCTTCCAGAAGAGTTGGAATTATTCCAATTTCTGGGTAAGTTAGGGCTCATTCGGTTGACGTAAATATGTCATTCGTCTAGGATATCCTAGCTAGCTTCCGGCGAGATCCAGGCGGTATTAAATTTGGAATTCGATCCCGATCGATCCCGGGCAACCTCGGGCGAGCGAACGTTGCAATTTGATTACTGTTGTTTCGTACATGCAAAGTGTCTATTCGTCAGGCAACCGTTGGATGCGTTCGGTTCAGATCGAAACGACTGGGCGGAACGATAACGGACTATGTGAATAAATAATTGAATACAATGTTCGTTGGTGGATGTTTCGAGGAACGGTTTTTTTTTTGACGGATACAGCGCGAACCTAGCCTAGCGCGCGGGATTCTCCGAGCAACGTGATTTCCACGTACGTTTCGCATCGGAGAATGTAATTTATACGTATCCAGCCAATTTAGTTACCAACAGTCGAGCAACGTAATCATTGACGTAATTATATTTGCAAAATATATCGTGGTTAAACGTGTAATCGCGCGTTTGTCTGGCGTATCGTAAGATGTCAGCGATAAGGATGAAACGAAACATACGTGCACTCAACGTAGAATCCCTTGTTTACAGTTGCCTCGGTCTGCAACCAACCCTAACCCCGATCCTTGTACGTTAATAATTTACTCGTATCGCTTTTCGAACAGTGTAGCGAGCAAATAAATTCAAAAAAATCATTGTTCCGCGTTGCACGAACAGGAATCTCGCATAGCATTAACATCCTAATGTTTGCTCAGCGGCTACCGGCGTGCCTCTGACTTCACGTCGAGGATGGATCACGTGAACGGAATATCTTATTACTCCGAGATCGCGAGATTTCGCTAATTACCGAACATCTCGATCGCGTATCGCGATGTAGATCGAATTTCGCGAGATCTCGGCCGCCAGCAATTAATATCGGCTCTCGACCGACATTTGTCGATTCGCCATTCCGAAAATTGATCGCGTAGCGTGGGCGGGACCAGGTGCGAGAACTCGCGTAATCGCGCAAAAATGCCAGTGCCGCGAAATTGCAAAATCGTAGAGCGATCCGCGAACTAGCGAAACCTTCGCGGAAATACCGGTCGAACAATGGGTTTAAGGCCCGAAGAGGCACTCGTACTAGGCGAATCGTGCGTTACGACGATAGTTTGTCCCCCCGTATTTATCGTTCTAAATCTCGACTCGCTTAATGCGGCCATAAATCCAAGGGCACGGCCCCGGGCGTCCCATCAAAAAAGAAAACGTCTGTCCCCGGTGAAATATTTCCAAGTTGCAGTTTGGCCGACTGTGCGCCACCGTCACCGACGCCGTACGTAGCCATGAGCTGTGTCGGGATCATTCGAGGAGGAATTTGCACATTCCTGGAACAGTCACGATATAACGACGAACTGGCAACGTGTGTACGGACACGTCTTCGTCCGTGGCCCGAGAGATCCGGTCGAAGGCGGACAGAGAAGCGTTGGCAGGCCCTTTGATGTCACGACATATCGGCCGGTCGATCGGCCGACGCACCCTTATAAACAAGGGTTACTCGAAAGAAATCGCAATAATTTATACCCTAAGGGCTCGGGCTACGGATCGCGTGTCTCTCGGTTACTACCTACCAGTCGTACGTGCGCTCTCTCTACGTATGTACACACACGTGTTCATGCTGTCACGTGACTCGAGCATTTTCGTTCCACGCGAAGACAAGGTATGCCCTCTGCGTCGCGTTTGAGGAATCAATCGACTGTGAATATACAAGGTGATCCTAGAGGGAATTCACGAGTATTATACCGTTTTACTCTACGTCGCCAGATAGGCACTACTAGCCCACTAATTAAAGTTACGGAACTCAAAAATACTGGCTAGCAAAGATATAACGATACATGTTCTAATCAAACGAAATACCCCATTCGAGTGCAATTGTTAGCACGAGGAGTTTCGATAAAAATATGCGCAAGGAGTAAATTGAAACTAGTTACTATAATATTACCATTAAGATCGGAGCGTTAAACACACGGGTTACAAAGTAGGCAGAATATTTATGGCCGTGAATATCTTATCGTTTCTGGACGAGCGGTTTGCACGTCGGCAGGCGTGCGAATGCAATCTTATTGCAAAGGGCAACAACCCCTAAGTGGACGTAAATAGAAGTACACGGTGAACCGAAATCTTCGAATTTGGGACGTTGGATCGCGGTGGTTATCGATGGCATGAAATTTCAAGAAAGTCTCGCCGACTGGCGGCTACACGTGTTCCTTGGAAAGGCACACGGAGAAGCTGCAGGCCGAGTTTCGCCCGCGTACTTTGCGCGCAAGGCACGGAACGTACTCGCCAGATGGCACGATACAATGAGTGGCGTATTATTTACTGCATTTAAATGAACTCTCGCCGTGTAATTGCGGTATGATGCATCCGGATGATTTGCGAGCCGTCTATAGGGCCGCCTTCGACGCGTACGCTCTCCTCCACCCCTTCCTCATCCTCCTCGTGTCCGTTCCTCTCCACCTTCTCCACCGTGTGCGGCGAGAAGTGATTCCAGGTACACCCGGGGTACACGTGTCTTCTTTTTCTTGGACGCCTATCGTTCCCGTAATGGCAAGTTATTACCTACGATGTCGTCGAATGGCCGCGATGCGTTCGTTGTTTACCCTCGGGTCAGCGGCGTCGATTCCCGACGAAACGCCGTTAATCGATCCCGGGATTAATGGGACCGATACCCACTCCTGCCGTTTGAATCCCGACACAGGTGTAAACTTTTACGGGCAACTGAAAAATGTCTCTGTTTCGTAAATCACTTTAATTGTCGCGCCTGGAGAATTCTGCCTTCCGAGCGGTAGCCGTGCGGTTTAACTATTTCTACGCGGCACGCGAAAAGGTATGCGAAAGATCGTTGAAATGTCGTTCACCCTCTTTTCGAACTCTTTGAAAAAGCACCTCGGTGTTTAAAAAACGCGTTGAATTTAGTGCAATTTAAATCTGTTACTCGGGAAGCGCGAGAAAGTGTGTAGGATTTCTGAATTAAATATGGGCGTTCACTTATTTGCGTTGCCTACTGGTATACCTATGGGCGTTTAAATCGTGTTTGTCTTTCGCGCGTTGCGTAAGATGGGCGTTATCGAATTAAATTAATTAAACTCGGCTTGAACTTCGGAACAGCCCTGATCGATAGCTTAAGCGAAGGAATGGGAACAAAAATCAACGGTGCAATAAATTGATAGCGATCTCGCTTCTGGATCAACGGCCTTTTGGCCTCACAGTCCTCGAGTGTATCGCGCGCAGCACACATTCTAACGGGGGCGCGAATGTTTTTAAATCTCCCCGGAGCCCGCGCGAGCGATTTATCGTCGCGGCCGGTCCCTTCGGAACGAGCGTGGCTGGTCGCGAGCGCGTACGTTAATTGCGTGACAGAAAGCGCCGGGAGAAGCGGAGAGGAAGCCATTGAAATGATTCGCGAGCTTGATATTCCATGAAATCCGCGGAAGGTCAAGGCTGGCGGGCGGAGGATCGCTGACCCCAGGTTACCTTCAACCTGGCCAACGTCACGAATTCGTCCCTAGCTTTCTCGCGTTCGCTGGAATAATCTTCCGATCCCCTTGCTTCGTCGAGCGTTCACGAAAACAGCGAGGATCAAATGTTTGAACCCCAAGAGCGAAGTTGGAAAATATCCTTTACGGAGGTGAAGACGTATTTTACGTGGGAAACGATTCAACGTTATGGTTGACGAAGACCTCGATGAGCTAAGCGTACGTGTGTAGCGTCGCTCGAAGGAATCAAGGGTTAACGCGGTCGCGATTAGATACACGCGACACTCGCTCTCAAACGGACGATCGATTCAGCAATGTCTCGAGCTAGGTTAACCCATTCTTACAGTGGATTACAAAAAGCACAATTTTTGACAAGCTTGTCTTGTTTAGTCCCGAGAGACGGGGCTAAAATGGAATTGGCAGTGGTCTTGCTCGAACCGGTAGTTAAACGTGAGTTAGGTCAGGAAAGAGGACGAGGACCTTGGGCCGTCGATTGAGAATAGTCTGCTAGAATTTCGATTCAGCCTTGAAGGTCGGTCAGCCGACCAAAAGCGAAGAGACCGGCAGCGGCGAATGGTTCGCTCGATCTGCGGAGGGCCGCGTTACGACGGGATCGAGAGGGCCAGAGCTTAGAGAGAGCGCGGAGGATCGTTCGAAATAAGGATCGATGGAGGGGCGGCCGGCCCCGAAGAAGAAACGTGTGCCGAGGGTGGACGAGAGAGCGTGAATGTGGGTGGATAGAGGAGAGAATTAGTGTTGTGGGTATGGAGTTTGGTATGCGTGAGAGCTCTGGCCGAGTGGATAGCCGGCGTCACGCCACGCGGGCCCACGAAAAGTTATGGTTACTGCCGCCGGTGAACAGGGAAGGGCGGCCAACTAAAAATAATATTACATTTTACGGACAGCCTAATTTCGTCGCAAGGTGGTGGGCCGGGCCGCCGCCACAGCGAGAGCAGCAGTTTGTTATCGGCGGGGCACTTTCACGAGCTTCGAAACACCCGTAACAACGTCCGTTACGCGACCGCGTCAACCTGGTGTAATCAACGACCGGAAGACATTCGATGAATCTTCGCGATTTTCCGTATGAGCTTCGTTATGGGGGACGAGTACTATGACGATCGTCCCGCCGAGGAGCAAAGGCCACTCCCTGTCTCCTGGTCTTTTCCAAGACCTTCAAGACTTACACGGAAGGACATTTATTTCGTCAGGGTACACGGTACTGTTTCGCCTATCGAAATCCCGCGCGTCAATCGTGCAACCTTTACCGCAAACGACTTTTAAAGGGCACGAAGCTGCTCCGAGCAGTTGAAAGTTGGTCGTGTGTCTTTGGGAGTTTGTCATTTCGCTGGGTTGTATTATTTTGGCCGTCCCATAGAATTAGACTCTGTATCTATTTATAGATTTCAATTGTTCGCATCGTTCCTAACCTTTTACGAGTCGTGTGTGTCTGCAAAGCTCACAGGTATGGCAGGTTTAGGAATATTTACTCGTTTAATTTCTTCTAAGTTTGAAATTGGTTAGAGCAGCTATGCTCTAACCGTACCCGAGAAATGAGCGGCACGTGGCTACTGGGTTGTCAGCCGTGAAAGGCTCTCGAACAACGTATGGGGATCTCGGGTGTGGCATAAAGATCTGAACGCCATCGTTGCGTGGAGGCGCGCACTGCAGGGACCTCGAACGTCCCGGTGCATTCGGTCGGTAACGTCGAATGCACCGGTAACTCCGCGCTAAGAACAAAGGCCGAAATGAAACCAAAAGGTCGCAATGCACGATAACCTGCGTGGACCGTGTAAACAATCGAGGATCGCTTAATTTTCATTTTTGTGTGGCGCCCGGCCGGAAGATTTAATGAGCTCGATGCGAAATGCGCGCAAATTCGCAGGAACATTATACTACTCGTTCGATGTGCTTTTCATGCGGATGAAATTACTCGACGCGCGAATGCCTTTTATTAATTTCACGATTATAACAGAGGCATAATTTAGAGGTATTTTGTTAAATATAATATCTCACAGAAGCCAAGTTATTATGATGTTGTAGAATTTCCAAAATTTGTGCGTTGCAGTTTGTCCAAAATGGCGTCCATTCTGATTTTATCGTTGGACTGTTCTACGCTGACGAAACTGTCCCATAAATAAATAAAAAAAATCGTAACTTAACGGACACTGTACAGCCGTGGAATGATATTTTTGCAATACGAACTTTTGTTTTTGAAACGACGACGTTGAAAATCAATAGAGTACGCATACACTCGACCGACATTCAATTTAATGGATTTTGCTTTAAACTTGGAAAATATTGCCACTACGGCGTAAAAACAATAGTATACAATAAAAAATACTATGTTATTTATTGCATATTTTCAAGAGTTACAACGATTTACGGCATGTAAATATTTGAAGACCTAGGGACCATTCGTTGCATGGAATCTTAACAAATTCGATAGCGAAATTTGTTTGCACCATTATTTTTAGTTTCGGGTACACGACAAGAATTGTTACTCCGATTTGCTCGTTTTACTTTCGCCAATTCTTCCCATGCAATGTTCAATAACAAACGGCTAGACTGTACATCAGTGGGCTCAAATACGACGGTTATATCCCCTCCTTCGACGCTTAGAAGTCCCCAAACAACAAGATTCTATGGAAGGTATGCAACGGAGCAGATGCAGCAGCACCGGCTAGAAGAAAGTAGGGATCGGCCGTCGTCTCGGAGCCATTATGGTCGTCGCGGTGAGTGGCAGAAAAATTTGGGACAGGGGGCAGGTCCTACGTCCGTGGGAAACACCCTTGCGGCCATAGCCGAAGGCAGTATGGCTACACGGCGTGCGTTCGGGCGTGTTTGCTGGCATAGGACCCCCGAAGAAGATGATATCCGCCGGTAGGATGATCAAAATGTAGCGCGTACGGAACGGAAAGGAACCGTTGGAATTCGAGAGGTGAGAGAGGAGAGGTAGTTGCGTCTTGCCTCGCGAGGAATCGACACGGCGCTTCGTTAGGTGGCTTGTTTCGCCTCGAGAACGAGATTTATATACGTACATGTTAAGTGGTGGTGATCGACTATCGCGCGAGCGTTCCATTAGCAAGGTTCAACGGTCGTCATGCGACTCTCCAAGACGATTACCGAGCACGTTCGTTACTGGCCCCTGCGACATCCTCCTCGACGTCTCTTTGATCCACTTTTTGAGGTACGCTCGATCCTTCGATTATAAGAATCGCACAAAAGATAGCAGATAAACACTCTTTACACGATATTTTTAACGACTCTAACATGCTTCGTAAGTGTAAGTGAACAGATAAGTGTTCGTAAAAAAAGATGCATCGCAAAATCTCGAAAGTTGCGTGGAAATCGCAGTCAGATTCGCACACGGATCGTAACGATAACAAAAGAAGAAGAACGATCTGCTTTGTACGCGAACACGTGGAAGGGTGGAAGGAATTAATAACACGGTGAACTCGCGTGGAAAAGCAGAAACAATGATTGGTATGCAAAAAGCAATTGATAGCCGTAGCGTTATCAAAGGTTAATTGAGATGATCACTCGCTTGGGAGGTCCGTTATCTAGTCCCACTGCCCACCTTCGTTTGCTTTACGAACACGCTAACTAACTAACCGCCATTTACATTGCTAATTGCACGGCCATGTGAGTGTAATGGTACCTAACGTGGACAATGCTTCAAGGGAATTAAACCCTCCCTTTGGATGCACGAACGAGCCAACGAGCGAACGAGCTTCGCGTTTCCCGGGCCGAAAGAACTGCCCGCCATACGATAGACCGGGTCCGTGTGTGTATTTTTAAGAGGCCGCTGACGAACGGACTTCGCGCAGACAGAGAGGAGACGCAACTTTGCCACGGAGCATCCTAAATTCGGCGCGGGCAGAGTCGCGATCGTTCCGCGCTCTGCGATGGTCGTTTGATCGAAACACAATCTGCTCGGGACGCGACACTATCGGAAATAGCGTGGCTTTATTTTTAAGATCGTCGTTCGATATTCCCGGAACTTTCGATACGTATCGCGCAGCCGCTGGACCGGCTCTCTCTTCCTCTCTCTCTCTCCGTGGACGCGCCATCGCAATTCCATCGGACGAAACAGTAAAAGGTTTTGCGAGTCTAGAAATGGACGAGATAGCTTCGGTTAGATTCCGCGTGTCAATTGGAATTGGAATCGCTGTAATCTCGATCTAGGATTATTGATCGTTGACCACTGTGTTTAGTTGGTCAACCGAACGCTCAAAACAGTGGGAGGAGGTGGTTGCGGATGACGTTTCATCCGATGTTAATGTCTCCCTTGATTGCGATTGGGGATTCCCCATATTTCCCGAATAAGTGTCTTCCGGGCTTGATTGCTTCGTCGCTTTTGTCAGACGGTGGTTCGTTGTTGAACGTTTTGCCCGACAAATTGAGTAGATGGACCCTAAAGCACCGTTTGCAAAGACGGATCGCCGAGGAAATTGAGCAATTAAGGTGGATGTATTTTTTCGAGAGGCGTCAAACGCAGTTTCCCGCTTAATTTACTCGCGCAGGCACGCGAAACAATGTGACCATTTGGTAGGATAATTACGGAGGGACCGTCGCGAAGGAAAGGGGTGTGTATCTAGGAACGTTTGCGTCTTGGTACGGAGGGGGAAGGCATTCGGAATTCACGACGCATAAATATCCGGGGCGTCCTTAACTTTTGGATATCCTTCCGGTGGCAGGGGTTAAAAATACGAGTGGAGAGAATGCCCGGCGACGCTCGCCGTCGCATTTGGAATTAGTAACGGTGCGGTAAACGTCTGAGCGTGAAGTACGTAGAAAATAGACAAAACATCGTCTATAAATACGTGCCGCGTGGATAGCCGCGGCCCGCGGTACGTTGAATACGCCGATGAAATTCAGCAGACGTGCGTTAAATACAGACCGATTGAAAAATATACCGATAAATTTCGGGATCGGATAGATTCGAGGGAGGCAAGGGCTATGGTGTTGGCGAATACACGTTCGCGTGTGAAATCTGGGAGGAGACGATGGCGAATGGATAGAAAGTCATAGAACGCTCGTGAAATAACTCTGCGCAGATTGAATCGCAAGCCGCTCTAAAATTGTTCAATCTCGCGTTCCCTTTCTAACATAACTGTTCATGAGCCGGTAGTTTATTCGTAAAAAGCGTGAACGCCGTGCGCAAAGAAAAATATATCGCGTTTCGCGGTGGATACTGTTCGGTCAGCGATGTTTATTGTGGAGTTGTTATGGCCGAGCCATAACGAGGTTGCCTTTTGTTTGCTGCGCGGTTGTTCCTCGTGCGCCCAACGTTTAGTATCGCTTGAGATATCCTTTCTCCGATTCCAAATTGGGTTTTCAGACGTCAGGTGGATAGAGAGATTATAAAGCAGTGTGTGCTATTACAAGGTAACCGCCATTTTTTGGTATTAGGCCTCGGGGGAAAGAATTCGTCGACAGATCTCTCAATTAGGTTACCAGAGAAAGTATCTTCGAACCTAGAAATTCGTCGATGATGACCAGGATGTTACCTAGTTACGATCCCTTTTAAAAGTAGATTTCCCAGTAATTCTTGTTTCGTTACCGAGCGGGATAGTAATCTCGGGGTGGACATGCCAAAGAAAAGGGGTTGTATCCAACGTAGCCAGAGGTAGTGTCCTAGGGTAAGTAAGAAGACGCCTACAATTTACGATGACGCGTAAATATCCCGAGCGTCCCCAACTTTTACGAACCCTTTCCTAGGCGGTATGCGTTAGGCAGGGGTTTGGGAGATAGGGGTGGGAGTTTGCGGTGACTGGGCAGGGGCCTTTATACACTCCTACTGCGAGTCTAACGTCCGCCACTTACTCGGGTATATCTTCGCCGGTGGCGGTGGATGCGAGCTTTAACTCTACCACTGCTTGCACCCGGCAAATAAAACATCGCACGAGGAAACTTCCTGCTGTCGCGGAGCTTTTTCTTTTCGCCTCTTCCCCCTCCCCTTCAGTGTGCAGTATTATGCGCGGTTTTCTTGCTCCGCGACGAAACCATGGCCGAGCGGTTACTCTTCTTTAAACAAGTCATAAGAAATTTCGAACACCAGCCGCGTTATCAAAGTTGTTAACGATCCGTTGATCGTAGCGTTCTATTCATAAGGCGGTAATCGTATTCGAAACGCATTATCCTCAACATCCCGTGAACGAGGTGCTAGATATCAAAGTCCCGTTTCGCGTTCGCCGCGTTCGGATCATAAAGCGTTGCTTAACCCCTCGGACTCGACCCGACTATTAATCGCTTCTGGTGTGGTATAGATAGCTATTTAAATCCTGGCGATCTTTACTAAATATAGAATTGAAACGATAGAGTTTTTTTTTTCGATCGAGCGTTTCCTCGCTCGATTCTTGTTGCTCGAACGAGACCTCCGTAGTTTCGGGATCCGCGTAGAAAGCGGATCGAGGCGGAATACAATGGCAGAATATCTTCCGGCGCGCGGTGTCATTTGAACTTTTCCTTTGGCCGGTGATTTACGGCGCGTTTATTTGTGTGCCATTTCACCGTCGGACAAGTTATCTCGCGGTCGTTACAGTAGAGAGAATAACTACCATGCCGTGGCTCCGGATACATTTTTGCATAGACCCGGTAGAAGTTTCAGCCATTCGAGCGTAGACATTGCTTCGCTCCGTTCGCGCTCGATATACGAGTCCAGGGGCAAAAGAAACGTCTGAGCGGTCGATCCGTGGGCAAGTCGGAACGGAGACGGGAAGCTGAACGACTCTTTGCGATATGTACCGTGGAGGCGGGGGAGTTGTACCTAGGCTGCCATGTAGTCCAAAGTAAACTGACTTTTATATACTGGGGAACCGTGTAGCGCACGCATAACATACTCGATCCGGCCGTTATTATGTCGAATGCCGTTTTCAGTAGTTTCTCTAGACAGCGTATATGGCCCCCGGATGCTGGTAAATGTATATACGGGGATGTTCAGCGACATCCGAGTGCTGTGCCAAAATTATATCGACTCCGAACGCACTCAGCGACGTCAGATGCTTTTATACCTCACGCGCTTCCTATTTACCGGACTTATTGTCTCCTCCGCGTGCGTCGGTGTCTCCTTTCTGTCTGTTCAATGACCAGGAAACTTTAGTAGCTCGCGCATCAGACATTCTGGACTATTAGCTTTAGGGAGACGGAATTTGTCAGGAGCCTGAATAGCTCCGTTTCTAGAACGGTCGATTCAGAAACGGAATATTCGCGTCTGGATAGATGGAGACGAGAATACGGGGGGCCAGGAAACCCTGTTAACGCGTGTTCCTACTTGATACTCTGGGGGAGACTTATAAACGGTCGTAGAACGTGAAACTAGTTGTTCCTTCTTTTTTTAATCGTTCTTTAGAGTCGACACAAACATGTAAATGTAATTTGTTCATTATTGCAGCGTATTCGGTGGCATAAAAACCCATTTGGGCTCAGGTTCTCCCGCGTATACGGGGGCAGTGTGTTGCGCAAACACCGAACGCTCCGAGACGTGACCGCGTGGCAAACAGAGTGGCACGCGCTGCACGTGCAACGTCAATTCGCGTATTTCTCGTGTGTGCTTTTGACCTACACCCGAAATTATAATTAGAAATTGCCCGAGACGAAGTCGATCGCTCGTAAACAGTTACGCGAATTATTGTTGCGTCTTAGCCACGCCTCGTGCGTTATATTTTAACCCCTTTAACGAGTCAGACAGCAAATAACGATCGTGATTTAATAAAAATAAAAATGGCACGGGAAGGGGTTAATCGAGACGGAAGTTTCGCATTAAAACGGCCCCAAACACCGAGAGGGATCGTTCGTTGATGCCCAATTATCGTCATCGGTAACGAGCAGTCGAATCGACGGCGTTCTCGAGTCGTTTAAATGCGCATCGGGTACAAATTTATTAGCCTATTTGGAAACATTGTGATAAAAGACAGAGGGTGGTACACTCCAGGCAAAGAAGAAGAGGGTGGTATGTAAGGATATTTCAGAGAAGGGATCGGATATAAGGAATGGCGGTAGGGTGGCGGTATCATGGGGGTTGAAGCACCAGCAGCCAACCCCTTATAAGGGGTAGGAAGCAATTATAACACTAAATTAAGGGCGAGGAAAATTTGGTAATTAGAGGGATTCAAAAGGGATAAAGTTGCAGGATGGCCGTTTTTCCTGCACCAGATTCTTCGGGGGTGGTTACCAGGCATTAGATTCCCGCGGCAGTTAAAAGAGAAACTTTCAGAAACGGAGATATCCCGACTGTCGCAAGATGTCACGATAACGATTCTGAAAGTTAGGGCGATTTTTTCCGGAAACTTCTTCGTCCTACCCCATGATTAATTCATACTAAACACAGTCACAGATTTACAACTCCCTCTTCAGTCATTCCAACTGTAAAAGGTATTCATTAGTCCTTCGAGCATTGTTCTTGCTTGCCATTAGAACGTTGTCAGAGTTTAATACTGCCAATACCACGCTGTTGCATAGAAGTACTTTCATTTTAAGTAGCTCCAGAAATTACAAACGACCAAATGTGTGGTCGTAGGTCTGTACAAACCTGCAGCAATGTGCTACATAGTGTCTAACAGGCACACAGAATTTATTCCGGGGACCTTGTTTTCCGACATTTAAGCGTGCTACCGTCTTCACTCCCTACTGCTTTTACGATCTCGCTATACTTCTTTCACCGTCTATACGTACTAATCACCAACCTGGGTGGTCGAGACGAAACAGAATACCTAATTATCTGTTCCGCCATTAAAGGTTACAAGCGAGTGCTCGTGGCAGAAATCGAAGCGTTGCACGACTGAAGTGTGACGAAGAATTAAGATCATCGGTGTTCCTACAAACGTCTTAGTAGAATCATGAAATCTTTTTACCCTTCGAACCTTAGAGAAAGAGTTTATAAAATGTGTGAACAATAAGTGAAATGTGAAGTAACAGTAATGAAGTGAGCATCTAATATTCAAGAAATAGTTTCTTTGACGAAACAAACGTGAATGAAACTCATTCAAGGAGGAGTTAATATGGATTCAGTTTCCACGCTGAACTGTATTTTATTTCTCGATATCGTCTGTCACCCATCAGTTTCGGGGAACGGCGTGATATTTGATGGAGCCGCGAGCGTTGTTGCGTGCCATTTTAGATCCTTGGACCATTGTGACCAGCGAAACGTACGGCGAGCGGTCGCAAGCCGCAGAAACGCGATGATGCTTTACGCGCTGACGCGGCGCTGTCCGTCACGATGGGCGCCGCAACGTGGTTCACGGAACCCTGCCCGAACCCCCTAGACACTGCGAATATATATCTCCGTTTGGATTACACTGGACTACCAATAGGGTAAACACAAACACACCGACCCGTGGAACGTTTCGAAATGGGAGGAAGAGAGAGATAGAGGATGAGCATGAGTGGGACAGGGAGGAGAAGATAGAGGAAGGCACGGGGCGGAAGGGAACAGCGGTAGGTGGTAGAAATGGCGGTGCGAGAGGGCGGGGGCGGTTGAACCACGACAAGGGGGGAAGGGTGGCTAGGGAGGTCGACGCGTGCGGGCATTGCGATCCGTCAGAGCGGGTAAACCGAAAGCATAAATTTAATAGGTTTCACCCCCTTCTTCGAGCTTTATGGCGCCACCGAATTTCCCATTAAATAAACAAGCGCCATGTTCATTACGGGGCACCGGATCTCGACCGATCGTGCTGTATATGCGCTGCCCGCTATCGTAGATTATGTTACGTAGATGCATCCAGGGCTTAGACCGCAGCTTGCGGTTTCCGGATACGTATGGGTCTGCCGTAGATGTGCAAGAGCTACGATGCCGGCCTTCGGAATTGAACGTAAGGGAACGAAGATTACTTGGCTGCTTTTGTGCCGAACGATCGTGTTCCTGTATCGGGACCGCGCTACGCGTTCTCGTATCGTCGCGTTCGGCTTAACGTTATCTCGCGACCATCGAGCAGTCCCAGGAATTTTTCCAACGATTTTTACCCCGATACTGATTTTCCGACCGCGCGTTTCGAGGATCGGGATAAAACGTTGCCCGGGCCCGGTGGATTCGCGAATTATGCAGGGCGGTTTCATCGGGTGTAGCCTCGGGATTTGGTCGGGATGGAACGCGCGAAAACAGCGACGCCGCCCAGAGCTCCAAATAGGATCGTTCGAATTTTGAAACCGCCCGTCGCGATTCCGGATTTTCCGGTTGTTGTTATTTTTTTTTTTTCTCTCTCTCGTCGCTCCCTCGCCCCGCTCTGGCGCGTAATCTCTTTTTTCACGATGGTCTCTATCGGAAACGCATAGTCATCGCGCGTACGGACGGGTACGCGAAATACTGTAACTCCTGCTTGCTGATAATTAGCGCATCCATCAGCCGCAGCAAGCCGCCAGCTAATGCCGATCGTACGTTATCGTTATCACGGTCTCCCCATTTTGTCCCACCGCCGCTGGCCCCCTCCCCGCCCCCTCTGCCGCCTCGTTGGCCCACCGTCCACCACGGACCCGTCTATATTTGTACGTGGTCCGAGCTCGACCCACAACCAGCGCGACGCACCATCACCGCCACCAGCAACCCCCTGGCCATCCTCGCCCGCCCTTGTCTACCCTATATCGGCAGCCAACGCATGAGCTGTCGATACGACCAATAATCTAATAACCAGTCACCGGCAATGTGTCGTAAGTCACCGGGTCTGCAGATTTTCGCCGACGCCGGTCACTCCGACGGGAACCAATAACGCGTTCCCCCTTAAATTATCAATTCATCGGTCTGGAGGCTGCGATCCGGACGAAAGAACGAACGGCGGACGGCCTTCGACTAGGAATATGAGATTTCGTCCTTGATTTACAACCGCGCCAGCCTCGCTCGAGATCCGTGCCAGATCGGGAAAAAATTTTAAATCGACCGATCGTCGAGAGAGAAGGGTTGCTCGGGCGACGGTCGGGGGCCAGGTTTCGTTGGGAAAAATGCTGTCCAAGAGGAATGTTAGGGGGTAAAGTGAGCCATCATCCTTCCGACAGATGGTGTCTGAGACTTGTTTGTTTCCACCGATCCCCCGATGCGTTGTATCACCGTGTAAAAGCTGCGTAGAGTGGTCGTTGGTTTTTCAGGACGTACGTAGAGTAGATCGAATTACGGACGAATTACTGGATCGCGATAGCGCGTCGTTGGCGGTGCATGCGCGCATCTCACGGCCGCGGGCCGCCAAATGATCCAGAACACCGGTGGGAATTGGTTCAGCATCGAAGGGGTTAGGCGGGGGAGGGCACGGGCGGCAGAGGCATCGTTATAACTAACCGAGCTGATCTACGACCTGTTTAGTAGTTCTATATCAGCGCTGCACCATGCTTCGGTACACGCAATCGAATTGCCTCCTCTGCCGATAATATCTGACTTAAGTAGGTAACCATCGCGCGTTTGGGCGAGCGCTCGCTCACCACAGACGCATAAATAGAGCTGGCGGCCGTGCACGTGCGCAAATAACTAGAATATGGATGACAGAGAGCGGCCGTGCAGGAAAGAAGTTGTTCGTAGATGCCAGATTACACCGGTCAGTACGTTTGTAGCCCGCGATACGTGTAAACGGCTCTTTCTGCTTAATGCCCCGGCTGCCTAACCTCTTCTACTCTCCACCTACTCTGCACACCCGCCCCTCGCACGGCTGCATTATACTTTCAATAGGTTGCTTTACGATCGTGACTAACTAGACTGGTTACACGATAAACGAGTTAATGATCGATGTAACTGAAACGCCGTAATTCCGAGGCACCCGGGGGGCAGAAATTGATTATACTATTCTGTTATTGCGGTGAGTTACAAGCGGCGCGCGCATAATTGCCGCGTCCTGGAACCGAGTCGTTCGACAATTGAAATTTCCCATTTCGTGCAATTAACTTAATCCTTTTCGCTGATGATCGCGCGCATTAACAGTCCCCGTTGCGATTTACGGGCGCCGATTTATCAATCGATAGCTCCAGACCGCTCGTAGACGCGGCGCTGTCAGACCTTGTCTTCGAGTTATGGCCGCTATTGCGTTCCACCGATTCATCTGGCGAGCAACTGGTTTCCTTCGACTTGCACCACCGGGCGTTTCATACCTCGCGAGTATGTTCTCAACGAATCTTCTAACAGTAATGAAGATCTGTCTTACGGAAAGGGTATTCGATACTAGTTTCTTGGTATTAGTAACGTCTAAACGCTTTCCTCAAAGGGCCACGGCTTGCATCCGGTCATCTAGTATCGGTTATCGGAGTATCTTAGAACGCTTGCTCGTGTTGATCGTTATCAACAGTTTCTAATTGGTTGATCGAATGAAAAATTAAAGGGGTGATTAAGTAAATGACTGGTTGTTGGCGATGTATTATTCATAACACGAACGAATGGCGAGTGGATGTCAACCCGAGGAGAAACGCAAGCGACGTACAGATTGGGTGTAGAGTTAGCCTTAATCCGAATAAGGTTTTCGAGCGATAGAAACACGTCGATGGACGCGGGATTTACGGGAAATACTTTCGAGGTTTGACGTCGAATTCGCGTCGGAGGCGTCATTTTCACTTGACGGTAGATCGAATGTATAATGAGGCAAGGAGATTAAACGCCGACTGTCGTTGAAACACGGCACGCATTTGTCGATGTCTAATAGAATATTAACGAACACAATCCGTGGCGTTCGACGGCCGTGCGCGCGTACAAAATGCATTCAGTAGCTCATCGATCGACGTTTCATCACGCGCGGGGAATTGCCAGCGAAATGAAAAACAAGGGCGAAGAGGGAGGGGTGGTCGAACGATGGAGGAAACGGGGGCGCGAAGGGGCACGGGGGATCGTTAATTGTTTAATCCCGTCCGATTGGCGCGGATATTTTTAAATATGAATCCGCGATCTAGAAATTGAACTATCCGATAGAAAATTGTGTTGTCCGATGGCCGAAATATCGCCGTGCCCGGCGAATGACTAAGTACGATTTATGGCTTCATTTATGACGGGCCGCCGGAGTTATTCTCATTGGCTCGGTTTTAAAATGTTTCGATCGATCGTGTGCTCCCGGCATTATACGCCCCCGGGAGCTGCTTAAACGTTATCCGCGATTTACGGTGTTTCGCGCAGTCTGCGATCAGCTTCCCGGACAAATAACTCCACAAACTGACGTCCCTTATTATATGCACGCTCGGCTTCTTCGATCGCGACGCGTGCTCGAAATTTTTACACGTTCGTTTCGCGTGTGTGTCCTTCGTGCATGTGACTACAGTGTGTGTGACAAAAGTGTTTTCCAAGTGTGTGGTAATTGTATCCGCCGGTGCTCCGTTACCCTTCCGCGACCGAGAAACCACTGACTCTACATGCAGACTTTTCTCTGTCACAGGTAAGGAAGATATTGCTAAGCCGCATTGGACATGGTTGCAAGGTGAGTTGTGCTTCCTTAAAACTTCATTAAGGCCCGCGAACGCTTCGTGAACCCGAGCTTTCTCGACGGTCGAACGCTCACGATGAAAATGGCGACCGAACGAAATCATCTTGCGAGGCGGACGACACATCGAGGACTCGATGAAGCACGTTTCCGTGGCTCTCTGCTCGAATTTCGGATCGCGCGCGTCAATGTTAGATTTATGCGGGGGCGAGGCATGCTAGCGCAGATGCTGCCAAAGGGGGTAGGATCCCGAAATTTCCTCGAATTCGGTTTAGTTGCGGCGTTCTCGGGCGACACGGGAGGCGAGCTTCCAAGAATAAAGAGTCGTGGGGTGAATTTTCATCGTCGAGTCTCCCTGTCCCCTACGAAGGTGCCCCCCTCCCCCCTCTGTGACGAACTCCTTCCACCGCGTGGCTCGGGGAGAATGATCGCGAGGAACAGCTGCGATCGTCTCTCGGCGACGCGACGGCAGAACGTATGTTTCTCTTTTTCTCGAGAAAAAGGGGCAAAAAACGTCGAAGAAGCAGGTTCGCCGCGAGAGAACGCGAAACGGAATCGCCCGGTGGAATGGGAGCGACGAAGAGGGAGGAAGTCGAGGGAGAGGACGCGAGAGTGAACCGGAGAGAATACCGAACGATGCCTTCGAGGGTGATCAATAAATATTGGCTCTCGGGGGTGAAATTGGGGTAGCCGACTACGGACTATGGCGACGGAGGGTGAGAGGAAGGACAGTCGTGCTGCTGCGGTTGCCGCCCCTTTCCTATGGCACACGACGTATGGCAGATATAACCACTTGGTATAGGCAATGGAGAATCGCTCATGGACCGTAATTCCCTCAGACTTTCTGATCGATACTCACTTTAGGCCATTCCGCCGCGAAAAACGCGGAAAGGGTCGCGCGACCGGATTTACGAGGTAAACCTGGCTGAACGGTCCTCTGTCCCCGTAAAAATTCCATGGCAGCGACAGTTTCGCGCATCCACCATACGCCATAAGTTGAACACTGTATGGAAATTCTCCGTGGAATAGATGTGGCGTCGATATCGGGGCAACGTATGCTGTCGATTCGATTTGGGGGTTGTTCGTGGTCCCCGACGCGGAATTTTCTTCCGTTCGTTTGTCTCCTCGCGCGGTGAAACGATTTCGTTGATCGTTGATCGAAGCGCTTAATCGAGGATTGGCAGTTTTAAGGCACCCTCTTTGGTTCTCGCCACCGAGCGACGAAGGATTAAACGTCCGGAGGGGTGGGAAGATCGCATCGATGGAGGGTTATTCGGGTCGATGGGCTGCATGATGGAAACATCTCGATATTTGGCTTATCCGTTCGCGGATCGTTTTGACTCTTTGTCAGCGAATTTAGCTTTAAATTGTTCTTCCTATCGTGTGCAAATTGTGCCCGAGAAATGGCGTCGTGAAAGATTTCGTAACGAGAAGTATTAGCACGGAGTCCTTCCTGTAACAGGATTTGAAGAGTTCACGAGGGCGATTGCAAGACCGAACGGATTAATTCGCAACGGCGAGAGAAATTTCTCCCCCGAAGCAGCCCCTCTCAATTGTCTCCGCCATCTTCCGCTCTTTGCTAAATAGAAATCCTCGTACCTTGTCCGTAGAAGTGGTTTCCGTGAATTCGGTTAGAATTCGGATGAGGAAACTGGATGCTTCCCGAGGCGTGAAATGGCTGCGTTAACCGCTTGCACGAGCTGAAAACCCGCGCAAGGAAAGGGGCGAACGCTTTCCTCTTTCTCCTCGCTCGTCCTATCTCCTCCCCGAACCGTTTCTGTCTCTCTTATTCCATTCTTTTCCAGGCTTCCGGCCAGAGACAACGTTGTTTAGTAATACCATGCTTCAGGCCGCGCCGGAGGGTCGTAATAGAATTTATGCGTTTTGTGGTTTTTCGTTATTTTTTACAACTGTGTCTACGCGATAGTTCGCGTTTCATTAATCGTTCTACGATCGTTCCTCTTCTTTGTGTCTTCGTTAGATTCGTCTGCAAAAATTCTTTGGTTCGTCGCCTTAACCACGAAAACAGTTTTTCCTAAGCTGTTCCAAATATATTCCAAATGTCAAACGTATCAAGACTAATCGAAGGAGTCAGGTTGTATTTTTGTTGAATTTTAACAGAGTTGTGGGAACTCTTTAGTCAAACGACTCTTCGAACGATGCAATAAATTTGTCCATGTATATAAATACACAGGGGAAATAAAGCGATCAATTGCATTAGGCCTGTTAGACTCGGAACATTCATCGAAGGTCTAGCCTATCAACTAGGGAGGACAAGTTAATTTCTCGCTCACATTTACGAACAACGCTGGTATTTATGCAAAGATCTCTGTTTTTAATTGCATCATTAAATGTGTACGAGTAATAATTTACATCGGTGCTTGCTGCGAGTAAGACAAGTTAACTACTTTTTACACATTTTTAATTGCACGCACGACGTGTTTCTGACTGAGAAACGACCTAGCAAACAGGTTAAACTGGATGCGTTTGATCGAAATAGTTTCACCGCGATATTACTGATTCTGACAACTGACTATCGTTAGTGGTATCGCTCGCTAAAATTTGAAGTAAAACAAAGTTACAAATATCTACGTCGAGGCCTTCATAGAGTCCCAAGTTTCAGATTTAAACTAAGTCTAGCAAGAAGTTGATAAAAAGCACGAATTCTCCTATAATGGAATACATCACTGTTCAGGGTATATCTCGTCGTCGTTCGTACATTAAATTACGCGTTATTGACTTTTTTCCACGTTCATACGGCGAAGGCGTGTCCCACGATAAATGGCTGGGAACTTTATTCACCCTCTCAAGAAACGTCCAACCGCCCGGCCACCCCCTCTTAAATTTATTAACTATAAATTGACCGGAATGTTATCCTGTTTGAAATTCCCGGGGAATATTTTATCCAGGCGGAATGAGCGGGCGGATTTGCCACCCCGGGAGGCGCGAGAGCAATCTTTCCTGTCCTCCGTGGCGCGGCCCCTCTTTGTTTCCCGGATGGGGTGAATTTCGGTCGGATCGCGCGCGGTTCGAACACGCGGATAAGCAATATCATCGTCCAGATCTCACCGAGAGGTATAAGACGAGAGTTATGCGGCCCGCTATGCGCGAGGGAATCGTAGATCAGCGGGGACGTCTGCAGGGACGTGGAAGCGAACGCGAACGAACGGAGAACCACCGCCATCATCCCGAGCACCAACCCCCTTTTCGTTCTTCCCAGACCCCTACCATTCTTCCAAACCAACCCCCCGCTGTCCTCTTTCTCTCTCCGGCGCACCATTTTCTCACTTTCTCTTTCCTTTGTCTTTCCCGTCTCTCTCCTCGTGTCTCTGTAAGTCTCTTTCCCTCGACGTTCGTATCTCGCTATCTTGGAGACCCAGCCACGGGTCCTCCACGGCTGCGTGTTTGCCTTTATACGTTTACGCGTACACGCTGCTGTTTGTACACTTGCAACCGGGGGCGTCTCGGTGTGCGTCGCGTGTGTCCAAGATAGAACGTGTATATCATCGATACGTATACCTACGTAAAATGCCAAAGCAAGCGCATAAGGCGACGCGGGGAGGTCTAAGTACGAGTATACACACAATACTGGGTGTGGCATCCAGGCTGAACTATTATTTCACCCGACGGAGGTGTATTATGGCCCCCGAGACGCTGGGGGAAACTCGAGCTCTCCTCCGGGCGTAAGTGTGCGCGTACGTGTGCGCCGAGTAATTCTTTCTATCGGGAATAATTGCTCGAGGAATGTCACGGGCTGACCCTGCAACCGGGAACGTGTCTATTATGGCCCCCGGTCGTTTCGTTTCCGGGCGAGAATGTCGCGTTACGGGATTTTTATTTTATACCCCCCCTGGCGGGCGGACGGCACGGGGGAGTTTCGTGTTTCGCGAATGAAATTCGTTTATCCGGAATAGTTAATAAGCTTAGGTAATTGGCCACGGATAAGAGAGCCGTTCGCGTCCGTAACGAGAATTAAGAGCAGCGAATGAGCTGGTTCCGTCTCCGTAGTAGCGGTTCTATCCTATTTTTTCGCCCGGCGGAACGTGAATTAAGTCCCTTCGCTATCTTCAGTCCTCGCGTAAATTACAGCAGCTCCCATGGAGAGAAATGGCCGCCTCTTCTTTTCCCCTTTCCACCCCCTCTACGCCCCTTCCTCTCTGTCTCGCTTGTTCTCTACTTTATTTACATATAGATACGAAAGCCATTGAGCTGCCTCGGAAAGCACTTCCCTTTTTATAGGTTTATTCATTCAGCATCGATAAAATTTGCCTCGAATTATCGTCGCAGTCTCGCGTCAACCGACGCTTCAACGTAACTAATTTCACCCCCTGCATTTTTAATACTTCCATCGCGTTACCGCGAATCGATGGGACCTTAAATTACCGCCCTAAACCTCGCGGCGTTTTAAAATTCAAAGCCTCGAGACTTTTCTCGCTACGGAATATTCATCGAACGTGCAAACGCGTTTTTTTAATATTTCTCGCTCGCCAGACAAATTTGATATTTGTATTTGTTAATAAACAGCGCGTACTCTGAAGGAGAGCGGCAGTGCGCGCGAAGACTTGAAAAAGTAAATAAAAGAGTCCATGGACAGAGTTCGGCGGTAATATATTTTTTCCCCGACCACGCCTCGTCCATCGATTCTCTCCCTTCTCGACATAGTCTTCCTACATTTCGTAATGTTATTTAACAGTACGTTTCCAACAATTTCACGTCCCCGTAGTTCCAAGTGGTTTCACGGTTTAGGTCTGATGCTTCGATGCTTCGAAAGGGTTGGGCATAACTCGAAACATATTATGAACACATACATAAACATCCCTTGGCGTTATCAGTTGTCGGACGCCGGCGCGCCGGATATTGTCGCATCCTCCGTTTTGCTCTCCCTATTACACGGCCCAGAGCGAGACACAAACGCACAGCTCGAACAAAACCCGGGAAACTCGGTGGAGGGTGTAACTGAAACGAAACAAGATCCTTAACGATTCGCGACGCGAGATATTATCGGGAAGATGTATGAAAGTAATTTATTTTTCGCGCTCTTTATTCGATCGTTATCGCCGATCACCGAATTAAACTCGAATTAAGCCGATAGAAAAATTACCGCGAAGGTCGTTCCGCCTCGAAGGATCGATCTGAAAATTTATACGGAGCGATTCACGGCAATTTTCATCCACGTGGAAAATAAATCTTGCAATGAAGCTAGTTTCCAGCCGTCTGCAACCTTTTTACATCGAACGGGAAACAAAGTGCACGAACTGTTTTTACGATCGCTTCCTCGCGGCGCACGTGCACGAAGAAAATTTCGATTTAGCTTTCGCTTCGGACGCCAGGGATTCTTGTTTTCCCTTAGCCGTCGAAGAATGTTTTATGTTGTCGCGCGCCCGGCTACAAAAGACTGGGACTTTTACTTTTTTATTGCCCCGAAATTGCACCTTTCCGAAACCGAGGGTGGGTCTGCCGATGGGGGGGCTGTAAAAAGCAGAGAAACCGACTTTCCTCGGTGAAAGTCATTCTCTTACCTATTAGGGATCCGTGTACTTTGTTATTTTTCGTAGAAAAAAGCAGGCGACGCTTTTCTACCGGTGAAAGTTTTGGGACACGGTGGTCCGCACGTTTTTCTACCATTTGGATAGGATCTTTTTACCGCTCGTCCGATCG